>NW_005054425.1:157705-161948 GCF_000277835.1 Geospiza fortis
AGCTGCAGGTTCCTGCTGCTAAACTGCTTCCCAGAGAAGGCAGAAAAGGCACAGCCCCAGCCTGCCCAGGGCTATTTTTAAACTCCAAACCTCAGGCTCTGCTCAGGAGATGAATCCCCAGCACAGCAAGAGAAGACAGGAGGCCACTCCCTGCAGTCCTGTGCTGCTCAGGGGGAATGAATCCTGCAGGTGCCCAGAGTTTCTCCCAAATGGGATAGGCCCAAAGTGCCTCCCAGGACTTGGAGGAGGAGGGAGCTCCTACCTGCTCTGGTCTGCCTGTGCTTGGGGGTAGCAAATCGGTCCCACTGTGCCACAATGATGGCAGAGATACCCAAGACACAGACGATGGAGAGGTAGATGAGTCTTGGCTGTGGGGAGCAGTAGAACGAGTAGTAGAGCCATGGGACGAAGCTCCCCATGATCAGCAGTGCAATTCCTGAATAATCCAACCTGCAGGCAGGGTGCAATGACAGAGAGCCACAGGTGAGCCCCAAAATCCACCCCCTCCATGTGTGGGAACTGTCCAGCCTGCACCTGAGTGGAGTCACTGGGCAGGAGGGGTGTGCTGGGCAGATGTGACAGGAGAAAGGGCCTGGGCACAGTGGGAATGCTGGGGGGTGGGCAAGAGGAGGATGGAGCTCAAAGCACCGCGAACAAATCCCTGTGCACATGGATCTGTGATCCTCTACTCATCTCACCACAGAAACATATCCCCTGAACTGCCCCCACTGCCTTCCCAGCAACACAAGCGCAGTCCTGCTGGATTTGTTCTGGAGACAGAATCCCATGGGATCTCTGGCGGTTGTGCAAAGGGAATGGACAGGATTCCCAGCAAGCAGCACTCAAATAAATGCCTTTAACAGCCATATGGGAGCAGAATGTCACTTGAGAGCCTCACTGCAAAGGCTGATGGGAGCAGGAGCCTTGGAGCAGACCAGGACCAGGCATAAACCACTGACCAGCCTTCCCACTCTCCTGGGAATCCTGTTTGTGTTTCTTCTTTCCATTTGGCTTCAGTCCAAACTGGATCCAAAACAGAAGTTTTTAAAAGCATCCAGCAAACTGGAACCTGCCAAACTGGCCATGGCCCCCAGCTGCCCCATGAGAGTGAGACCCCTCCTCAATTCACTACGATAAGGGGCATAGAGCCTGTTCACTTAGGAGCACAGAGGCCATTCCCATGGGAGCCAGGATCCTGTTCCCTTGGGAGCTGCAGGGTCCCAGGATCTTTATCATGCACCCGAGGCCCCTGACCTGGCACATTTCAGGTGCTCAGGCAGAACCCTCCAGAACCCTGTTACAGTTCCCCTCAGTTCCATGCCGGATTGGGTTGATGCCCTCTTCCCCCAGGGATAAAACATTTGGGAATGCAGTGCTTTCCAAGAGGAAGTGCTGCAAAAACCCAAAACCTCCCAGGAGACCACACAACCACACTCATGCTGACTCACTTTGAAAAAGTCCGTGAGACCTTCTCTGAGTGACAGTACACAGTGTGGAAAAGCCAGGAGAAGCTGAGGCACAGCACTGCTCCCAGGAAGAACATCCCGAACACCACCTTCTCTTGGAGAGGAGCCATGAAGTACATGTTGGGCCGCAGCATGGTCAGGATCCCCAGGCAGAGGAACAGAACAAACCCTGCAGGAACACATGGAGGGGGAAGTCAGGGGGACAGTGGGGAATTTCAGCAAAGCCAGGATAAGAACAGCCCTGGCCATGCTCCTGGAGGTCCTGGAGGTATCCCAGGGGTGCTCAGTAACCCACAGTGGGTCTTTGGCTGAGACCTTTGTTTGTGCAAACAAGAAGGGCTGGGGTCAGGGGAAGGGGCGGGCACAAGGCAAAGAGCTGCTGAGCTGCTGTTTCACAGGGTCATGGAATCACAGACTGGTTTAGGTGGGAAGGGACCTTAAAGCTCACCACATTCCACCCCCTGCCATGGCAGGAACACCTTCCACTATCTTAGGTTGCTCTAAGCTCCATCCAACCTGGCCTTGGACACTTCCAGGGATGGGGCAGCCACAGCTTCTCTGGGAAACCTGGGCCAGGTCCTCACCACCCTCAGAGGGAAGAATTTCTTCCACTCTCCCATCTATCCCTGCCCTCTGGCAGTGGGAAGCCATTCCCCCTTGTCCTGTGACTCCTGGCCCTTGTCCAAAATCTCTCTCCAGCTCTCCTGGAGCCCCTTTAGGTACTGGAAGGGGCTCTGAGGTCTCCCTGGAGCTTTCTTCAGGCTAAATATTTCCAGCATTCCCAGCCCAGCTCCAAAGCAGAAGAGCTCCAGCCCTCAAAGCATCTCTGTGGCCTCCTCTGACTCATTTCAGAGGAACATCCTCTGAGGCTCCCCTGTTTTGCCCTGTCCCACTCCTGCAGAGGCTGAGCCCAGCCCTGGTTGCTCTCTCCCAAGGGGCTCCAGGAGCTCCAGGTACTCCATGTCTGACCCTCATGCATGCACAGGATCTGCACAGGGAGCCCCAGGCATTGAGAGGAACTGGCACCAAGCCCGTTCTGACCCTAATGCAGGATCTGAGTACCTCCGGCCCCATGGCTCCCCCTTCCCCACAGTCACCCAGCAGGTGTGTCCAGATGTTGCCGGTCTCGGTGTGAATGCGGAAAATGCTCCGGAAGCAGGCGCGGAAGGAGGGCATGGGGGGCCGGTGTCCGTGCAGGAGGTAATCATTGTCCTTGAGCCAGTCGGGCAGTACGTCATATGGGATCACCCGCCAGCGCCCTTCCCACACCTGCAACACACCAGGGCATCAGGGCAGCCCAGAGCCCCAAACCCACAGGAACAGCCCAGCCCTGGGATGCTCCCCAGGGAGAGGAAGTTTGGCTTCTCTGACATCAGGTGCCCTGTGGGACCCTGTAAGGCACTCACCCACATCCTGCCCTTTGCTCTCCATAATTTCCCAGGCAGTGATTCCCAGTCACCCCAGGGAGTACCTCCACCTCAGTTCCCACAAAGACTGACTCCCAGCCCCTGAAGGGAGCGATTCCAAGACCCTCCGGGAAGTCAGGGGTGATTAATAGCCTCAGATTTAACCCTTCCACATCCACAGACTGTTCCCTGCTGTGGGAATTCCTATTTGATCAGGGGAGAAGCACAGGAGCCACAGTGACTGCAGACACCGGGTGACACCCCAGCTGGCACTTGGACCCCTGGGCCCCACACAGGCCCGCAGGAACATCTGAATTGCTCCCAGGTTTCCACCCACGACGGCTGGGCCAACCCCCATCCAGCCATCCCCTCCCCACACCATTCCCAGGGATGCTGCTGGAAGCGGCCCAGCAGAGCTGGAACCAGCTGCAGCCAGGTGGAACTTTATGTGGACACATCCTGTCACCCCAAACCCAGGGATTGGAGAATCTGCTCCAAAATCAAGACTGGGGGATCGCCACAGGCTCCAGTACCTTGTACACAAACTCTTCCATCTTCTCCATGGCATGGTGAGCCTGCAGAGGCAGGGTCAGCACACGAACCACCTCCTCCTCCTCCTCACGGGCCACTGGGCATGGCGGGTCCTCGGCCTGCAGCGAGAAGAGCCAGGAGGGAATCGTTCCAGCCCCCAGGAGAGGAACCATCCCTGCCCTTCTGAGAGCACCTGGCGCTTCATCCCTCTGACTGGATGGGCAGGACCCACCCGTCACCCTCATTTATGCAACACACTGCTGCCTGACACATCCCGGGCATGCTAATCCCAGATTTATCCTGTCGAAAAGTGGGATTAGCACCAGGGATTTTCATCCCTACAACCAAGGCTGGAACGGCCGCTCGGCCCAGCCGGCAGACCCGAGCTGGCCCACCCAAGCAGAGGCGGCTCCGAGCTGAGAACGCTCTGGGTCCCGGCACAGCTCCTGCTCTCCTCAGCCGGGAAGGGGTTCGGGAAGGTGATTCCCGGTCCTGTGGAAATGCTGGGGCACTGGAAACACCCGGTACAGACACAGCGATCCCGGTGACATCCCTGTGAAGGACTATCCCGGCTCCATGCCTGCTTGGCAGGAGCAGTTTAGGCCTGCTCGGAACACGGACCGGCCCGAGGAACAACACGGAGCCCTTCTCCTCTAGCTCGTAATGGGATAACAGACGGATTCCCGGCATAATCCGCGAAGACGGAGCGAGGAGACTGAGCCAGGCTCGGGATCCCGTCCCGCCCGGGGGTCTCGGAGGGGCTCACGCTGGCCGCGCCGGTGGGTCCTTGGTCCCCCTTCTCTTCTAGGAGTGGCCCCAGCTCGGCGAGCTCCAGGTGCG
>NW_005054425.1:162406-165954 GCF_000277835.1 Geospiza fortis
GAGCCCCGAGCGCCCCGGGTCACGGCGCGGTGACACCGACACCGCCGTCCAGATGAATTATCGGCCCCCGGGATGAATTCTCTCACCTTTTGCAAACGTAACTGTCATAATTCAATTTCTCCATCAGAAGATGCTGTAATGAAGAACTTTGTGTTTCAAGCATTGAGTAAAGTCACATCACCAAAACAAATATGCATTAAGCAGGCGAAGAATATGCTTTAGATATGCGGGTTCCTGTAAATTTTGCTGTATTTAACCTTTTGCCCCTCGGTGTGCTTGATTTGTGGAAACCTCCTCTTTGTACCGTGTGCAGAATAAATAATGTTTCCTTTCTAACGTGACTCTGTGTTTAGAGAGCTTCTAAAGTAGGCAACAAGAGGAAACAGACTCTGTCATCCATCTGGGATGTCCCTGTGTCCCAACAGCCAATAGCCCTTGCAGCACCACCTGCCCGCCCACATGTGGCCATTGAGGGCTTTCCTGAGCAGCCACAGCAATTATCAATGGCCGAGTTCACCCCGGCCTGGTGGGGTGGCTCGTCTTTCCCTGCCCACAGGTTTAATTTCCTTGGCTGACAAGAGCAGGAGACTCCCAGCCGCTGGCTGCACAATGGTGGATCCTGTTCCCCATCAATCATTCATGGCCTTGCTGCTGGAAGAGATTTCTTGGGGACTGCTGGAGTAGCAAGGGGGGAGAGATTTTCCGACCTTCGTGATGTTATATAGGTGCTGGCAGCACCAGGGAAGGTTGGAGTACCTGGGTCGCCCACTGTCCCTGCAGGGTGAGTGGTGTGGGGGCTGAAAGGAACACAGGATTTAGAGGGGACATGGGTTTGGACGGGACATGGAATTTGTAGGGGACACACAATTTGGTGGGGACACAGGTCTGTAGGGGACATGGGTTTGTAGGGGACACAAGATTTGGAGGGGACACAGGGTTTAGACAGGACAGAGGACTGGAGACATGGGGTTTGAAGGGGACATGTTGGGAGGGGACACGGATTTGGAGAGGACACGGGTTTGGGGCTTTTTGGGGTGTCATGGGAGATGGTGGGGATAAAAGATGATGTGGGAATTTTGGGAAGCTGCATCCCCCCACATTCTGCTGGAGCCATGGGGTCCAGGACAAGTCAGGGTTGGCTGTGGTCAGGGCTCTGCTCTCCTCTCCATAGGGACAAATACTGCCTTGTCCCCCCTCCCGGTGTCCCCATGGGTGTCTTGAGCTGCATGAAGTACCTGATGTTCATCTTCAACGTGCTGGTGTTTGTGAGTCCCCCTGGGCCCTGTGGGGTGCAGGCGTGGAGGGAACCTGTGCCTGGGGACCGGTAACTCCAGCTGGCTCAGGGGTGGGTGACACCAGTCCCGGGGAGGGAACCAAGGGCTGAAGAATCCCCCATCCACATGGGGTGACATTTCTGTCTGGCTCAGGGGTGGGTGACATCCATTCCCAGGGAGGCGACCAAGCCTGGGACATCCCCTGAGCCCATGATCATCTCCTGATCTCCCCTGCAGGCTGGGGGAATGTGCCTGGTAGGCATGGGAGTCTGGGTGGCCGTGGACCCGGCTGGTTTCCAGGACATCGTGGCCACCAGGGCCGTGCTGAGCGCAGGAGCGTGGCTGCTGCTGGTCGTGGGCATCGCTCTGTCCCTGCTGGGCTTCCTGGGCTGCTGCGGGGCCCTGCGCCGGAGCCGCCCGCTCCTGCTGCTGGTGAGGGAGGGAGGATGGGCAGGAAGGGGCTGCGGGATATGGCCAGGAGGCACTGGGGGCAGGAGTCACGGGCTGAATGGTGGTGTTTCTGGGATGCAGGTGTTCCTGGGGGAGCGAGGAGCTGGTGCTCCTCATCCTCAACATGTCCTGCCATCCACTCCCCACCTCGTGAGTCTCAATTTATAGCCCAGAGGATTTATGAAGCCACCAAGTAGGGTCAGTTCTCTCTGAAGCCCCTGCCTTCTCTCACATGGCATTTCCAAGATGACCCCACTGCTGGTAAGGGGCAGAAAAACACCTATTTGAGCACCAAGACCCCCATTTCTTCAGCATCCTCAGTCTCTTGCAGACACTGCTTGTTTTTAACCCCTGCCTTGCAGCCACAGTGGTCAGAGATGTGGCATCTGTCCCCAGGAGCTGTACTCATGTCCCTGGTCTCAGAGACACAGGGCACAGGCAGGGCTGGTGCAGAGGAGGGCAGGGATAACATGAGCAAGCTGCTGGTGGGATCGGGCTGGTCTCTGACTCCTTCACCTGCTGCCTTCCAGTTCTTCATCCTCGTCAGCCTCGTCTTCCTCATGCAGCTCATTGGGGCCGTTCTCTTCCTGGTGCACTGGAAACAGGTACCAACACCATCCCCAGTGTCACCAGCCTCCCTCTGTCATGCCATGACCATGGCTCTGAGTCCACCAGGCAACTGGGGCTGGTGGAGGGACACCCTTCCCCTCACCTCCATCATCAGCACCACAAAACAAACTGCAAAGCAGGTGGAGGGGATGCACTGGGTGCCCAATTCCCCTCAAAGGGAGCTAGTCCTGAGCAGAGTGGGAGAGGAACAGCCCCAGCCCTGGCACCAATTCCACAGGTCCAGCCCGAGCACTTCCTGTTTGAGCTGCAGAGGAACTATGGTGGGGACGAGGGTGCTGAGGTGTTCTCCACAGCCTGGAACACCCTCATGGTCACGGTGAGCAGCTGGGAGGCTCCTGGGGGACACACAGGATCCACCAAGGGTGACCACAGTGATGATGTTTCCCTTTTGTTCCAGTTCTCGTGCTGTGGTGTTTTAGGACCCGAAGATTTTGGGAACGGCTCCCGCTTCCAAGAGCTGCACCCAGGGATGCCATGGCCACGGGCATGCTGTGCCCGGGATGGGCTTCTGCAGGTGGGAGAACTCCTGGGCTGGGAGCAGTGCCAGGAGAGAAGCCCTGGCTACATCCATGAGCAGGTACGGCATAACTCTGCTGTGTCTGTGTACGTGTCCCAGCCTCAGCCAGGCTCACGGAGGAGAGCATGAGGGACAGAAACCAGCGACATTGCCTGGTTGTGGTTCAACAGTCCAGGGGCTCCCAAAGTCTTCAGCTCGTCCTGCCTCACAGGAGACCCCCTGCATTCCCCTGCAACCCAGTCCCCCTCCGGGCTCCCTGTGGCCATGGGGAACATCAGAGAGCCCTTCCCTCCTCTCTCTGCTCCAGGGCTGCTTCTCTACCTTTGGCAAGACCCTGCAGAGGTACATCTCCCTCCCTGGGACCTGCAGCTTAGCCGTGCTAGGCATTGAGGTAATGAGGGGGGCTGGGACAGGGCAGGAGGAACATCCACTCTTCGTGGCAGGGAGGTTGCACAGTGGGCAAAGAGAGCACAAATGGGCTCAGGTCTGTCTCAGGGTACAGAGCCTGCTCTCTGCTGCAGATAGGGCAGGTAAAGGAACAAGGAAGGGTTTGTTTTACTCCCCCTGGGTCTCCTTGCCCTGGTGTCCCTGTGCAGCACCAGGAGAGCTGGCCCAGGCCCCTCGAGGGGCACAGAGATGGCCCCAGGCCAGGGATCCTCTAGCCCCTCTCTGCCGCT
>NW_005054425.1:166005-181671 GCF_000277835.1 Geospiza fortis
GCTCTTTCCCATCTCCATCATTCCAGATCTTTGCCATGTTCTTCGCCTTCTGCCTTTACTACAACTTCGACTGAGTGGGACAGGGACACGCCGAGGGCTTTGGGAGCAGCTGAGGACACAGCCTTTCATCACCCAGCAGAGATCAGCTCATCACTGTATAAACTACTCACACCCCGGGTGGGAATGACTAAATAAAATTTAATTAGAACCCGATAAGTTACAAAGCAAAGAGGGGACAGCGCTAGGGGCATAGTGACGCTCTCTCTGCTCACCAGAGGCTCAGCTCACAAAATGGCATCTTTGCCTTTTATACACTCAAGGTTGCATCAGCCACATTAGTATTCATACACAGTCCTTCTATGTCCTCCCACCACATCCCACAGTCCGTGGCTTTGCCCATATGTATATACTTGGCTCCTCCTGGGATCCATGACCTCATTCTTATAAGTAGACTTGGCTCCTCCTAAGGTCTGTCTGTTAGCCCTCTGTGCCTCTCCTTGGTGGAGCCCCTCTTGCATCTTCATTGGTGGTGAGATGTTACCCTGCTCTGGGAAATGCAAGCACAGAGAGCTCCCAAAGCCTCGAACATACAAGCTCGGAGATAGAGATGGATACAGTGTTTGACCTAAGACCTTGGAGAAGGCTTGAAGATTTAGAATAAAAAATTGAAACAGACACAAAGTAAGAATAAAGATTTGTAGTTTAAGCAGAAAAATGTTTTATGCAAGGAGAAATATGTCTCATGTAAATGAATAAATATGTTAGCAAGATAGTAGAAAATTTTAGTCTAGTAATGGAAGTTGTTGTAGAGTTAGTAAAAAGTAGAAGATAGAGCAATAAGTTTCTGTAGAGTTATATGATTGGATAAAAAGAGACATTATGGCAAAATAGTATAAAAAATAGCAATGAATTATTGTTTTATGAAGATACTAGTGAGCTTTGTGGAAGTAGCTGATTGGATAAGAAATTTATAAAAGATATTGTAACTAGAATTAAAACGGCTTCTGGTGTGATGGTGTTAGATGTAACAACCTTATGGTCTTACCCTTCCATGAGACTGATTTTGCAATAAACCATCTTTTAATCACCTCATCAGTTGACCCCGTGTACTCTGTATCCCAAACAATTGTTGCCTACCAGGTGAGGAAGAACACTTTTTTGTCTCAGTTTGGGACCACCCCAGAGGACGATTAAAAGGCTGCCGAAAGGAAGCAGATTCTGCGGAATATGTACACCTAAGATGAGGGTGAGTCGAGCTCTAATCGGCTGCTGAGAGGCAGCAGAATAACTGTGCTTGCTGGATGGAGCCCGGCCTGAGCTCAACTTGGATCACCTGTGAAGAGAGCACAGGTGAGCTCTGGGGAACAGGACAAGAGTTGTCCAAAGAGCAGAGAGACGTTTATACCTGTTTAAAAATCCTGATAAGATCTAATTCCCATGCCGTACCTAAGCAAGAACTTAAAGATCTTTTAAGCTGGGTACAAAAAAATTTTGCAAATGCAGATCTTGAGTCCGCGTTTACTGTGTCTCTTTGGGATGCTGTTGGAGTTAAACTCTATGATGCAATCTCCCATTGAGACTTTACGGCTGCTGAGTTGCTCCCAGTGTGTCATGTGCTTACTGAGATATTTAGCAAGCAGTCTAGTCCAGCTGCACCTTTGGTAACTCCTTCAGCTCCACAGAACCCACCACCGCCCACCGTGGCTGTGCCTGCTTGACAGCACCCCTGCCTTGGGTGTTCTTCCCTCCGGCCTCTGCTCCTGCTGCCCTGGCAGCGGCTGTGCCTGCTGCTGCAGCTCCAATTATGCTGCCCTTAGCTGCTTCTAACATCACAGAGGAGGGAAAGATGAGAAGGAGCTTGGAACTTTTAAACAGATTAGGGGGGTGCAGGAGCCAGAAAATGATCATACTTCTGAAGAAGAAATTGATCTGCTAGACTCTGGTCCCACAGACCCAGATTTAAAACCTGGCTTGTTCCCTCCTGACCCTAGAGACTACCCATCCTTTCCAAATCAAAGGATTTTTCAAAAAACAATTTAAAATTGACTGATTGGGCTGAAACATGCGCAAAGCAATAAAAGAAAGAAACTTTGACTTAGCGCATGACTGGCTGCTAGCTATGTCAGTGAGGTATGGCAGGCAGAACATAAATCCAAGGCAATGACACATGACGAGATTAAAGACTTGCAAAAAGCTATTAAAGACAATGGCTTAGGCTCACCATATTTTAAACAGTTGTTGAAAGGCATTTATGGTAATTATGATTTAACATCTTATGATTGTCATTATGTCTCATCCATCATTCTAATGGACTCGCAATATGTTTTGTGAGATTTAAAGTGGAGAAGGCTTCTTAATAGGCTGATAAAAAATGATGCAGGAGGTGCAAATGCTGCTCTTACAATTGCCCATCTGGCTGGAGGTTGGCCTCACAACAGAGCAGAGGATCAAGCCCTTGAATTACCTAGGGGTGTGCTTGTTGACATTAAAGATGCTGCTCAAAAGGCTATCCTGCAAGTTCAGCTGGCAGGAGCCCTGAAGGGATCTACACACAAAGAAGGCAAGAAATGTCTGAGCCATTCACCACCTTCATAGATCACTTAACACAGGCCATTGAAAGGCAATGTGATGACGATTTCATCCTTCCGTGTATGCTTATATGCTTTGTCATCTTGCCTTTGCAAATGCTAATGAAGAATGTAAAAAGATTATTTGTGCCTTGGCTGATATACAGCCAGACCTGCCTCAGATGATTGAAGCTTGTAGTAAAATAGGTGGTCCACAGCATATAGCTACAATACAAGCAGACACTTTAGGCAAGAGACTTGAAGAAGCCTTTGCACCACAGGCAGAAGTGATAGACCAGTAACTTATAAAAACCCTCACTGCTCTTAACACCTCAACAGAATACTTTTAAGGCAGTAATGCAAGCAGAGACTGTTAAAAAAGTATGTTTCTGATGTGGAAAGCCTGGACATGTAATAAAAGGCGGCTCAGAGCCTGCAGAAAGCACAAAACCACTTACTCTTTGCCCTAAGTGCAGGAAAGGAAGATACTATGTAAGTCAATGCCACTCAAACTTTGATGTTTCTGGGAAGCCTGTTTTGGGAAACTCAAAAGTGAACGTGCAGCACCACTGCGTGATGACACCAGTAGTGGCAGCTGAATAACCCAAAAACTTCATAAGGGTGAATCAAACTGGAAACTTCGGTCAGATACCATTTACGAAATCATCGGTAATTTTGCAAGCAACCCCAAGTTGTTGCCTCCAGAGGCACAACGTGAACTGGCAACTTCCAAATTAACACTTTTTATGAATGAGATTCATGTTGCAGTTCCCACAGGAGTTACTGGAAAATCGCAGAAAATACAAGATTTTTTAATTATGGGGAAAGATAGAAAATGCTTTCTAGGACTTGTTGTTTATCCAACCATTGTTTCAGCTAACTGTAATGAAGAACTTACACTCTTAACTCAAGCATATCAACCACCATCAGTAATTCCAGAAAAGACACCAATAGTAACAGCTATTGCTTTACCAGCTAACCTGGCTGAGTGAGTTTGGTTAACAAAATGCCAGTCACCACCTGAAAGCTCTGATACGGAAACTGATGTCTTTTGGGTAAAGCGCATTGGCCATGATCAACCACAGATGACCTGCTACTGATGCATAATAACCAGACAATTACAATTACAGGCTTGCAAGACACTGGCACAGATGTCCCAGTTATATCTCACATGTTTTGGCTGAGAGATTGGAAGTTAATAACACTCACAGTGATTGGGGGAGCCAAAATACGATTACAGAGTGAACATATGATTACTGTTACAGGGCCTGAAAGGAAAACAGCAGCCATGTGTCCCTTTGTTGTGCAAAAACCCATCATAGTGTATGGAAGAGACCTGCTGTCCCAGTGGGGAACAAAAATAGAAATGAGTTTTTGATGGGGGCCATGACAGCACTCACCACTCTAAAGCTGTCGTGGAAAACCAACAATCCTGTTTGGGTGGACCTGTGGCCCCTAGAAGACAAGAAACTTAGTGCTCTTAAAAAATTGGTGGATGAACAACTGCAAAAGAGCCACATCAAACCAAAAAACAGCCCCTGGAATTCACCAGTATTTGTCATACACAAGAAAAACTCTGACTCTTGGAAATTGCTTCATGATCTTAGAAGAATTAGTGAAATTAAAGAAGACATGGGACCTCTATAACCGGGACTTCCTTTTCTTTAAATGATCTCACGAGATTGCCCTCTTGTTATCATCAATCTAAAAGATTGTTTTTTCAATATCCTACTTCATTCAGAAGATGCCCCTCTTTTTGCCTTTTCAGTTCCAAGCATCAATAGACAAGAGCCTTTGCAAAGATATCCCTGGGTAGTTCTCCCTCAAGGAATGAAGAATTCACCCACTATTTGCCAATGGTTTGTAGCACAAGCATTGTCTCCAGCTTGACAGAAGCATCCTCAAGCAATGATTTTACATTATATGGATGATTTGCTTATTGCAGCACCAACACAAAAGGAGATGGAAGAAGCTCATGACTGTGTAATCACAGAAGGTCAAAATGCTGGACTAGAAAATCTTACATGAAAGATAAAAGAAACTTCACCATCAAAGTATTTAGGATGGAAAATAACAGGACAGTAAATTATGCCACAAAAAATACAACCTCAGACCAGTGTTAATACTTTGCAAGATTTACAGCAACTTTTAAGAGAAATCAATTGGATTAGACCTGTTTTAGGGATTACTAATGATGAACTTGTACCATTTCTTGACTTGTTGAGAGGAAACTGTAACATTAAATCTCCTAGAATTTTTACACCTGAAGCTCAAAAAGCCCTTTGAAAAGTTACTGAAGTTCTTCAACAAAGACAAGCACACTGTTGTGTAATACCACAACTCTTTTTTCTTGCAGTATTAGGAGAAAAAATGCAGTTGTATGGTCTCATATTTCAATGGGACACTTCTGAAAAAGATCCTTTGCTGATAATAGAATGGATTTTTTTACCTTACAGGTCCCTAAAAATTTTTTACAACATCAGAAATGATGGCTCAGATCATAATCAGAGCCAGAGCAAGATTGCTAACTTCAGCAGGCCAAGATTTTTTTGTGATTTACCCTCTTTGAAAAAAGAAATATTTTGATT
The DNA here is from genome assembly GCF_000277835.1 of Geospiza fortis. Lineage (NCBI taxonomy): Eukaryota > Metazoa > Chordata > Aves > Passeriformes > Thraupidae > Geospiza > Geospiza fortis. Next base: position 171,161 of record NW_005054425.1, read on the forward strand.
GGGCTTTACAACATTCAGAAGACTTACAAATCGCATTGCTAAATTATTCAGGTGTTTGTTTAATTTGATTACAGATTCTGTTTATGCTGCTACTGTGGTCAGAAGAATAGAAGGATCAGTTTTAAAAATTGTTAATAATGATAACCTGTACCGTTATCTCACATGGCTTTACTAAATTTTACAACAGAGAACTAACAAATATTTTGTTTCCCATATTGGGGCCCATTCTTTGCTTCCAGGATTTTTAGCAGAAAGAAATGCAAGAGCAGATAAATTAACAATAGTTGTTGCAAATACCTTACCCAATATTTTTGAACAAGCAAAATTGAGTAATGCCTTTTTTCATCAAAATGCACAAGTACTTATGTGAATGTTTCGTATTTCTAAAGATCAAGCAAAAGCTATTATAAATGCTTGCCCTGATAGTAAACTTGTGCAGCCTCTCATGTCCACAGGAACTGTCAACCCACGAAGGTTGAAATGCTTGCAATTATGACAGACAGATATCATCAAATATCCATCTTTTGGGAAATTTAAAAGCATTCATGTGTCAGTGAACACTTTTTCATGCGCAGATTTTGCTTGCTTACACACAGGAGAAACTGCCAATTATGTTTGTCAACATTTTTTGCAATTTTTTAGGTGTACTGCAAGACATAAAATCAGACAATGGTCCTGCATATACAGCTCAAAAATTGGCCACATTCTTAATGGATTGGGGTGTTTGCCACACTTTTGGTATTCACTACTCTCCCACAGCTCAAGTGAAAGAGCACATCACACTTTGGAACATGTCTTGGATAAACAAAAAGGGAGAGTAACACCGGTAACACCACAGATGTGATTGAATAAACATTTATGTCTTTAATTTTTTAAACAGCTCTTTTGCAGAACCTGACCCACTAATTTTTTGGCATTTTTCTAATAGCCCACAGGCCAAGTTGAAAGAAAATCCTTTAGTTTTAATTAGAAACAGGACAAATTGAGGGTCCATTTCCTCTAATAACCTGGGGCAAAGGGTATGCTTGTGTTTTGACAGGTAGAGGACCTAAGTGGATTCCAGTGAAGAATGTAAAGCCATATCATGTGCAAAAACACACTGACAACCCCACAAGCAGAGAAATAAGCGGGCAGACGTGAGCGGAACAGAGACTACATCTAGCAATGCATACATGAGCAACGAGGAACCAAGGAATCCTGTCTCATCTATACTAACCAAAGGCCAGAAGAAAAAGATGGGGGGACCAAAGAAACAGCTACAGGAAGATAGTGGGAACCTAGCTATTATCCCACAGGGTGATGTTAAAACACATCTAGTAAGAAAACCACGAGGAAGGCCAAAAGGAAGCAAGAAAGTGACTGTTTTAACTGGGGGAATGTGGAGTTAAATCAAATGCTATGCTAATGTCTTTTTATTTTGTTTGCTTTTAGTAGCGTAATTTTTACCACTAAGCAAGCCAAAACAAATGTTTGGGTGACTTTAGCTAATGCATCAGGCTTAGACACCATATACTTAGCCACTACAACTCCAGAAAATTCATTTTCAACTTGCTTAGTAAGGCTGCCCGTGGACATATGGCCAATAAAAGAGAAAACTATTTGTGTTTTAAGAGGTAAAAGTGCTGGCAGCGCATAGGATTGGGATCACAACTCTGTAGATGCTTGGAATTATTGGGCAGGAGAACTTTCTTGAACCTCCTTACAGCGTCAGGAGATTGATCTCCTTGGCTCAGTAAAAATGGATTTTTGTATTAAGTTCAGCTATACAGGAAAAGAGTCATGACTGATTAAAGATTTTTCTCCCTGTCACCAAGTATATAACCCAATTTCTTGGGGAAATTGTACTTGTCCAGTACAAAGGTCTATTGACACACCTTTACCGTTGCCCCAAGGGATGTTTCTTATCTGCGGAGATAGAGCTTGGCCTGCCATGCCATCACACATCATAGGTGGCCCGTGTAGCTTGGAGAGACTCACTTTGCTAACACCAAGTATGAAAATGATCACTGTCAATAGATGCAGAGGTAAGAAGTTTGTTCATCAATATGAATCAGATTGCAAAGATTATTTTAAACCCTTGGAGTTTAGGAAAAAGGTTTTCAGCATCTGTACTTTTACCTCAACTTGCCTCTGCAGTAGTGTTAAAGCAAATAGATCTAATAGGCTGTTGGCTAAGTAAACAAACCTGTAGGAATGTGCCCCCTGTTGACGGAGTGACCAAATTATTCTTTGTCTGCTTAAAAAGGCAAAAAGCCGAGAAGTTTCTCTCCTCGATTTGTTAAAAAGACACCTCTTAGGACCTTTGGGACTTCACCTCAAACCTGGGGCTGCCCAATTGGATAGAGGCCAAAAGGTCCTGCCTCGGTAATTGACTAGAAAAAGAAGAGAACAAAGGAAAAAAAACACTATTGTGGAGTGTTTTAGCAGGAGCAAGAACCTCTTGCCCCTGGCTCAGTTTTTCTCTGAAAGAGCTTTGTTATTTTGCCTTTTATTATAAATTTTTCTGTTTCCAACACTACCTCAGAAGCACCCTGCTGATTTTATGCCATTCGAGGTAGCTGAGCTATCTCAGGTGTGTTAGGTTCTCTGAAAGCTCCTAAGACTGGCTCAGGGAGAAACCTATCACAAACCAATGCTACTTCTCTTGCATTAAATGATTTGTTAGCAGTTGTCAAAAGTGTAAGATATGCAACTCTGCAAAACAGGGCAATTGATTTTCTCTTATTGGCACATAGTCATGGATGCAAAGATTTTGATGGAATGTATTTATGAATCTGTCTGATTATTCAGAATCCATCCATAAAAGCATACAGCAATTGAAAGGTGTATCCAAAATTAAGGTTGATGATAAAATTTGGTTAGATGATCTGTTCAAGAGATGGAGTTTTGCACCTTGCCTGAAACAACTTCTAAAAATAGGCATATATATATTAATTCACATAGTAGTTGTGCTAATAACAGTGCCTTGCTTGCTTCAATGTGTGTGGCAGATGTTTGATAAAGCTATTAAGGGAGTATTTATGGTTTGACAGAAAGGGGGAGATGTGGAAAATGCAAGCACAGAGAGCTCCCAAAGCCTCAAACATACAAGCTCAGAGATAGAGATGGATACAGTGTTTGACCTAAGACCTTGGAGGTTTGAAGGTTTAGAATAAAAAAGTGAAATAGACACAGAGTAAGAATAAAGATTTGTAGTTTAAGCAGAAAAATATTTTATGCAAGGAGAAATATGCCTCATGTAAACGAATAAATATGTTATGCAAGATAGCAGAAAATTTTAAAGTCTAGTAATGGAACTTGTTATAGAGTTAGTAAAAAGTAGAAGATAGAGCAATAAGTTTCTGTAGAGTTATATGATTGGATAAAAAGAGACACATTATGGCAAAATCATATAAAACAGCAATGAATGATTGTTTTATGAAGATGCTAGTGAGCTTTGTGGAAGTAGCTGATTGGATAAGAAATTTATAAAAGATATTGTAACTAGAGTTAAAACAGCTTCTGGTGTGATGGTGTGAACAGAAAATGGTTCAAAACCAAACCGGAACAACAAAAGTACATGTCAAAAGAACTGCAAACCTTAACAGAACTTCTTCCCACCATACTTAATAACTCCTCCTTATTTGCATGAGCCAATTACTACACCTTATTCATAGTATCACTGAGCTTCACTGCTTCGCAGGCATTGGGAACTTCACTGAGTCCTCTTTCTGCTCCAGAGATGGGCCTGACTCACTTTTCTGGGAGCAGGGACCGGACATGGGTTAAATTCCCAGCAGAGAACCTGCAGAGCAAGAGGCCAAGCACCTGACTTGCTCCTACTGCAATCTGCTGCCAGCCCTCTTCTTTGGGTCTGTGGAAGCACCAAGAATTGTCCTCCTTAGCCCAATCCTCTTGCGCTCTTCACCCTGCACATCACATCACTGACATCCAGCTCTTCCACATCCATCCTCCCAGATCCCTGGGATTCCTTTGGGCTCTTCCTCACCGGCTGTGAGCTGGTTCTTGTCGCCTCTTGGAATCACAACAGAGCCAAGACACCATCCAGGTTACCCTAAATGGTCCAACTGGAACCTAACAGACTGCTCTGGAGAGCCAGAGTTGTAAGACTTGAGTTTAATGACTTAGCCCTTGAGATTACATGGAAAACTAAGCCTTTTCTGGGAAAGGATTCCCACCAGCTGTTTCTGACCTGTCTGCTGCTCAGCTCCTGCTCTCAGTTGGTTGTGAAAATAGAAATTGAACTACTTGGCGCTATTCCCATGTCTCTGAAAGTTGGAAACTGGAAGCTGAAGCAGTGGTTCCAGTTTTCCTTTCGTCATGGTTTGAAACTGGCCAAATGACAGGCACGAAAGTCATTTGCTTACCCTCCCCTGCTACTGTTCGACAGAGGAGAGGGAAAAAAATGAAGGGTTCATGAACTGAGATAAGGACAGGGAGAAAAAAACCACTAAGGGCAAAACAGGTTTAAATTTAAAGATATAAAGTATATTTATTATTAACAGAGTTGGAAGAGGAGAATGAGAAGTAAAAGAAGCCTTTAAACCACATTTTCCCTCCCCCAGCCCCTCTTTCTCACTGACAGTATGGGGAGACAGAGTGTGGGGGTTTTGGTCAGTTTGTCACTTGAGATCTTCTGTTTGCTCAGGGAGCAGAGTTTTTTCTCTGCTATGCTGTGTGGTCCCTCCCACAGGCAAACAGTCCTCCCAAAACTGCTGTGGTGTGGGTCGCTTATCCACGGGCATGTAATCTTTTAACAATAGGGTGCTCTAGTTTGGAAGCAAGGGCCCTCTCTCTCTGTTTGGGTCTCCCACTGGATTACAGCTTTCTCTGGCATCCACCTGCTCCAGCATGAGCCCTTTTCTCATGGACTGTAAGTGAATTTCTGCATCCCCTGTGGACTTCATGCATTACAGGGGGACAGTTTGTTTCACGATGGTCCTCACCATAGCTTGCAGAGGAACCTCGGCTCCGACACTTGCAGCACCTCCTCCCCCTCTGACCTTGGCGCTGCCATGTTTTCTCTCACATGTTCTCACTTCCTCCTCTTCTCTGACTAGAAAAAAACCTACTACTTGTAGGTACTCTTGCCAAGAAGTCCCTCTAATTCTTGCAAGATCCTGCAGTGCAGAGAAGCTGATCTCATCTAGGTTCCACATCAGGGAATTGCTTGCCCTGTTTCCCTTGGTGGCCAGTTGGCCTGGCTGTCATTGTGTGGGCAGTGGCTGCCACGGCACTGGCACCATTTAACACCTCTCCTCATGCAGGGCATCAGGAAGGGGAAGACGCTGCCCCTGCACTTCTGTCTGCAGTGGCTGGCTAGGGGTGCCCAGGCAGGCAAGGTTCACCACAGGCCACACCAGCAAGGCCTCCCCACCACTGGAGAAAAACTGTCCCTGTGTGCTGTTTTGACTTTCCTCTTTAATGTCCTCAGAGGCAACCTCTCTAACTGGGCCCTGCATGTCCATCTTCAGAGTCATCAGAGGCTGGCTCTGTCAGAAATGGTGGAAGCTTCTAGCAGCTTCTCACAGAAGCTACTCCTGTGGTCCTCTCCCACTACCAGAAACCATGCTGCACCACATCAACTCACCTTTTCTTTTGAATATTCCAAAACCTCCACTCAACAAAATGGAAACGCAGATATAAATAAAAACTTTATATTTTATTAATATAATGGAACTTTTCACAAAAAAGTAACACCCCAAGGAAACAGAAACCCAAAGCTGGTGCAGCCTCTAAAAGGCAGATTCTTTCCTTGTATATGTGTGAGGGAAAGGGTACAGTGACAGCCCAAAGAGAACAAAAACCCCTCACGAATCTGGGCGGCATTTCTTCTCCTTCCTACTGATGTCAACCCCTTTTCTTTTCTGCATGGTCGACTCACTGCTGGTGCTTGTTTCACTTTGGCTGATTTTCTCTTCTAAAGGCTTGGAAGCCTGTGATAACCCAAGAAATAAAAGAGTTGTGAATAATTTAATTTTACAGCCATTGGAATGGCCTGTGCTCCACCAAGGTCAGAGCCGACTGTACTCTGGCTCTTATGCAGCGAGCCTTTGTTATTCTGCTCCCACTGCTGGGATTTTTAGGAAGGGGGATGACAGGAGAGCAAGATAATGGCTGAGCAGGGCAGTAGAACACACATAGATGAACCAGGTCACTCCAGGGCTCTGTGTGTTGTTGCAGGGATGGCTTCAGTCTGTGCCCTCCTGACAACCACAGTTAACTTGGAAATGTATTCAGAGCTGGAGCAGTGAGCATGGCTCCTGCAGGGAAGATATCCCCATCCCAGAAAGGGTGTTACCCAAATCAGGTGCAAGGGAGGGAAGGCAGCTAGGAAAGGGAGAAGGCCCAAAGGTAACTGATTTTTGGGCAGAGGCTTTGATCTGCTTAAGCGTGATTTTATTTTTATGAGACTCATTGGTGAGGTGACAGAGAGGAAAGGAGGCAGGAAGAGAGGAAGGATGATGGGAGGAAGGCTGAACCCCATCAGGGAATAGGGAGACCAGTCAGTGAATGCATGAGCAGATGGAGAACAGGCACAGGAGGACAGGGAACAGAGCTGAGGGAGAATAGGGCTACAGCATCCCTGGGAAGGGTTTATCCATCTGTCCCTCCTCCTCCTTGAGCAGCCTGGCAGTTATTAGTGAATGAGCACATTTAATTGGAAGGAGAGAATGTAATGAGCTTAAAAAAAATAATGAAATTAAATACAGATCCAAAACACAGAGCAGAAGGTGAGGAAGGAAAGAACAAAGCAACTGTGAAAGGGAAACAGACAAAAGGACTGTAGACCAAGAGGGAGCCACACCAAGTGAGCAGAGCATGATCCTTACCCTTGGCTGCCCTGCGTATTTCTCGGTCCACTCCCTGGCGTTGAGCAGGAACAGCTGCTTGTTGTACTTGTACTCCGAGGACTAAATGGGAAGAGCAAGACAAAGACAGAGATTTGATTGAATACATGTCACCAAGAAGCTGGGACCAAGTCTGCCTTTAGGACTCCTAGACCAGACTAAAACTGCAGCAAGCATGAAGTGTAAAATTCATTTAGCTTGCTTGAAGAACTTGTGCTGCCATTTGCACTGAAGATAGAGGCTTCAAAACAAGACCTTGACCGTCTCTTCTGGCCTCAGCTGCTTCAGGGAAGCCCAGGGATGCCCCAGCTGATCCAGGTCAGGCCACGCTCCAAGCGTGTCAATCCAGAGTGAGTGAAGCAGAAGCTGAGCCCAAGTCCAGCCCCCCACTCCCTCCCCACCCATGTCCACGGCCAGGAGAGAGGGAGCTCACGTACAATATTGGCCATGAGAGGATCGTCAGGGTTGGGCTCTGCCATCAGCAGCTGGATGGAGGTCAGCAAGGTGGAGATGTTCAGGGAAGGCCTCCATGCACCCTGTAAGGAAACAGGATGAGAGCAGCAGCTCAGAGAAAGAAACCAGCACACGGCAGCCCAGAGACACCTCAGAACCTACAGCACTTCAACAGAATCTGCACACAGTTGCCTTGGGACTTCCAGCACCTAATGCCCCATGGAACACACCAGACTCACTCTCAATACAAGGCTCCAAGGAAGCCCAGCTGTCAACCAGGGCAGTGGTCATGGCTCCAAGGCTGCCAGAGCTCAAGGAGCATTTGGATAAAGCTCCCAGGCACGCAGTGGGACTTTGGGCTTGTCCTGTCCAGCTCGTGGCCCTGATGATCCTTCCAATTCAGGAGATTCCATAATTCTATGGGCTGTACCCTGCACATCTCTGCTGTGTTGGGGCAACTCATTTTCAGACATAATGCCTTTTGACTCCAATCTTTAAAGCCTTGGAAACTTAAATGGAACAAAAAACATCATGTTCTGGCTCTAAACAAAGAAGATGCCACTCAAAACTTCATTCCCTGCTCCCTGTAAATAAGTCAGGAGCAAAGAGACATTCAATCAGGCTTTTACAAGAAGCAGATAAGGAGTTCATTATCCTGCCCAGGCTCACTTACCCACACCCAAGCACTGTTTTACCTTCGGTGGTAACTTAAGAACATCCAAGCAAATCCTTCCAGCAGAGTCGATGTTGGGATGGTAGATGGGGGTCAGGAAGCGAATCTTTGGCGGCTCAAATGGGTACCTGAAGGGATAAGCATTAAGAAACAAAAGTTGCTGTTATATCTATAGGATCAGTTGTTTTGTCACCCAAGCAACGCCATAATTTCCTCCTCCCAGCCTACATGACACCCTTCCCCACAAATCTTCAGAGGCAGTGCTCTGCCTTTGCTGCTTCCAGCTGTGTCTGACTAACACTTCCCTGGATAGCCTTCCACAAGGGGAAGAACATAAGAAACTTTGTACTGATGAACAAGCTCTTTCCAGAAAGCTTTGAGACAGTATGATGAGGCAAAAATCTTATCATTGCACTTTTAGGTTTTTTAATCACACATCTTTGATGTTCAATGCAAATAAGTATCACCTCCTAGAAAAATTGCACTCCTTAAAAAGAGGGTCTCAATTCCTTGTTGAGAGGATAAAGACTCACATGTCAGTATTTACAGCAAATACCTTACACCAGTTTACTCATATTTAAAGCAGAACTACACTAACTACTTAATCAGAGAATCAGTCTGGTTTACATTAGAAGGGACCTTAAAGCACATTTTGCTCTACCTCCTGCCATGGGCAGGAACCTTCCACTAGCCCAAGATGCTCCAAGCCACATCCAGCCTGGCCTTGGACACTTCCAGGGATGGGGCAGCCACAGCTTCTCTGAGCAACCTGAGCCTGGGCCTCTCCACCCTCACAGGGGAGAACTCCTTAATTAATCTAGCTAGAGTCTATTGCCCACCTACCTTTCAGGAACTATGATTTCCAGGTTGAATATTCCTTTCTCATATGGTGTGTCCACACCTCCTAAAATTTCTTTAAGAGCAAGATGAAAATACAAGAATTACATTTAAAATCAGAATTACAGAATGGTTTGGGTTGGAAGCAACCTTCAAGATCATTTCGTTGTTCAGCAGTCCCCACGAACCTCCCACAGTCATAGAGCTGTTCAGGTAACAGAATCACAGCCTGTTAAGGGTTGGGAGGGACCTTAAAGACAACTCAGTTCCAGGAACCCCCTCCCTTATTCCCAGGTTGCTCCAAGCCTCATCTAACCTGGACACTCCCAAGGATGGGACAGCCACAGCTTCTCTGGGCAACCTGTGCCAGGGCCTCACTTCCCTCACTAGGGAGAATCCAGGAATAAAAAATGTCATCAAATGTCTTCTTGTGTAAGACCAATTCCACCCCCCAGCAATCAAAACTAAGCGCAGACCAGCCAAGGCACAGGCCAAGCTATGTTTAAAGGAAACTACAATCCCACATTTCCACATAGCCTGTAAAGCCCAAAGCATGCACAGATCTAGCAGCAAACTGCAGCCCAGCCCCGCCTTTGGGAACCCCCAGGGTACGTACGTGCCCGTAGGTCATCCAGCTGCCCATTCTGCCAGCAAGTGATGCCCGGAGGTGGCTCTGTAGCCAGGAGTGAGAGCTCCCTTGCCAGCCGTGAAGCTCTCTGCATGGTGCTGGAGTTCTGAGACCAAATTCTATTCCTGACAAACCTGGATTTTTAAAAACAGCACTTTAAATTGAGATTTTTTTTGGCTAAGGACCTGGGTTTTGAGCTGTCAGCCTGATGTGATATCAGATTCACAGAGAGGCTCAGCCAGTTCCTGGAGCTGCTCTTGCACCCAGCTGGGGGTGGGGCATGAGACCCTTTACAATCCATCCCATCCCCTCAGTCCCCAGCTGAGTCGAATAAACCCTGGGATTTAACAAACCCTAATAAACTGGCAGGCCATAACCAGGCTCCAAACACCTTATGGGACTGTAACATCTGCCCTGGGACCACCTGTGTCCTTTCATGGTTAAGGTACCCACTGCCCTGCTGAGGCCATCCATCAGTGCCCCTTCCTACCCAAAGGCTCCATCTCCCCTTCCTGTGCAGGGGGAGACCTGAAAGCTGCTTCAGGGATGGACCTCCCCCTACCACAGCAATGCTCCTGACACTCCCAAAGGAGTGGTCTGCCCCTCAGTGCCCATGGACAGGGACATAGACATGGACACCCTGAGAGGAACCTGGCTCGATAACCCACCACAGCCCTAACCACTCACCCTGAGGATGGGGGACACCCCCCGAGGCCTAACTGCCCCCTCCAGGGATTATCCTTTCCCTCAGGCACCATAAGCACCCCACAGACTCACTCACCCGAGCACCCCTCAATTTCACTGCACCTCTAGCCTGACTATGCCACTGAAGAAGCGTTTCACCTTCCTCCATCAGCCTAACTAAATACCCCTCAGCTTAATTACCCCCCGCACATGGACAAGAGGCGCGCCCCCCTTCCCACTCCCCAAGGATGGGAACGGCCACCCACAGCCTCACCCCTCCAAGATCCCCCACACAATCCCTTCGGAACGACCTCCACGCTCTCTGATTACTAATTCCTCTAACTAATTAAGTTCCCTCCGCAATGACCAATCCCCGGGCTCCCGC
>NW_005054425.1:182044-200388 GCF_000277835.1 Geospiza fortis
GGGAAGGAGGTAAAGGCAGGCTCAGGGAGCCCCCCCGGGGAGGCGGCGGGAGTCCGGGCTGGCCCGTTCGCCCCCAGCTGCTGCGGGCTGGCGCAGGGGCCGCCCTCCCCTGTTGCCTCCTCGCCACTTCCCCGTCCGTCTGAGGGGCCCGGGCAGTGGGTCCTGGGGCCTCAGCCCGTCCTCATTTCGCTCCATCCTCCATGGGTGGAGACTCTCGGGTGTGGCTCTCGACCCGTTGCCGGAGAAGCCTCAGTCAAGCTCCTACACTTCGATGTGTTTGGGACTTATTTCCTCCTCTGACTCAATATGCCCTTTTCTTGCATCAAAGCTGTATTCAGCACCGTATTTATCACCTAAAGTATTCAAACAGGGGAGAGAACCTAGAGGTTGGAATCAACAGCAGCCTCAGGTCTGGCTCAGTGTGGAGAGTGGGATTATGGACCAGATTTATGCAAAAAATTAATGCTTAGATCCCAATTAAGAATTGTTCTCAAGCCTGTCAAATCAGAATAACATTAAACAACTTAATGGTGAGCATTATTCCACTTCCCAAGCCCAGACTCTGGTTTGAGAGAGCAGGTGTAAGGCTGCTCTCTCCAGATAAACCGTTGTTTATCTGTTTCACTATTGCTTCTGAAGCAGCCAAAATGTAGTCAAGGAGCATTTGACAATGGAGAGTGTCCCACAGAGGAAATTAAACTGTTAAAAATTTCTCTTCCCAGTTCCTTAGGCCTTGGTCTGTCCCTGCCCCATCTGGCTCTGCCAGCTCCAAGGGCCAGTGGGACCAGAGAGGAGCTGCCTGCGATCCTCCTCCTTCGCCCTTGGGAATTACACAAAAGCTTGAGTGGCTTAGACCATCTCTGATGCAGAATCCACATCAGTACAGATATTTATGGTATTTAGTGGTGTTTAAAACTGGGCAACTCATTTCTGGATGCCTGTAGGAACAGGGGCAGCACAGTGGGTTTTGGATAGTGTCACTGACAGCTTTTGCATCCCTCCAGCACATCCCTGCCTGTGGAGAGAAATGCTCAGCAGCAGGAGAGCTGGGATCAGTGACTGTGTGACTGCCTCTTTTTGGGGTGACATGTTGTAAAGACCCTGGAGCATCAGCTGTGCAGCCCTCAAGGTAAGGCCTAGATTTCTGTGCTTTCTGTCGTGGTGTACCTGTCCCGAAGTACAGGGATGAATCCTGTGTGAGGTGTATTTTCTGCCTGTCTGATTGATTTTTGGGGAACAGATGTAATCTGGATATGACAGGGGGTGAACAGACTCAAGGTGCTCGTTCATGGAGAGGTGGAAGAATAGCAGTGGATAAATCCCAACATGATGTCAATGACAGACAGCAGCTGCTCTGCCTTCTCCAACATTCCAGAGCATCTTTCCTTTCCTTGTGACATGACAGGAGTGTCCAAGAGCTCAGTTTCTTTCTGACACCACCTATGGCCTGCACAAGTGATCCCCCTCCCATTCTTTCCCATCCAGTAGGGGATCCCAGCTCCTCACCCAGCTTTGACACCTCTTTGGCTCTGGGCTCCCACCCTCCTCAGTAAGCTTCAGCCCATTTTAATGGAGCCTCTGCTCCTCCCAGCCTGTTCTAATGAAATCCTTGTCCCTCCAGCTCTGATTCCCCCAGTCTCCTTTAGTGGTATCCGCAGAGCTGCTGTTAACCCAGACCCTACAGCCTACCCAGGCCCTGACCTGGGGCCCACCTGCCCTGTTCCCAGTCTGTGTTGTTTTGTGTTCCTGCTCCCCACTGCTCCTGCAAGGATGCCATCACTGGAAGGGATGGATCCTGCCTAGGGACGTATCTGGGGGCTATCCCATGGGCTGTATGGGGCACTGGGCTCAGAGCAGTCCCAGGTGTGTGAGACAAAGGGGCATGGGGGTGAGTGTGATCCCACAGATATCAGGGGGCTGCAGGGCTCTGGATTTGGGGTGACCTTGCAGACCATGTGGGGCCATGGGGCTTGGGACAGCCCCAAGGCTGTAAGGCTGTGGGGGCCTTGGAGCCCCTGACTGGGGCAGTCCCTCAGTGAGCCTAGCTGGTGCATAGGATGCAGGGGACTCTTCCAGCACACTTTGCATTGTTTAGTACCCAGAAATGCCATCTGGGTGCTCCCCTGAGCAGCAAGAGTCACCTTGTTTTTCCGGTTCTCCCAGGAAGTGGGTGCAGGGCAGAGCACGCCACACAGCCCAGCCCTGCGCTGGGCTGCACCCTGTGCTTGTGAGTTTGGGGCCTTACTGGGGGGTTGTAACAAAGTGGGCCTGTCTGGGTGCTGCTGGTGCATGTGTTTGGGAATGGAGCAAATCAGATTTATGGAAAAGCTGCTGGATGTGGGTTGAGCAGGGACAAGGGCTGAGTTGCCTGGTGCAGCCATTGTGAGGGGTTGAATGGAGCTGTTTGGCTGGAAGTGCTGAGCTGGATTAGGGATTGTCATTTGGTTCTTTGCTAATCTCTAATCTCTTCTCCTTTGGGAGTGAGGCTGGAAATTAGCATCAGGTAGGGACCCACCTGGGAGGTGGGTGTTGAACTTTGCCAATTTTACATGGGAAAGCAAGTTTAGGAGGTGGTGCTGGGCTTGATGCAGGCAAGGTGGCAGCTGGGCTCCTCCTTTGCTTCCTGGCATCTGCTGGGTCCATTGTCCTGAACAGGGCAGCCAGAGCTTGGGAGCTGCTTCCCAAACTGTACCCTGAGATGCTTCGGCCTCAGATGCAAGGTCAGCACTCCTGCTAACCCTCTGAACTCAGCTGAAGTGGCTCAAAGGGGAATAAATGTATGAATCAAGAGTAGTTTTGTGTCATTATCACACCCAGCTCTGCTCTGGAGGCAGGCTGGGAGAGCTGGGGATGCCCAGCCTAGAAAAGGGGAGATTTCAGAACCCCTTCCAGTGCCTAAAAGGGCCTCAAGAGAACTAGAGAGGGACTTGGGACAAGGGTCTGGAGGAACAAAACAAAGGGGAATGGTTTCCCACTGCTGGAGGGCAGGGTGAGATGGGATATTGGAAGAAATTCTTCCCTGTGAGGGTGGTGAGGCTCTGGCCCAGGTTGCCCTGAGCAGCTGTGTCTGCCCCATGCCTGGAAGTGTCTAAGGCCAGGTTGGATGGCGCTTGGAGCAACCTGGGACAGAAGAAGGTGTCCCTGCCTATGGCAGGAGGTAGAACTGCATGGGCTTTAATGTCCCTTCCAACCCAAACCAGTCTGGGATTCTGTGAAATCCATAAGTTTAGATGTCTCCTACTAAAATCACCTGACAGATGGAGTATTGCACCAGGTCTCTGATGAGCTGATTGCTCAGAGGACCTCCTTGAAATCAGCTGATGACTTCCAGAGGATTTGCTGACAGCCACATCTGTGGGGTTAAAAAGCGTTTGTGCACTAAATGGAGCTCTGGCAGCTCCATCTGTTTTGATTCCTTCCTTCTGGTGAGTGTTTTTGGGATGTGATTTCATCGAGGGATTTAATTTAAGGATTTGATTGACTCATTTGGGGCAGAGGCCATTCTCTGTGGAGCTGGGTGGTGATTCTACTGCTGAATGATGGGGTCAGAGGAGAGGTTTGGTCTTGTTCCTGCGTTTCTCTCTCATGAAAACTTACCAAAGCAAGAAGTTTGTGGTAAAAACTGCAGAGGATTTTTTGGAGCTCTATTTCTAATTGTTAATTGACCTTGTTCTTTATAGGGATTTGGTATCCTGGAAGCCAAGGGTTCCCTTCGTCTTGTATCCAGGATGCTGCATCGCACCATTCACCTTTTCCGGAAGGAGCTCCGGCTCCATGACAACCCAGTGCTGCTGGCTGCCCTAGAGTCCTCAGAGGCCCTGTACCCCGTGTACATCCTGGACAGAGCATTCCTGACCTCCTCCATGCACATCGGGGCCCTGCGCTGGAATTTCCTGCTCCAGTCCCTTGAGGATCTCCACAAAAACTTGGGCCAGCTGGGCTCCTGCTTGCTGGTTATTCAAGGGGAGTATGAGCTCGTTCTTAGGGATCACATCCGGAAGTGGAATATCACTCAAGTGACACTGGATGCAGAGATGGAGCCGTTTTACAAGGAGATGGAGGCCAACATCCAGCGCCTGGGGGCAGAGCTGGGCTTTGAGGTGCTCTCCCTGGTGAGCCACAGCCTGTACAATACCCAGCGGTACGTGACTGCCCCAAACACACAAGTGTCTCCAGGGAGGTCATTTTAGAAGAGGAAAGGTCAAGTGTCTTGGGTTTTCCTTTGGAGGAAATTGAACTGTCTGAGGTGAACATGGTGCTGTTTGCTGGGAGAACTTTGTGTGTTGCTCCCTTGGAAGAAACAGAAGAGATTGTGCACAGGTTTTAGAATTTCAGCCCAAACAGCTGCTTAACTTTTTCCTTTTGGGCAGTTTAATTCACCTAAAAACTTACTCTTATAAACAGAGTGGAAGAAATTCTCTAACACCTTTAGTAGGGCTTGTAAAAGTTCTATTAAATACGGTAGAGTTTTTGGTGTCAGATTTTTTCAAAATCTTTCAAGTCAGCTTTCAGTGGTATTTGAATACACTTGGATCCAAGCTGTTATTCAGTGTTGAATGACTGAAGATATTGAAATTAGTAAGAAGGAAAGGAGTAATAACTAAACCAACCCTAACGCTCCAATTTTGCAAAACCCCTAAATTATGTAAATGAATGGATGTGTGTAACTTGCTGTCTTGAATTCGAGCTGTTTGCACAGGTCATTGCTCAGAGAGGACAGTTATTTACTGCCCTGAACCTATATTTTTGACACCAGAGGTGTCCCACGCCCTGCCCTGTGTGTCCTGGCTGTGCAGGTGAAGCCATGGCTGGAATCCTGATCCCAGTTTTGTTGTCTTAGGTCCTGAGAAACTGCTCTTGGGATAGATGTAGATTCACCCAGGGGAGTTTCACATGTAAAATCTGTAATTTCTACATTCATTTGCACTAATGGAGTTGTTATAGCCTGTGATGTTCACCTTCCTGTCCACTGGCATTTCCAGCTTCTTCCTTGGTTTCTGTTATGTGAGAAGAGATCTTGTTGTTTTGGTTTTTTTTTTTTTAAGGATTTTGGATGTAAATGGTGGGAGTCCCCCATTAACTTACAAGAGGTTCCTTCACATTCTGTCTCTGCTTGGTGACCCTGAGGTGCCTGTCCGAAACCTCACAGCTGAAGACTTCCAGTAAGTACCAGCCTGTGAGCGGGAATTGCTGGTCCTCTTTCTCTGCCCAAAAGAAGAGCCAGAACCAAATGATAATGAGGCATTATAGATGTTTTCTTGTTTTATTTCTGTGCATGGAGGGTTATTGATTCTATATACAGGGGATGTAACTGTTGTTGGGAGGGGAGAGCAGATGGCAGAATGGTCTGATACTCATCTCTTTTGATATTTGTGCAGATTTCTCACCATGTGGGACACCTCACAAAGTAATGGTTGGATTCAATGACTTAAAGGTTTTTTCCAACCTTAATGATTCTGTGATTCCATAAAAGTCTTAAGCTTTTGCAAGGCGCTTTGTCTTGGTTTGAAAAGACAGGTGTCTGCTAAAGAAGGCAGGAGCCTCCCTTGAAATGGAAAATGTAAACCCTCTCCCTCCAAATTATTATAATTTTGAAATTATGGGGCTCTCAGGCAAAGATATGGGAATAGGAATAACAGTTCTTTACTAGGAAAATTAAAAATACAAATGCAATAGTAAAAAAACCCAAAAAACAACCAACACACTGATAGAGTCAGAATATGACCTGACACCCTGTGTGTCAGGGTGGTGTCACAGTCCCATCCCATAGTGGCTCAGCCCTCCTGCAGTGCCAGCTGTGGTTCTGTTGGAGCAGTGATCCTGGAAAAGGGTGGAGTTTTCCTCTGAAGCTCCAGGGCTGCTGTAGATGCACCTGGTCTTCCTCTGGGAATCCAGAGGGGAAGAAAGCTGCTCCTCTGGGCATGCAGTGGGAAAAGGCTGACTGTGGTGTTCCAAAAGCCAGACTCTATCCAGGTAGGACTTCTTGGCTCCTCCCCCTGGGCAAATCATCTCCCAGTGGGATGATGTAATTTTGTCAGCCATGCAGAGATACTCGATGGCCCATGAACAGAAGAGATCTCTCCAGAGGGAGAGTATGAAGATATAAAGAAAACTGCCCCACCTGGTTTTAACAGGTGGCCCAATGAACAGAAGATAACTGCCCCACCTCTAACAGATGGCAACAGTATACACAGCCCCAGCCATATCTTGTAACTTAAGACACACCTTGAGAAAAGCTTTTAAGAGATGTCAAACTCCTGCAGAGGAAGGCCTGGGGAATTTACTCAAAGGCATGCTCTGCATTCCTCTCAAGATTTTGGACAGGAATTAGATGAACCACAATAGTTTGTTTTATGCAGGAAGTTCGATGGAATGATCCTACTGTTCCCTCCTGGCTTTAAATCTCTGTTCCCCTCTGCTGTCTGGGAAAGAGAGACTGAGCCCTTGTCTCACAGGACTTGAGAAGTAGCTCAGAGTCAAGGATGTCTTGTGTTTAGCTCTCCATGAGGTTAGTGATTCAAAGGGAGGTAAGATGAGCAGGAGAGAGCTGGAATGGGACTGCAGGTGCTTGGGATTCAACATCAGGTGCCTCCTGCATGGCCTCAGCTCAGTGCCACCAACCCAGGCTTGGATCTTCCCATTTTGGGCTAGTCCTGTTACTTCCTGAATGTTGTCCTGAGACAGTCTGATAACAAGACTTATGTACGTACTGGAATATATAAGTTCCTGTATTTTTTTTTCTAGCACTGTTTTTTTTTTTTTTCCTTTCTTGCCTGATTTGTTTGTTTGGACTTTTAAAATTAATGCTGATGACAGATAAGTGGTTCACATGCTTCCCAGCAGGCCTGAGCTATGTCAGTGCTCTGAGAGCTGCACTGGCCCATCTCTGTAGGTGTCTGCAGCAGGGCTGAGCTCAGGTTTGTCCAGGTAAGTACAAAGATCTATTGATGTCTGGGTTAATTCACGGGTTGTGAGAAGTCTCTGTGTCACCAGCACTTCCTTGGGCCTCTTCGTCTGTGTTTTATGGGGTGGAAGAAAAACCAAAGTGATGCTCTTCCAGCCATATGGGGAGCAGAGGCCTTGGGAAGCTTCAGCAACTGAGGCTGAGGAGATGTGGGGGGGCTGCTGAGGGGTGTGGGCTCGGGGGCCCCAGCTTGGTTAGGAATGAGTTGCTGGGATGGCCCAGCTCTCCTGCCTCCTTTCTCTCTCCTGCCTCCTTCCCTATGAAACTGAAAGAGAGAAGGTTTAGATTAGATGTTGGGAAGAAATTCTGCAGTAGTGAGGCCCTAGCACAGATTGTCCAGAGAAGCTGTGGCTGCCCCATGCCTGGAAGTATCCATGGCCAGGTTGGCCAGGGCTTAGAGCAACCAGGGGAAGGTGGCCCTGCCCATGGCAGGAGGGGGAACTGGGTGGGCTTTAATGTCCCTTCCAACCCAAACCAGTCTGGGATTCTGTGGCTCCAGAGTGACCTCTCTGCAGAGGCACTCAGAGGAGGTGGAGTGACAT
Organism: Geospiza fortis; assembly: GCF_000277835.1. Taxonomy (NCBI): domain Eukaryota; kingdom Metazoa; phylum Chordata; class Aves; order Passeriformes; family Thraupidae; genus Geospiza; species Geospiza fortis. The sequence goes on from NW_005054425.1 coordinate 189,551, forward strand.
TTGGAGGCAGCACCATGATTGTGTTTAGGGTGTGAGGAGGCTCTTTGTTCCCTCCTAGGCATGGACGCGACAGCTGGGAGGAACTGGAGAGGAGCTGCCTTTGAGCCTTGTGTAGGGCATGGGAACTGAAAGGGGTCTGAGCTGGGGGTGCAGCTGACTGCTCTGAGCACTGTAACTTGGTGAGACTGTTCTTCCCCAGTTCTGGCTAGAATTCCCTGGAGCAATTGCAGGATGAACTCTTCTCCCCCAGGAAAGTACAGCCTGGGATTTCTCACTGTGCTTTCATTCTCTGTGCTCTGGTTGGACTGTGATAGATGATACTTGGTATGTGCATTGGCAGGGACTGCCTCTATCTTCTAGCTCCTGTTGTTCCTTTCAAAGAGTTTTCTCTCTCACCTCAGGAGATGTAGGGCCCCTGACCCGGGCCTGGCTGAGTGTTACAGGGTGCCTCTCCCTGTGGATTTGAAGATTTCCCCAGAGAGCCTTTCCCCTTGGAGAGGAGGGGAGACTGAAGGGCTGCAGCGCCTGGAGCAACACTTGACTGACCAGGTCAGCCCTGATGGAACCCAGGGGATGGTGGTGACGCCAGGTGGGCTGAGATCAGCGCCCAGCTTGGCTTGGAGGAGGGTGGCAGCTTGGGCTCGGGTTTTGTTCTCCTTGATTTCTGGGAAGTGGGAGTTTTCCAGGCATGACATCAAACAAGCCCCTCTGATAGTTAAGCCAGTTCCAAGACCTTTCCTCTGTTTATTACTGGCCATGTGTCATCTTGTGCTGCCTGAACCCAAATTTCTGTTTTCATTTCAGGGCTGGGTAACAAGTTTTACTAAACCGAGGACAATCCCGAACTCGCTGCTTCCAAGCACCACAGGCCTGAGCCCCTATTTCAGTATGGGCTGTCTGTCAGTTCGGACATTTTTTTATAGGTTGTCAAACATTTATGCTCAGGTAAGCCAATAATTGATCCTAAGTAAGCAAATCCAAAACTGTGACAAGTCTGGCATGGGAGGCAGGATTTAGCACTCAGATCATCTTGGTAGAGACTTGGTGTATCAAAAAATGCTGCTTTGTTAGTGTCTTCTCACAGTGTCCCGTGAAATCTGTGGAGTGGCTTCATGTTCTGTGAAACAGCCACAGAATGTCTGCAGCTCTTCCCAATTAAGTTTTAGAAACAGGATATTAATATTCTAAATTCATGTTTTCATCAGGAACTGTAGTGACAGGGCAATAGGGAATGGCTTCAAATTGAAAGAGAGTGGATTTGGATTAGATGTTGGGAAGAAATTCTTTCCTGTGAGGGTGGTGAGGCCCTGGCACACGGTCCCCAGAGAAGCTGTGGCTGCTCCATCCCCGGAAGTGTCCAAGGCCGGGTTGGATGGGGCTTGGAGCAACCTGGGCTAGTAGAAGGTGTCCCTGCTCCTGGCAGAGGGTGGAGTGAAATGGACTTTAATGTCCCTTCCAGCCCAAATCATGGTTCTATGAATAGGGAGCCAGCAGACCTGGGATCAACAGGGAAGTCCAGGAAAACCTTCCTAAAGTTCAAGGATTTAGTTTGTCTGTCTGGTGGTTAAGGGAAGTTTCTGATTGGTTTATACAGTTTTGTTTCTGGAAATCAACTGATTTTATCTTAGACAAGTTTTAATTGTTGCATAAATGAAAACCACTTTCTGAAATCTTGTTTGATTCTTAAGAAAAAGTGAGCTTGAAACCAGCCCAAGAAAACCAACCTCCTTCACCTTCATCTTAAGGTTATCATTTGAGACATGGCTGAGCCACCTGAATTCAGTTAACACATTAATAAACATATGCTTGGTGTAAGAAATCCCAGTGTGACACAGTTTTGGAAGGTAGATGGAGTATGTTTGAGGTAACACTGAAGTCTGGCAGTTTGGCTTTGCTTTGGCCCAGACAGCATTGCCTCAGATATTTGATTTCCTTGACTTGAACACTAAAGTGCCTTGAAACTAGTATTTTAGACAGATTAATCTTTATTTTATAGGCCTGACACTCACAAAATTAGTGAAGCTGCAATGATATGTATGACCTGAAGCTGTCACCTTGTGTCTTTTGCAGGCAAAGCATCACTCTCTGCCCCCAGTGTCGCTCCAAGGGCAGCTGTTGTGGAGGGAATTCTTCTATACAGTAGCATCGGCAACACCCAACTTCACCCAGATGGCTGGGAACCCCATCTGCCTCCAGATCTGCTGGTACAAGGATGCAGAGAGGCTCCACAAATGGAAAACGGTAATGAGGTGCATGGCCACAGCAGCTGCATTGGAGCTTGGAGCTTTCCTCTTCCCTTGATCTGTCCCTGCTGGCAGTTTGAATGCATCTTGCAGTGGTATGACAGGCTGTGAGAGCTGGGAATGTTCAGCCTGGAGAAAAGGAGGCTCCAGGGAGACCTTAGAGACCCTTTCAGTGCCTAAAGGGGCTCCAGGAGAGCTGGAGAGGGACTTGAGACAAGGGATGGAGTGACAGGTCAAGGGGAATGGCTTCCAGCTGACAGAGGGCAGTGTTAGATGGAATATTGGGACAAAGTTCTTCCCTGTGAGGTTGATGAGGCCCTGGCCTAGGTTTCCCAGAGAAGCTGTGGCTGCCTCTGGATCCCTGGAAGTGTCCAAGGCCAGGTTGGATGGGGCTTGGAGCAACCTGGGCTAGTGGAAGGTGTCCCTGCCCATGGCAGGGGGTGGAATGGGCTTTAATGTCCCTTCCCACCCAAACCAGTCTGTAATTCTGTGAAAGCAGTGTATGAGGAGAGAGCTGATGTTCCTGTTCTGCTGCAGGCGCAGACAGGGTTCCCATGGATCGATGCCATTATGACCCAGCTGCGCCAGGAAGGCTGGATCCATCACCTGGCTCGGCACGCTGTCGCCTGCTTCCTGACCCGGGGGGACCTTTGGATCAGCTGGGAAGAGGGAATGAAGGTTCACTGCTGGCTTTTATTTTCCTCTGTTCTGCCTAGCCCTGAGAAACCCTGCACAGCCTGAGTCTAGCAGTGGATGGTTCTACAGAGCAGGGTTTGGTTCTGCCCCTTCCTGCAGATCTCAGGCTTTATGGAATCTCTTTGTTTGTCACGCAGTGCAGTGGTGAGAGTTCATTCCCTTCCCCAAATCCTCATGATTTTTGGATAACGAGGATACTGGTGGAGACATGCTCAGTCTCTAGCAGGTTCCAAACCCAGAGTTTTTGGGTTGCTCTGTCTTCCTTCTGTCTGTGGAGAGCATTCTTGGTGTGCCTGTGAGGAGGCAGCCCTGGCCCCACAGTGCTGTGCTTCTAGCCGCAACCCCCCAGCCTGCTTTTGTCTAGTTTTTGCAATATAGCCATTTCAGGGCTATTTCTCTTCCCATCCCTGATGTGCAGGTGTTTGAAGAGCTGCTTTTAGATGCTGACTACAGCATCAACGCTGGGAACTGGATGTGGCTGTCAGCCAGCGCCTTCTTCCACCAGTACACACGGATCTTCTGCCCCGTCCGCTTCGGGAAGCGCACAGACCCCCAGGGCGACTACATCAGGTCAGGGGACACCCACCCCACCACCTCCCTGAGAGCTTCTCAAGCTCCTCTGACAGCAGGAACTGATGGACTGGATCAGTTTCAAACACACACACCTGTTAAACAGGACTCATAGCAATGGTTTTATAGAACACTTGGGGGAGCTGAGGCATGGAGAAGCAGAGAGATATCTGTCATTCCAAGCGATGGCTGATTAGGGCTTGTGTTCATTTGTGAGCACTTCTTGTGTCCAGCACCATGTTTGATCGCTAGGCTGGCTCCTCTTTCCAAAGGATTTGAGAAGAACTTCCCACAGCTTCCCTGCTCCAGTTTGCACTCATTTTCTTGCTTTTCATAGAATTCTGGGATGTGCTTGGAAGGGAGCTTAAAGCTCATCCAGTTCCACTCCCTGCCATGGGCAGGGACACTTTCCACTATCCTAAGGTTTCTTCAAGCCTGGCCTTGGACAATTGCAAGGATGGGACAGCTATAGCTTCTCTGAGCAACCTGTGCCAGGGCCTTACCACCCTCACAGAGAGGAATATCCCAATATCCCATCTAACCCTGCCATTCTTTAGTTGTACATGCATAGGTTTTACTTTCCACTCTAAGTCCTCTTTGCTTCAGAGTCTCATTTTGTTGTCTCTCCACAATGTGCTGATGGACTTTCTCAAAGCACTGGGCTCACTGTGTTAGTGTTGAGCAAACAGCTTGTCTTGGTTTGGAAGACAGGTGTCTGCTAAGGAAGGTGGGAGCCTCCCTTGGAATGGAGAATGTGAACCCCCTCCCTCCAAATTATTATAATTTTGAAATTAAGGGGCTCTCAGGCAAAAATATATGAGATTAGGAATAACAGTTCCTTTCTAGTATGTATAACAAGGCAAACAAACAACAACGACTACAGACAGCATCACCAATAACAGAGCAGGAGCCCAGTCCCAGCCTTTGGGCTGCGGCACTTTCCCCTTGCTGCAGTTCCAGGTACAGCCGCCAGGGGCGCTGCTGGCTCCCGGCGGGCAGGGCAGGTGCAGTGATCCCCGCGGGGCTGCAGGGGGCGCTGTGGGGCGGCGTGGGGAGCGCGTGGCAATGGCAGCTGGGCCCAGGCGGGGAGGGATGGAGGAGACGCTTTGCTCCACAAACCCCGGGGCAGGCGATCCCTGTGCCCCCACTGGAACTGTTGGACATTCCGGTAGTGCACAGGGGTGCGGGGCCCAGCAGCAGAAGAAAAGCAGCTCCCAGCTGGGTTGTGGCTGTGTCAGCGAATTCCTTTTCCCAGGCTGTGGGTCCCACTGTCCTCCGAAGCCCAGACTGAGCGAGATCCGCAACTGCCCCAGCCCCCGTCCTTTACCTGCTTCTAATCTCGGAGTGTCTCTGTCCCTCCCAGAGAAGCTCCCAAAAATCAGAGGAGTTCCCCCTCCCCGAAGTCTCAAGCACACAGCCATCAGTGCTTCTTAGCAACTCAATGGGAAAAAATTCCACAAGTAGAGGAAAGAAAAGGAAAGAAAACCCAACCCCCAGCACAGCTCAATTTCCCCACATCTCTTCCTCCCATCCTGTCTAGATTTGGGTATTTCCAAGGAGAAGCTTGTGCTGAGGTACCTCACAGAGTGGGACAAAAAATTACTTTGCCATTCTGCAATAATTTTTTAAAATTAGTTTGTTTTAAAAATTATTAATGTTTAGGATGAAATGTCAGTGAAAATGTTAAAAACATATTTTGGAGGAAATCAAAACCGAAGTACTGTTTAAATCACCCCATTTATTCTACGCTGTGAAGTTAACTTTTGGAAGATATCACCTATGGAGGTTTGAGAACATAAACCCAATTTTTTTGTGGAGAATGAATCAGAACTTTCCCACAGATTGTAATCTCAATATTAACATGGAACAGGTTGGTTTACACTTCTCTGAATGTATGATTATTTGTCTGCAGGATTATAAACCCCCCTATTATCCCTATTTTTAGGAAGTACTTGCCCATACTAAAGAACTTTCCCTCCAAGTACATCTACGAGCCCTGGACAGCATCTGAAGAGGAGCAGAAGCAAGCAGGATGTATCATAGGTAATTAATTCACATTCCTTGCTAAGGATTTTTCTGCTGCTAACTATCCAAAATAAATGTGTATGAGATGGAAGCATCACACTTCCAATATAAGCCATTTATCTTCTGAAAATGGATTAATCCAACCACCTTCCTTCTGTTCATTCTCCATTAACATTTTTTTATAGGAGTCTCATTTCACAGTACATATTTTTGCTTCAGCTTTATGTCCTAACACTCTTGGATCACTCCACACTTTTACCTTTAAATATATTCATCTTGGATGCTTGGCTGCTTTAAATAATATCAGAATATCATGTGCTTTTACTCCTGCTCTAACACATCTTTCTTAGGTCAAAGTGGGAGCTCTTCTCTTTGATGGAAAGGATTAGGCACTTCCATTTAAGAAAAGCTGGAAGTATTCCAAATCCAGGGAAAATGTCTTTGCTGAGTGTGGTAAAGGCTCTGTCTCCACATTACCAGGTCAGGATTACCCCTTCCCCATGGTGAACCACAAGGAAGCCAGTGAGCACAACCTGCAGTTGATGAAACAGGTCAGAGAGGAGCAGCACAAAACAGTCCAGCTCACGAGAGGTGAGAGATGCTGGAGCACCCACATTCCCTGTGCTGTGACACACAGACTGTTCTCAGGAACCTGGGCTCTGGGGCTCGGCTTTGGGTGCTTTTCCAGGATGCTTTTCCATGTTGGCTACCAACATCATGAGCAACTCTTCTGGTTACTGTTAAAATGCTGTCCCAAGTGCAAGAACAAGAGTGTGAGCCTTTTCTTCCTTCCTTCTCCCCTTGGAGCATCCTCCTGCCTGCTGCAGAAATGCCTTCCCAAAACCAGATCTTCTCCCCCTGCCCTGACCCCCCAGCTCCAGGCTGGCTGCATGTGTCTCCAAGGTGCAGAAATCTCTGCAACTCTGCCCATGCCTCTTATAAACCAGAACATTCTTACTTGTCCTTGGTATCATGATCTGCCCTATGCCATAGCAGAAATTGAGATTCCCACTGAGCACAAAGCTCTGGAGAGGTGAGTTGTTCCAAGAAATTTACCCTTTGGCATGGTTTTCTGCATTGCTTAACCCTATGGATAACAAACAGGTAGTTATCAGGTAAGGCTAGAACACTCAAACTGTGCCGAGCCTGAAGTACTTAATTATTTAGGTATTATCACTCACACAGATGTGTCACTTATGGCACCTGTGCTCTTAAAATTGAAATCCCAGGGCCTGTGCTGAGCTCAGAGGAATCCTTCACAGTAAAACACGGAAACTCGGCCTGGTTTGGGTGGAAAAAGACTTTAAAGCTCATCCGGTTTCCACGTCCTGCCATGGGCAGGAACACCTTGCACTATCCCAGGTTTTTCCAAACTCTGTCCAACCTGGCCTTGGACACTTAGAGGGATCCAGGTGCAGCCACAGCTTCTCTGGGCAGCCTGTGCCAAGGCCTCAACAACCTCACAGGGAAGAATTTCATCCCAGTATCGCACCTAACTCAGCCCTCTGGCAATGGGAAGCCATTCCCACTTGTCCTGTCCCTCCAGGCCCTTGTCCCATGTCCCTCTCCAGCTCTCTTGGAGCCCTTTTAGGAAGGGTCTGTCAGGTCTCCCGGGAAGCCTTCTCTTTTCCAGGCTGAACATTCCCAGCTCTCCCAGCCTGGCTCCATAATGGAATTTAAGTGACAAAATACCTTTCTATTTAAGGGTGGGCCACAGCAGCCTCTCTATATTATAGAAACCCAACATGAAGCAGCTGAGGGGAACCTTAACTTTTCTTTCCTTCACTTCTCTAATTTGAGGGAATTAATTGTTCCAAACCCTGGAATGGATACCTATTAATGTGTCCATGATGTTGCACACTGGAATAGTACAGATACAACCACTGTATGCTGGCAGTTTTTCCAGCAGCCCTGTGGTACCAGGGACTAAATGTTGGGAATGTTGGGAAAGGCAAAATTTTGAGAGTCCCTGACTCCAAGCATTATCCCAACGCCCATCTTAGTATGAAAACCAGCTCATACAGGGGAGCAGATATTGGAATAGAGTAAGGGCTAAGGAGTAGGATGGGACTTAGAACAGTCTGGAAGGTGTGGAGTGGAATGAAATGAGCTTTAAGGCCCCTTCCAACCCAAACCATCCTGGGATTTCATGATTCTTGTTGCCTATGAACAGAAGCATTTTGTGATACTTTGTATCTTAACCTGACTGAAGTCAGAGAAGACTTTGCAAACTTTAATCCTTCTTTATTTCTTGCTGTAGATGATGCAGATGACCCCATGGAAATAAAGGTAAAACGTGACCATTCAGAAGAAAACATTTCAAAAGGAAAAGTGGCCCGAACAGCAGAATAAACCAAAATTCCCTCAGGGGTCACCTGCTGGGTACCAAAAAGAGGCAAGACAGGAGAGCCAGGGGCCAGTTGAGTTGGCCAACCACTGTCCTCCATGCTTTGCCCTGCTGATGGTGCCTGTTGCTTGCGACCTGACCTCAGGAAATGTGTTGGATCTTGAGTAGTTTTAGTGCAGTTATTTTGTATGGAATTGTTTATCTTTGAGTGGCTTCTGGACCATTTGTTGAAGCTGTTGGGTGAATGCAAGAGGTGCGTGGTTATGGCAGGTCCTGCTGCTGCAGCATCCTTCAAATCCATGGTTTTCATGCACATGTATAAGTAGATTTTGTGGAAAATATCTTAATGTTAGAAGACCATGTGCACATTAATGTGGTTGCACATTAGTATTAGGACCTTGATTTGCTTGCCTTGTAGAGACAGACTTAGGGATGTTCAGATTATTTATTCTAAGTTCCCAGTTTATGACTGTAGTCCCCAGTTTGGGGAGACAGAGCAGAGTGCAGCCCCTTGTCCCTTGTGTGTAGGTTTTAAGTCATAAGTAGGACTTGCTATGCATTTTAAGGACAAAGTTGAAAATATCTCGCTAAATTAGGGCTAATATATAACTTTGTCACCATAATTCTCTTCCTTGGCTAACTAGAACTGCAGGGCAGAGATTAATTCTATCATGTACCACATGGAAAGATTTCTCCTTTCACTGAAATGTATTGTTGTGAAGTTTGACAAGGCTGGATTAGTCAATTATGATTGGGGGTTTGGGGGTGGGGAAGTGCAGTGGGGTTTTCATGGCTGCAGGTAGTATGCTGGGTTTGGAAAGAAATAAAACTTATTTCTGACATGAACAATGCAAGGGCTCTGAAGCAATCTGTTGTCACAATTGATATCCATCGGTCCTCTTGGGAAACCTGGTGGCACAGCAGCTCCAGCAGCAATCCAGACTCCTTGGAAGCATCCCAGGATCTAGTGCTGGAGCAGCACAGGAGCCATGAGCACCAGGAGGAGGCCGTAAACTGCAGGATCTTTCAATGCTGCTAGAGACTTGCAGGACCTGTCAGAACAGACCATGCTGGCAGCAGGACGGTGAGGTGTAAATAAAAAACTGCAAGGAACTTCCTGCTGCTCCAAGCCTGCATCAAGCTCCTGGAGATACCCATATTCCCTGATACTTCAGCCCTCCAGCAAACCTAATAACTTGCAGGGATGGCCAGAAGGAAAGGCCTTCTGCCTCCTCCTTTATGGAAGGTAGAATTCCAAGGTGGTGCTTGTTTCTTTGGGGAGATCTGCTGCTCCAAAGCCTCCTGGCGTTCCTACCCTCTGTCATTGGGCTCCTTCCTGTGCCTGAAGGGATTTACAGCATCTCTGAAGGGCTGGAAGGAGCATCTGGGAAACTCCAGGCCTGTCAGCCTGACATCAGTGCCCAGTAGGGTAATGGAACAGATCATCTTGGGTGCTATCACCTGGCACCTACAGGATGCCTGGGGGATCAGACCCAGCCAGTATGGGTTTAGGAGGGGCAGGTCGGGCCTGACCAACCTGATCTCCTTCTATGACCAGGTCACCTGCCTGCTGGATGCAGGAAAGGCTGTGGATGTGTCTGCCTGGACTCCAGCAAGGCCTTTGGCACTGTCTCCCACAGCACACTCCTGGAAAAGCTGCAGCCCACGGCTGGGACAGGAGCACTCTGTGCTAGGTTCAGAACTGGCTACGTGGCCGGTCCAGAGAGTGGTGGTGAGTGGGGCTGCATCCAGCTGGCAGCCAGGCACCAGTGGTGTCCCTCAGGGGTCTGTACTGGAGCCAGTTCTGTTTAATATCTATTGATTACATGGATGAGGGAATTGAGTCCACTGTCAGTAAGTTTGCAGATAAGACCAAGCTGGGAGCATGTGTTGATCTGCTTGAGGGTAGGAGGGCACTGCAGAGAGACCTGGAATGGTTGGATGGATGGGCTGAGTCTAACAGGATGAGTTTTAATAAGTCCAAGTGCCAAGTCCTGCATTTTGGCCTCAATAACCCTCTGCAATGCTACAGGCTGGGGGATAGTGTGGCTGGACAGTGCCCAGGCAGAAAGGGACCTGGGGGTGGTGGTTGACAGTCAGCTGAACATGAGCCGGCAGAGCGCCCTGGTGGCCAAGAAGGTCAATGGCACCTGGCCAGTATCAGGAATGGTGTGGCCAGCAGGAGCAGGGAGTCCTTCTTCCCCTGTACCTGGCACTGGTGAGGGCAAACCCTGAGTGTTGTGTCCAGTGCTGGCCCCTCAGTTTGGGAAGGATGTTGAGATGGTTGAGTGCATCCAAAGGAGCACAACAAAGCTGGTGAGGGGCTTGGAACACAAGTCCTGTGAGGAACGACTGAGGGAGATGGGAGTGCTCAGCCTGGAGAAAAGGAGACTCGGGGACCTTATCACTTCTCTGGTGACCACCTGTCGTGGGTTTACAGGAAGCAGGATTTCTGGGAATGGAGTGGCCAGAGGCCAATAGGTGTTCAGATTCTAAAATTGACACCAGGCTTGGCCACTGAGGGTGGATGCGCCTCTGAGAACACAGGGGTTAGAAACAGAGCACGCCCTTGGGCTCTCTCTTTGATTTCCGGCCAGCAAAGAGGCAAGGCCTCCCCTCCCCGGCTTCGAGCTGGGCAGGAGAGGGGAAACCTGCGGCCTGGCAGAGGTAGGCCTAACCCCTCGAGATGGAAGGGTGGTGGGGGCACCAGGAGGCATTGGGAAGCTCTCTCAGGAGAGACAGAGAGAGAAGCCCCGAGAGGGATCGGGCAGCCCCCTCCCCGCTCCCCCCGGGAGACGACAGAGAGAGGAGCCGGCGCTGGGTGCTGTGGCCTTGAGGCCTTGGAGTTGGCGGCATGCCCGGCTTATGGAGAATGGGGGACAGCACGGAGAAGCCTGGCCGCTTGTAAGAGCTTTTTAACCCCTGTTTGGACAATGAAAATTTTGCAGAGCATTGAC
>NW_005054425.1:200983-213784 GCF_000277835.1 Geospiza fortis
CTTTTGTAGTTTAGTTAATAAACTTTTTTTCTAAGGTAGAGGCCTGCTTTGCTTATTTCCTGGTCACATCTCACAGCAAACACCAGGGAAGTATATTTTCATGGTGCACTGGCATTGTGCCAGTGTCAAACCATGACACCACCCCAAAAGGTGGTTGTAGCCAGATGGGGGTTGGTCTCTTCTGGGTTACCAGTGACAGGATGAGCGCTCACAGCCTGAAGCTGCACCATGGGAAGTTTAGGTTAGATATTAGAAAAAAATACTATTCACAGAAAGAGTGGTTCAGCATTGGAATGGGCTGCCCAGGCAAGTGGTGGATTCGCTGTCCCTGGAGATGTTTAAAAGAAGACTTGATGAGGCACTCAGTGCCATGGCTTAGTTGGTAAGGTAATAGGTCACAAGTTGGACTCGATGATCTCAAAGGTTTTTTCCAACCTGGTTTATTCTGTCCTTCTGTGTCTGCAGTCTGGCCCCAGTGCAGGGGCTCCAGGAATGGAGATCTGGCTCCTGCCTCGTGTTTCAAGGCACAATCTTTGCCTTCAAGCCCTAAAGGAGCTGGTCTTTTTTCCTGAATGTTTCTACCTTGAAGCAGCAGTCTCTAACTGAGTGTCCTGGTTCAGAGCTTCAGTGAATTCTGGGACTGTGTAGTACAGCAGAATTGTGAAATCCCAGGCTGGTTTGGGTGGGAATAGACATTAAAGCCCATCCAATCCCATCCCCTGCCATGGGCAAGGACACCTTCCACTATCCCAGGTTACTCCAAGCCGCGTGCAACACGGCCTTGGACACTTCCAGGGATGGGGCAGCCACAGCTGCTCTGGGCAACCTGTGCCAGGGCCTCACCAACCTTTCAAGGCCTTTTTGGATCTTCTGTTGTTGCAAAGCAGTTTCATGGTCTGGTCTGCTGTTGGAAGGAGCAGGACTTGGCCTGCAAAGGAGCTGCTGTGAGAGCAGGAGCTGCGTTTGAGCAGGAAACGGCAAGTGCAATTGGGAGTCTGACCTCTGCTTCTGGCTGACAAAGTAGCATTGGAGAAGTTTCTGAAAGAAATAAAATCATGGAATCACAGAATCCTTGAGGCTGGAAAAGCCCTCTAGGATCACCAAGTCCAAATGTTTCCCCAGCACTGCCATCTACACCCTAACCCATGTTCCCAGGTGCCACATCCACACACTTTTTGAACACTTTAATGAGTGGTGACTCCACCACTGCCCCAGGCGAGGGGGCACCTTGCCATGGCCTGAGCACCCTTTCCAGAAAGAAATTTTTCATAATATCTAACCTAAATCTCCCCTGGGGAACTTGTAAAGTCTTTATTTCCAGTGCTGAACCTTGTTGTCTTGTCCCTGCTCTCTGGGAGTAGAGCCTGACCCCTGCTGGCTGCTCCCTCCTCTCAGGGAGTTGTGCAGAGCCAGAAGGTCCCCCCTGAGCCTCCTTTTCTCCAGCCCCCCCCAGCTCCCTCAGCTGCTCCTGGTGCTCCAGACCCTTCCACAGCTCCATTTCCGTTCCCTGGGACATGCTCCAGTCCCTCTGGGTCTTTTCTGGGGTGAGGGGCTTAAAACTGACCCCAGGATTCGAGGTGGGGCCACACCAATGCAGGGGGACAGTCACTGGATGGTCCTGTTGGACCAGACAAACATCCCCAGGTCCTTTTCTCCAGCAGCCACTTGGAAGGACTGAGCTGGTTTGTGATCTCATGGCCAAGAGACTTGCTCTGTAAAAATGAATTACTGGCAGAGTATCAGAATGAATCAGGCGAGAGTCCATTTCTTCATGCAGGAAAAAGCCAATTCTTTTTTCACACAACTCATTTTTATACAGTTTTTACCAACCTCGTGTGCCACTTTAACTGTTTAATAGCTAATTGGTTAATAGCTTTCTTGCCAATTGCTCTATTGGTTAGTAAAAGGTATTTACTTGTCTATCAAACCTCTCTATTCTTAATTTGTTTACATATTTTCTTCACTGGTTCTCATGTGATAGATTTAATGTTTATGGAGGTGCTAGCTGTTTTTCACCCACGAATAGATTGTTATGCTAATGAACTGTTCACACCAGGATTGTTTTCACATGGGAACTTGCAAAGTGCTAGCTGCCCTTAGAAGCAATGACAGGCCAGCCATCCATCCAACTGAGCAGGTCTGATTTTATGAGGCCTTTCTTTTATAATTTTTCTACTTGACTGCAATAGCAGAGTGTTTCTGTCTCTGCACATTTTTCTCTGCTGAGGAGATCTGACTTTGGAGGGAGCAGGATTTGATGTGGAATTGTTCAGATACTGACCTACAAAAATGCACCTGATGCAACTCTCTGGATTCTGGGGTGTGGAGACAAGTAATGGCATCTTTGCTGTGCATTCCTGGCATGATTCAAAGCCACTCCAGCTGGATTTGGGTCGCCTTAGGTACTTTTATTATAGGAGGGTGTCACCATCCGTTCTTACGAAGGGGATTCGTGATGGTTTGTTGATTGATCTCAGAATGCAAAAAACCGACACAGAAAGGGGATTTGCAGTAATAATCAAGAACAAATGCACCTTTATTGAGCAACCACAGCAAAATGTGTTAGGGGGGGATTGGGGAAAAGTGAAAGAATAAGGAAAAGAGAGGGAGGAAGAGAAAGGAAGATATATAGCTACCAAATGTAGATTGACAAAATCCTTCCAAGTCCAGTTGATGGAGTTCACCTGGTCATGTCAGGGAGGTCTCGAAGACACTGGTCAAGTCAAGGTTCTTTATAGTCCTTTTTGGTAGGGGGAAAACAGGTCTTGGAATCGCTGGGGGGAATCAAGTACAATGAAGAATAGTCTATTGAAATTTCTGAGGAGAGAGAAGGTATTGGAGAAGGATACACACAGTCCATATTCTCAGCAGTAGGTGAGAACCATTGTCTCCCTGGTCCAATGGTCACACCTGCAGGCAAACATCTGGCTTTGGTCCGGCCAGCTCCCTCACACACCTCCCCCACATTGGGGGTTTCAGTCTTAGTCCTTGAGGGAGAGGCTTCTCCCATCTCAGTCTGTATGTCACTGTGGTTGTAGAACAGATGAAGGATCTTCTGTGGGGACCACCAAAGGTTACCCCAGAAAAGTCCAGCCAAGCCGAGAGGTGGGGAAATTCCAGGGCTATTGTTGGGAAAACGAGTGCAGGCAAAGAAGAGCAAGGCGCCCCTTGTCCTTTCACTAGGTTCAGTGTTCCAATACAGCAAACACACCTGCAAACAGTAGCTTGGCAGGCCAGAAGCTCTGCTCAGGCCTCAGGGTCTTGGCAACCACCTCGAGCAAGACCAGGATTCCAACCAGGGTCTTTTTTGGTGATCCCAGTTTCTGTCCTTTCACGACAATCGTGAGGCAGATGAGAGAAACTTCAGACAGAGACTTACAGAGGGAAATGTGTCTGATGGTGTTGATTTTGATTTTTCTTTTTTTTTTTTTTTTGACCACTCCTGTCCCCCCTCTTTGGCTTCTTCACCTCTTCACCCACATGCCCAAAGCTTCTCTCTATGCCTGGGTGATATGCTTTCTCATTTTTGCTTCCTTATGAGATTTATCTTGTAAAGTTTTCATTTGGGGGTTATGAATTAGGGCTTTAAGTGTCTTTCCTGAGTCACCATTGGCAGAAATGAGAGTGAGACATAAATTAAGTCACCTTTTTTGGGTCACTTGTCCTCTAGGGAGCCTTTAATGGAATCCCAGACTGGTTTGGGTTGGAAGGAACCTTAGAGCTCATCCTGTTCCACCCCTTGCCATGGTTAAGGACACCTCCCACTGGACAGGTTGCTCCAAGCCCTGTCCAATTCAGCATTTTCAAAGTTGATTTAGTATTTTTCCAACAGTGGAGTTGATGAGCTATCTGCCTTCCTGGCTGTTGAGGAAACTTTCACTTCCCATAACAGGGCAGAGCTCCTGGGGGGCTGCAGCTCCTCCTGAAGGGCAGCTCTGACCTCTGCTCTCTGTGAGCAGGGACAGGACCCCAGGGATGGGCTGGAGCTGTGTCAGGGCAGCTCAGGCTGGATATCAGGAAAGGTTCCCCCCCAGAGGGTGCTGGCACTGCCCAGGCTCCCCAGGGAATGGGCACAGCCCCGAGGCTGCCAGAGCTCCAGGAGTGTTTGGGCAGCACTGCCAGGGATGCCCAGGGTGGGATTGTTGGGGTGTCTGTGCAGGACAGGGCTTGGGCTGGATGGTCCTTGTGGGTCACTTCTGACTCAGGATATTCTGTGATTCTATTCTTCCAATTCCTTTGGCACAGGAAGGTGACCAAAGCAGCTGCTCCCTGAACAGCTGCAGCTGGGCTCTGTCTGCATCCTGCCATGTCACACATGATGGTGACAGCAGAGCTTTTGGAGTGGCACTGGCTCCACAGCACCTTTGTATTCCACTTTGGTGTCCCTGAGGATGGGATATGCTGTGATGGCCCTGCTCCCTCTGCCCCAGCTGCATCTCCACCTGACTGGTTCTTCCCTTGCTGGAAGTCCCTTTTCTCTCAGGAACATGGTGGGATTCCAAGGGGTGTCCTGTGCAGAAATAGCAATTGGACTTGACAGGTCCCTTCCAACTCAAAATATTTTGATTCTATGATTAAAAACATTCACCAGCTCAACCAATTCTACTGGCTGTGTTGAAGGACTGAAATCACAGGCTGAAAATAGGAACAATTATGTAACCTTATCCCTGAGGGCTTGCTCCTGCATGGTGACAGCTGGAACTTTGCCAGCAATGACAGCAGAAGGAAATCCCACCCCTCACCTCAATATGGTCCCCCCAGGTCACAGGGTCTGCTGTGCTCTGACCAACCCTGGCGGTGCTGTACTTGCAGTGCTAGAGCATTTGTGTCCCAACACCTTCCCTTCTGCAGAGCAGGGCCTCAAACAGCCCTCCCTGGCCGGGAGTGAGGCACAAAGAGCCACCAGGGAGGTGTTTGACGCGAGGCCATGGCTGACCTGCGAACCAGAACCACCTCTCCAGGCCTCCCATGGATGATCCTTTTCAGAATAAACCTGTTCACTGTGAGCCCAGTGCACTGAGCCACAGCTCCAGCTGAGCAGGGCTGGTGCTTCTGTGCTGCCCTTGAACCTTCACCAGCTGGAGAGAGGGAAGGACAACCTGCCTGTCCTCCAGTCAGCACAGTCTTGTTTAGGATGGATGTTTATGGGAGAAATAGCTGAGTTTTAGACTGATTGGGTTTTTCTGGATAACTAAAGTATGTTTTCTCAGGTTTCTGCTGATGGGAGAAGTTCTGGGTATTAATCTTTCATATAAGTTTATTATAGTTTTTTTATAAAATCTTCTGAGTTTTTGTGTCTAAGAAATGTTCCGTCTGAGCTAAATCTAAATCCTTTTCCATATCTAAACTCCAAGACCACAGAAATCTGTATCCTAATGTTTTTCATTACATTACATGGTTAAGTGAGATATCACTTTAAAAATGAGATTTTGAATTCCAAGTAATTTACTCCTTGTTTTATTCAGTTCATTAACCGGAACAATAATTACCCTCCTCTGTGCAGTAAACACCAGTGGGAGGCAGTGGAGCCAAGGCCCACAATTGGGCCTTTTGCCCAAATGGGACATTTGCCCACAATTAATTTTTTTTTCATGGTTCAAATTGTCCTGTCAAAATTGTACCTTTCCTTTTTTACTCAACTGGTGTTCCTTAATCCTGAAACTTTGAGCATGATGGTGATGGATCCTCAAACAGCCCATTGGCATTTCAGACTTGGGATGAGTCTTGAATTTTAATTCTTTGTAGTTGAGTGGAATTGGACAAAGAAATATCTTGAACAAAATAAGCCCTATGACCCAGGATTTGGTGGGCCTTGAATAGAATTTCAAGCATTCATTTACTTAATGTGTAGAAATCAGATGTGGAACATAAAATTATTGTGAACTCCCATAAAGTCCAATTTTAATTAAAATAATGGGATCAACTAATCTCAGCCCGGTTAGGGTGGGAAGGGATATTAAAGCCCATCCAGTCCCACCCCTGCTGTGGCAGGGGCACCTTCCACCATCCCGGGTTGCTCCAAGCCCTGTCCTACCTGGCCATGGACACTTCCAGGCGTGCAGGGGCAGCCACAGCTGCTCTGGACAACCTGTGCCAGAGCCTCAGCACCCTCACAGGGAAGAATGTCTTCCCAATATCCCATGTAATCCTGCCCTCAGCCAGTTTTTATGGTTTAAAAACCCTCAATTAGGTTTTTGTGTGTCTAATGCCAACTCTAACTTTCCAAGCTGCAAAACTGGCTGTGAATTTAGCCAGTCTTACAACTTTATATATACAAATTTGCTTTACATGGTGGAAAATATGAATTCAGATGTGTCCTCAAAGAGGTGGAGCCCTGCCCTTGTAAGACAGGTATGACTTTGTTGACTCAGTCCTAAATATTGCACTGAGAACTGTAAATCAGTTTATAATTGACGTAGCACATATTGAATAGGGGGCACATGGTAACGTCTAACTCAGCATCATTTGGTGCTTTCAAGGCTCCAGATGAATTTTGGCACTAGTTCTGTTACAGCTCAATTTTCCATCTCATGATATCTCAGTGGCACCAAGTTTGACAAGAGCAAGTATTCACAGCATCTCTATTGACAGGCAGTGGATGCATCTGTCTGGCTGCTTTTCCAGCTGAAATTGCAGACCAAGGAGCAAAACAACCCTCTTGAGAGCAGACTGGACCAACATCTGACAAATAAATAGCTAATCAGCTCTGCACACAAGTCTCTGCTGACACCAGACCTCAAAGTCAAACCCAAATGATGCCAAATGAACAGGCAGGAGAGGAGACAGTGAGCTGAAATATTTTTTCCCCAAAATGTTTGTTTGAAGCCTGTGGCTCCGTGGTTGGGAATTTAGAGGAAGCTGAGTTAGACCTTGCTCAACGTGTTTGGATTCAACATGAGGAAAATTTCTGACCATGAAAAAAACCCAAGACGAGTTGTTAGCCTGGCATCTCATAAATGAGGAAGGCAAAGATCGACCTCCAGAGGCTGGAGGACTTTGCTAATTCAAGAGAGTTAAAAGACTTAGCAAAAATTACCCAAATCTGAATGAATTTGAATTTTCCAAGAGACCAGCTAGCATCCTTTAGCTAAAAGGACCAGCAGTAAATACTGCTGGCAGACAGTGATCCTGGGAAATAGCAAAAACTTATTCTCAAAGCCTTTACCTGTCTGTGCTGGATAGGTGACGTACAGAACATGCTGGATGCTGCATTTCCAGTTCAGCCAGATACCTAACCTCATTCATTTTTTAGGATTAGGAACCAGGTGGGAAAATAAGGAAATAGGAGAAAAAACTTTTGACTGGATAGAACAAGGTGCTCTGGTGAGGCAGCTGTAAAGCTGTGTCCTGTTCTGGGCCCCTCCTGGAAAGAGAAACATCGAAGGGCTGGAGCATGTCCAGGGGAGGGAATGGAGCTGGGGAAGGATCTGGAACACCAGGAGCAGCTGAGGGAGCAGCAGGATGCTGTGACCCATTGGTTGGTTCATTGTAAATCCTCATCAGGCTGAACAAAGGTCAGGGAGCACTTGTGCTTTTATTGTAGTGTTGCCTCAGCTCCAGCAACCAGCCAGCTGAGTCTAGAGTGTAAACTCCAAAGGTGTTGACCAACAAGTTCTTGAATATTTACAATGCACTTCCACAGGAGTGGTGGCTACAAGCCCTTAATTTTGTGCCCTTCTCTTCAATGAGTTGTCAACTCCCACAACAAACTCCTCAGAGCCATGGTACCACTACTCAATCTCCAACTCCCACATCAAACTTCCATACAGAGCACAGGATGGAATGTGAAAAGCATTCTTTGCCCAGGCAAAGCAAGGGAGCAACTCCAGAGCACCCTGAAAACTACAGACCTGCCAGTGTCACTTCAGTGCCTGGTAAAGTTATGGAGAAGGTTACTGTGTATGGAAAATTGGTCATTGGTCACAGCCAGAATGGCTTCATGAAAGGAAGATCCTGCTTATCGAATGTGATTTCCTTTCATGACAAGGTGACTCACCTGGCTGACCCAGGAAAGCCAGTTGATGGAATATTTTTGGATTTCAATAAAGCTTTCAACACTGTCTCTCCCAGGATCCTTCTAGACAAAATGTCCAGCCCACAGCTGGATAAAAACATCATGGAATGGGTGAGCAACCGGCTCACGGGTCAGGCACAAAGGGTAACAATAACTGAGGTGACATCAGGCTGGGGACCTGTCACTATTGGGATTCTACAAGTCTCCACGTCAGCTCTGTGCTCTTCAATACCTTCATAAATGACTTGGACGCAGGACTGGAAGGGATACTGAGCAAGTTCACAGATGATACAAATCTAGGAAGGAGCTGTTGACTCCCTTGAAGGTAGGGAGGCCCTGCAGAGAGACCTCAACAAATTAGAAGTGGGCAATCACCAAATGTATGAAGTTAAACAAGGGAAAGGGCTGGATTCTGCACCTGGGATGGGGCAAACCTGGATGTATGGACAGAATGGGGAATGAGAGGCTGGAAAGCAGCGCCTGGAAAGGGACCCAGGGGTCCTGGTCAGTGGCCAGTTGGGTCTGAGCCAGCAGTGCCCTGGCAGCCAGGAGGGACATCCTGTCCTGGGGGGCATCAGGCCCAGCACTGTTGACTGGGCACGGAGGGGATTGTCCTGCTCTGCTCTGTCCTCACCTTGAGTGCTGGGGGCAGTTTTGGCCACCACAAGATAAAAAAGACAGTAAGCTGTTGGAGAGCATCCAAAGGAGGGAAACAAAGATGGTAAACAGCCTTGAGGGGAAGACATATGAGGAGCAGCTGAGGGCAACTGCTCTGTTCAGCTGCAGGAGACTGACAGGAGACTAATCACAGTTACAATTTCCATGTGAAGGGAAGAGGCAAACACTGATCTGGTCTCTGTGATGACCAGGGACAGGACCAGAGGGAATGGCTGGATCCTGGAATGTCAGCAGAGGTTTAGATTGTGTATCAGGGGAAGGTTCTTCCCCCAGAGGGTGCTGACACTGCCCAGGCTCCCCAGGGAATGGGCACAGCCCCGAGGCTGCCAGAGCTCCAGGAGAGTTTGGGCAGCGCTGCCAGGGATGCCCAGGGTGGGATTGTTGGGGGGTCTGTGCAGGGCAGGGGTTGGACTCTTCTTGTGGGTCCTTTCCAACGCAGGACATTCCGTGGTTCTGTGAAATAAAGTCAGAAAAGAGGGAGGAAGAGAACAAGAGCAGAGTCTCACTAGTCCTTAGATCTCGCCTTATTCCTGGAGCTGGGCTTGTGAGACAAAGTGAAAGTGAAAGAGAGGAAAAAGAGAACCAGGGGGCCCAATCGACTTCCCTTCATGGTTAACCCAGTGCACCCTCTTATGTAAATTCGATTTTTTGTTCTGTTTTATTCACAAATGCTCAGCCAACCCTTGGAGTCCTCCTCGAGAGGGGAAGCTGAGCATGAGTCTCTTAGAGTTGGCTCAGGTCCGCGGGACCTGCTCTGATCACACCTTTCCTCTTGTGACAGCCACAGTGTCTTAGACAAATCATGCCTGTGCCTGATCTTCTCAGGGGATGAAAAAGGAGGCTCAGGGGGGACCTTGTGGCTCTGCACAACGCCCTGACACGAGGGGGCAGCCAGGTGGGGTCAGGCTCTGCTCCCAGGGAACAGGGACAGGACAAAAGGAAACAGCCTCCAGCTGTGGCAGGCAGGTTTAGTTTGGATATTGGGAAAAATTTCTTCACGTGGTCAGGCTCTGGCTCAGGCTGCCCAGGGCGCAGGTAGAATCACCATCCCTGGAGGTGTTCAAGGGATATAGTTTAGTGGTGGCTTTGGCAGTGCTGGGTTAACAATTGGTCTTAATGATCTTAGAGGGCTTCTCCAACCAAAATGATTTCATGGTTCAGTGATTCTGGGTTGTGACTAGGATTACAGGTGTTGTAGAAAAATGGAAAGAGGTTTGCAAACATGAGTTTGGGCATAAGCAAATCCCATTGACAAGTTGCTGGCCAAGAAGTACCCACAGGGGCTTGTAAAGGCTCCCTCCCTGGCTGAAATGGTGGGGTGTTTCTCCAGGTAACCTCTTGATGCAGCCCAAGGGTTGGATCAGTGCAAGATCATCTCAGAGCAGTGACATGGACAGACTGCGACTGGTCATGGTGCCTTTGCCTGGTGTCACATGCCAGACACTGTTCTCAAGTGTCCCCATGACACCTCTCTCTGCCCACCACTGGTTTCATGGCAGGTTCCAAACTCAGTCTTACTTTATAAAGGAACAGTAATTCTAAAGATTATAATTTTTTAGGTGTATCAGGAACCACAAAGATCAGAAGATGGTCTAAACCTCTGTGTCTTGAGCCTCAAGATGTGCCAGTGGAGGTTCAAATTTGACATGAGGAGGAATTTCTTCATGGAAAGGCTGGTCAGGCATTAGAAGGGGCTGCTCAGGGAGGTTTGGAGTCTCCATCCCTGCAGGTGTCCGAGGAATACCTGGACATGGCACTCAGTGCTCTGATCTGGCTGAGGTGGAGACCATTCACAGGTTGGAGTCAATGATCTTGGGGGTCTTTTCCAACCTGAATGATTCCAGGATTCTGTGGATGACTTTATAACTCAACTCTTTGCCTGGATCATGCTGTACATTAAGCAGGAGGGGGATGATTGGGTTGGATATAAATTACCCTGGTGAGGAGGAGGACCTTAGAGAGAATCAGTGGGTGACTCTGCTCTCACCCCTCCCAGCTGAGGATGCCTTCTTGGTAACATTTTGCATACAATTATAATTACCCATGTTAGCACATCATTATTAGTATGGTTGTTGTTCATCATCATCATCATCATCATCATCAACCATCATTCTATTGGTGCTGGTGCATTTATCAATGGCAATTCCAAACCTGTATTTCTGTTGTTTCAATAATTCCTACTGTTTGTAGATCTGTGATTATGAAAGTCCTTATTGCACAAGTCCAGACTTGTGGTGCCCAACTGGTCATGATTGGAAATTTAACCCAGCTGTTCCCAGCCCCTCTGAGGAATCAGCTGGGACAAAGGGGGATTATTTTCTGCCAAATTCCTATAATCTTCACATGACACCAATAATTGTCATGGGCAAACACTTGATGTTGGAAAAAATAATTTAGTTTATTGCAAATTAAAATATGTTTGGATGTTGAGAAACCAAGACAAGATTTAAACCACTTTTTTCCCCGGCTCAGCTTCACATCCCCAACTCCTCCCTTTCCCTCTAGCCTGGGTAGTGCACTGGGGATGGGGAATGGGGGATGTGGCCAGTGTATAAAAACTCCCCTCTGATGCTCATGGTTCCTTGTCTTTCTCCTTCTATAGGGTGGGTACTTCATGGGATGGGTGTGGTTTCTTCAGGACACACCCACCTGTATTGCCCCAACACCCTGTTGTTACCACAGTCTGGACATTTACAAATCCAGAGAGTTTTGACTCATTCTCTTGCTTGAGGTGGAGGAGGGAAATGGAGGCTCCATTGTTGGTAGAGTCATTGTCCTTGGACATTTTCAAGGAGTGACTGCTTGTGGCACTCAGTGGTCTTGTCCAGCTGATGGCTGGTCACAGGTTGGATTTGGTGGTCTTGGAAATCTTTTTCAACCTAAGTGATTCTGGGATTCTCTGATCGTGGTCATGGGGCAAGAGAGAGGACAGAATATGAAAGGGTCTTTCAGTCTGTTCCCAAGGAGCAACATGAAAATCAGTGACAAGAATCTCTCAAGCAGTTTTGTAACAACTCAGAATCTCAGAACCCCAGACTGGTTTGGCTTGGGAGGGACTTTAAAGCTCATCCTGTCCCACCCGCTGCCATGGGCAGGGATGCCTTCCACTATCCCAGGGTGCTCCAGGCCCATCCATCCTGGCCTGTCTTCATGGATAACGTGCCATGAAGCGCCGTGTCTGGCCCCAGTGGTGACTGTCAGTGTGTTGGCTCGGAGCTGGGGAAGCAGCTGGAGCTCTCTGAAGTTGGGATTTGGGCTGGCATGATCCTGGTTTACCATCCCTGCCGAGGAAGGAGGATGAGCCTGGTGACACCGATGGAGAGCACAGCTGCCAAAGCTGTTCAGAGAGCAGCCAAACGTGTCCCCAGCATTTTGTGTCACTTGGGCAATTGATGGTTGGGGAAAGCAAAATTTTACCAGGTGATTTTGAAACTCTTCCCTTCCATGGAATAGAGAGTCTGACATTGCAAGTCATGGAATTGCTGAGGTTGGAAAAGCCCCCCAGGATCATCGACTCCAACCGGTGATCAATCCTCACCTTGTCAACCTGATAAGTTTTGCCACTATAATAATATAATAAAATATCATAAATATAATATAATAAATATAATATAATGTAATATAATGTAATATAATGTAATATAATATAATATAATATAATGTCATACTATATGATATATGATATGATGTAATATATGTAATATAATAATATATTTACTTTGAGTAATCTATAGTACAGATTATATAAAATGTAAGAGAATAATGATAAATTTTCATTCTATTTGATTATAAATGTCATTATTTATGACTTTAATTTAAATTTATTATTTTACCACGATTAATTATAATTCTAGAATTATATCATGATAGTACTAGATGAGCTATTATTCATGTTATTAATGTCATATATTACACAACATATATTACATATAGAGCTCACTGACAGCAGGCAATGCTGCTCACGTGTGCATGTATTCACCCCGCTCTCTCTGACAGACGCCTGCTGTTGCATACATTATAGCACACATTTGCATATGCAAATTGCCCAGTAGCCGCCCGTCCCGGCTCAGTGGCGCCGTCCCGTGGCCAGCCCGTGGCTCCGCCCTCCG
>NW_005054425.1:213908-221167 GCF_000277835.1 Geospiza fortis
CCCCGCCCGCCGGGACCCGTGGGCGGAGAGGGGAGGGCGGGGGCGGCGGCGGCCCCGGCGGGACTGGCGGGAGGCGGCGGGGAGCGCGTCGTCGTGTTCGTTCCGTTCCCCTCCATTCCTTTATTATCCTTCTTTTCCCGTCTCTTTCTTATCCCGGTCTAGCCCGTCCTTTTCTTGTCCTTTTCCCTCTTCCCTTCCTTTCTCCTTTCGTTTTCCCGTTCCCGTTCCAGGCGGAGCGGAGCGGCCGGGGGCAGTTCCAGCTCCTCCCGCGTGCGGTGTCGTCTCCGGCTTGACGCCACTTGAGTTTTGGTTGAGTTTTGGTTGTGTTTTGGGTGTGTTTTGGTTGAGTTTTGGTTGAGTTTTGGTTGTGTTGAGTTCTGGTTGTGTTTTGCTCTCGGGGGCTCTTGGTATTTGTTGTCACTGCTGCCACATCGCGGTGAGGGTGGGGTGTGCTGGAGGTAGCCGGGAAAGGGGGAGTGGGGATGGGAGAGGAACTGAACCTTTCACAGTCACGGAATTATTTCCGTTGGAAAAGCTCTTAAAGGTCAATGAGTCCAACTATCCCCCCAGCAATGCCGCATTCACCACAAACCCATGTCCCCAAGTCCTTCATCTATGCATTTTTTTAAACACTTCCACGGATGGTGACTCCACCTCTGCCTTGAGAAGCCTTTTATGATGCTTGGCCACCCTTTCCTTGAAGAAATTTTCTCCAGTATCCAACCTGAACCTCCCCTAGCAAAACTTGCGGCTCCCAGGGAACACAGCCCAACATCATCCGGCTGCCCTCTCCTGTCAGGAGTTGTGCAGAGCCAGAAGGTCGCCCCTGCGCCTCCTTCTCTCCAGGCTGAGCCCCTTTCCCAGCTCCCTCAGCCGCTCCTGGTGCTGCAGCCCCTTCCCGGCCCTGTTCTCTTCCCTGGACTCTCTGGGTTAGTTTCACTGATCCCTCACTGTGATCAAACCCCGAAGAGGTGGCTGTGCTGGGCTGTCCTGGCTGGAGTTGTGCCCAGGGAGTCTCGGGCTGCCCAGCTCTCTGTGCCTCCGTTCTTGCTGCGGAGCTCCACCGGCCCAGCCGTGCTTTGGCTCTGCTACCTTCCCTTGTCTCTCAGGGTTCTCAGGATGCTTTGTGTGTTCTGGGATGAGTTCTGGGTGGTTTGTGAATCCCGGGGCTGCCGTGGGATCCACGCTGGGTGTTGGTGATGGTCACAGATTCTTCCCGAGCTTTTGTGGTGGAGGAGGATTTGGTCATGGATCCAGAGAGCTGTGGTTGATAGTAGAGCTCAGGGGCTGTTTCCTGGCAGTTTGCACATCCACAGTTGTCTCTACTCCAGGGAATATTACACAGTGGATGAAAAGAGTTCCAAGAAACAATTACTGTCAAACAGAAAGTGTTTTCTCTGCCATTATGGAAAGCTTCTGGTTTAGGATAAAACCTCAGATCATGAGATAGCTTGCGCTGAAATTCTGGTCAGGATTCCTCCAAATTCAACATCAATTTTTTGATTTCCTTTAGATGATGATGGTAATGATGGTTATTGTATATTATCTAGATTATATGTTACTATGTATTTATTATTATCATTACTATTCTTTTATTACAATTTTAAAATAATCCATGGAATGAATGCAGCTGTGTAAAATAAATATGTATCAACTACAATCAATTAATTTTACTTTGTCCCTGGGTGCACATTTCCAATTGACAATAAACAGTTACTTTGCCACTTCCTGGATCCAGCTGAACCCATTAAAAGAAATTCTTTTGGTTCTCTGGAATGGCCGATAGTCCCTGGTTATTTATTCACATTTGTAGATTAAAGTTGTGCCTAAAGGAACAGTTGGGAGTGAAGGCAGATGGAAAAGTAGCTCATTGTTCCTTCTGAGACTTTGCAGGAAAATTGAGCCAGTCTCTGGTCTCTGCTGATGCATTTTTTAGTGGCACTGTCAGGATATCTGTGGGAATCATGTGCTGGTGTTTGCACTGGATTTGGTGAATGAATTTATTTGGCAGAAATAAATATTCCTATTTCTTGAAAATATTCCGTGGGTGTTTTTGTTAATGGAAGCATAAAGGGTAGAAAGCAAATGTTTGAATACTCAATATTTTGTGTTATGTGCTGCTTACTGAGAGTAATGAACAGAAAGAGAAGTTTGGACAGTAAAACTGGTGTGTCTGGTCAAGAAAACAGGAATTCTGGTGAACTGGAGGAAATGTAGATTTTTTTTTAAATTTTTGTTTTGAAATAAGTAAAGAAATAAATCTCCCAGTTTCTTTCTGTTCTCTCGGCTTTCCTGCCTTCCTTAATGCCACATCCATAGGGAGGTGTCAGTGTTGCCACACACAGACTGTTCACCAAAAGAAATCTCCTTTTTGGGTCAAAAAAAATTAATCTGGTTGACAGATTCCTCTGTGAATGTCACAGAATTTTATTCTATTGTTTTTATTGAATTTGGTAATTGCTTTGGTGATGTTAAATAAGATTTCTTCCAGTCCACCATTTTTTTGGTCTTCCATGAGCTTATTTCCCTCAAGGTTTGTTTATCGATCTGCCTTAGGCCTTTCTAAAGTATCATGACAACACAATTATTTCTGAGTGTTTGTGTATGAGACTTGAGGAGGTTTATTCTTACGGGGTTGGAAGCGAAGGAGGATGAAGAGGAGAAAGAAAACTCTACTTCAGTAACTATGGGAGAAGTCCCCATGGACAACCTGGCATGATACAGATTTCCTTTTTTTTTTTTCTCTTTTTGGTTAGGAAAAGAAATTAACCTGTTCTTTAACCAAATTAATCTGACACCCTAAAAAGGGAATACTGAGGGAGTTTTTTTTATTCTGCTTAAGACATTTGTAAAGATTCATTAATTCAAGGAAGCAGTAACCTTGAAGACTGAAGCAAAACAATTTCTAACTCTTCATCACTCATAAATGTATGGGCACAGTGCGACAGTGCTTTATTTTATTCTGGTAACATGAAACTTCCTTGTGGTTGTTTTTATGTATCACCTGGGAAAAGCTTTATGATGTGAAATTATTGCAATGAAGCCTTTTCAACTTAAGAGAGCTAAAAAGATTTGCTGGGATTCTTTCCTCTGTTGTTGGAGTAAATATGTGTGAATTCCACTTCTTGGTATCTTGTTGGACTTTTCATTCTCTCCTGCCTATCCTTGAGCCTTTTGTCATTCTCCAAACATGTAATTACCTGATATTTGTTTCAAATTAAAGAATGCTATTGCCCAGACAATTATGATTTTGGAGCGTCTTGCTCTTCTTCATGGAGATAAAAAGCTACAGTTGCGTTCTGTAACCATTAAAAGTAGAATGATCTGAAATTCAGGCAAATGAGATTTTTTTTACTGGTGCTTTTCCCCCCAGCCTACTTTTAAAGTTCCTGTTTGTAGCAAGTCAAAACCAGTTTTTGAGTTCGTTGAGCTGGAGGTGAGTGGTGATTCCAGGTGGAATGAGGAGGTGAGCACTGCAAACTGGCAGAGGAACATATTGATGCAAATATATCATCAGCTCATCTGTCCCTGTTTTTCTTGCTTCCTCTCCCTCTGGTCTGTTCCCCCTCCTCTTGCCCAAAAGTTAGAAATGTCCCCTTGCTTTGACAGGTGGAGGAACAAGCCTCTTTGGAGGTTTCTTCTTGGTGCCAGTTTGCAGCCCTAGTTAGTTGGGGGCGCAGGTAAGTGCCTGTTTCTCTGTTCAGCACTTCCACATTTGTGTGACTTGCTGAAAAAATCCTTCTGAATTTGCCTTTACTTCTTATATATAGAAGCACAGTTGAGGTTGTAGATCATGAAGTTGTGGAAGAAGTGTTGAGAGATTCAAAGCACAGAACAAAGTGTTGTCCAGGAGCTGGTGCTGTGCCTCATTTGCATTGTCAGTAGTGCTAGAAGATTTAAAGTTCTTCAAAAGTCTTTTTTCTCTGCTTTAATTATGTTCAAACACACAAATTTTTCTACTTCCTCTTCATTTAAGTAAAACTGTTTTCTGTCAGATTGTTGCCTGTCAGTGCTAGTCCATCTCAACTTTCATTTCTGATTCCAAAGCATCCAATGCCATTTTGCTCCTAAGCCCTTTAATGACAGCTTCCATTAGGAACTGTGTGATATATTGCCCATATTTTAATTTTCAGTACCTTAAAAACAAAAGTACTGCAGAATTTCCTGCCCGCTGCTCTGTTACCTTATGTAAAAATCTCGGTGTTCACACATTGTGACAGGAAATGAGGCATTGTACTAACATACTAGGTATGGGAGTTAATTCCAAGGTCACAGCAAGGAAAGCTCTGTGTCCTTGATGCCTCTGTGTGTTGGGCAGTCAGCAGTGGGGTGTTTGTGTCAGTCCCCAGGGGAATGGGACCCATAGCAGCAACTGCCCAGCTTTGGGAGTGAAGAGCATTCCTGTGACTTCTCACTTGATGGGAAAAGGCAAAAAGGTGAAGATTGGTTGACTCCTGAGCAGACACAGTGGTAGGAGGCAGGACTGAGCTCTCCCAGACACTACTCCAAGCTGAGTCAGAAGCCCAAAAAAACAGAAAAAATGCTGGTTTCAAAACTACGTGACAGAAAGCAGAACACAGCACTGATGTCTTTGGGATGGGACTGGGAACATTCCCATGTTTGTCTTCCCAAGGCATTTACTGATGTATGAGGTCGATGGGATGGAGCTGGTGCTCTTGGTGACTCCAGGTGGAGTTGGCAGCTCTGCCTGTTAATCACTCTGGATCTGCTGTCAGGAAACAACTTCCAGAGATTTGGTCTCTTCATTCCAGTGAGGGCAGCTCTGTTTACCCACACATGTCTCTGCAGTGCTTTGGCCAGTAGATTGTTCTGCTCAGAGTCCAGGAGCTCTTTGCAGAAGAGCTTGCTTTGGGCAAACTCCACCAGAGTGGAAAAGGTTCTTTGTCTTGCCATGGACTCAGAAAATCTTGGCATTTGGAAGAGTCACAACTAACTTGTGTTTTGACAAGATCTGTTGGTCTCTTGATGAGTTCTTACCTTCACCTACAAGAAATCTTTGTTTTCTCTTTGAGATGTCCCTAGTGTTTCCATGTGTTCTTCCTTGGTTTTGAAGCCTTTTCCTTCCCAGACTTAGACTTCTGTTCTCAAAAATGTTTATAACCCAGTAGTATTTGAGGGTTTTCCATCTCTTTGAGGACAAACCACCTCTGTGGTCTGTATCTGCCTCAAGAATGGCCAGGCAGGTGCAATGGAGGGACAGGAGCCACCTGTTCCACAAGATAAACACATCCTGCTTCCAAATTCCTTTGTTGTGTCTGAAGTAATTTCTGCTTCCATCTTGCCTTGCAACTACTCTGCCTGTATTTTCCTGAAGTGTTCCTGAAATTCATGGTTCATAGCACTCAGGAAGGATATAAGTAGTAACAGGGAGGTGGGAAAGGGAAGAATATGGCTTCTCTGGGAAATCGGGAGGTAGTGGTTTCATTTTCAAAATGAAAGGCCCCGTGAGGGGAGGCGGAGGTAATGTGAGGTGTTTCCTGGCATCTTTTAACTTATTTTTAATCTGAAAAAGATGCCATTTCTTGTTACTCTGGGGTGTTGAAGTTGGACACTATTTTCAGTCTGAGGTGGTCTGAAATGAAAACCCGGGTAGGTCAGTAGGAAGCTCCTGAAGATTAGCTCAGTCATTTTCCCGGAGTTAATATGCTTCAGCCCTGGGTGTAGAGTTCACTGATGCTCATGAATTAAAGTACCTATGCTTATTCACTTACACTGCCTTTCATTTTTCTCTCTTTTCCCTTTTCTTTGTTAAGCATTGCAGGCTGTATGTACCGAGTCATTCAGACAACGGGACCAGATGGAAAAAACCTTCTGAAATTGCTTCCCATTTCTAAAACTTCCGGAAGCTTTGTGCCAATAGTTCAGTCTCCAGCCATGCCAAATAATTCTAACGCAAATGTTTCTAGCCCAGTCCATCTTACTTTTAAGACACAGATTGGCAATACTGCTGCACCTTCATCTGTTAAGATACCGGTTTTTCAGCCACCTAATCCTGGAAAGATTATTCTTACGAGGACGTTAGACAAGCAGGAAAGTGCTAGGGCAGGTTCTGAAAAGGAAAGCTTGATTCCAAACGCAGCTGCCAATGCCCAGAGCAGCTGTGTGCCCATGGATGGAGTGTCCTTGCAGAACATGGCCATCACGAGCTCCTCTCACCAGAGCAGCCCAACCTACACGGTGGTGAGCACCAAACCCCTCCCAGTGACTGTTAAGTCTCCAATGCTGCCCTCCGGACACCACCTCCAGATTCCAGCTGATGCAGAAGTGAAATCTGTCCCAGCGTCTCTTTTGCCACCTGCAATACAGCAAAAAATCCTGGCAGCTGCAGCCACCAATGTGTCTGGAGGGGCTGACAGTACAAAAGCACCAACAGTGATTTACGTGTCACCTGTAAACACAGTGAAAACCTCCCAAGTCCTGCCCAAGCACTTGCAGAGCTTTTGCCCTCAACCTGCCACAGAAGTTTCAAAGACACTGATAGTGACAGCTGCCCAGAAGGGATCTGGTTCTTCTCCTGAGCCAGTCGCATCCGAGGGGCAGCAGTGCCAGCAAACTCCCATGAAATGGATTGTGCAAGAAACTGCCCCATTCTCAGCAGCTTGTCGTATCCCTGTAAAGTCTTCAAGTAATGTGGCTTCCAAGATCCTGAAAACTTTGTCAGACACGAAGAATGTAGAAGTTAACCCTGCAAATATTTTGCCACTCTGTTCTAATGGTCCTGGTGGAAGCCAAACCAAAATCACACGTTTAAAAGATAATGCTCTGGTCATGTACAATGGGAAAGTCTATTTATTGACCAAAAAAGGCTCTGATGTTCTGTCAGCCCAGGCTGACAAACAGACATCTCCCTCTTCTGATGCTTTACTTAAAAAGGAGACACCCGAGCAAATTGATTCTACTGAAGTCAATAAAATAACCAGTAAAGTGGTGAATCTGGTATTGTCAAAAAGCAAAGGAGTGGTGCTGTCTCAGAAAGACCCAAAACCATGTACAGTTTCCAAAAATTCATCCCACATTAGCTTAAGAAATGACTTAAAATCCACATCTGCAGCTCTGCTGACACCAAGTGCTAACCAGCAGGATCCCACTGTAATCCAGAGACAGAGTTTGCCCTTCACCAAGAGCGTTTCTTGCAGTGAAGTGATCCCAGTTCCAGCAGTAGGGATGCAGGAGAGTGTGTGGCAAAATGGCAAAGACATGAGTCATTCCACAAGAGCAGCAGGGGCTGTGTTACCTCA
>NW_005054425.1:221181-251485 GCF_000277835.1 Geospiza fortis
AATCATAAACATGCTGCTCAGTGGTTCTGTGGTCCTGGTTTTAGGTGGATGAAATTACTCTTGATGAGTTCACACATTTTTGTGACCAGGTATCCTGGAAATGCTGCTCTAAGATTGGTTCTAGTCAATAAATGGCCTTTTTCCCAATAATTTTGCATTGTGTGAGTGAGAAATGCATAGAAAAGAAAGGGACAGAGGTAAGATGGCTATTGATTTCCTCCCAAGATAAATGGTCAGCAATAACTGGACTCCAGGGAGGCAGTTCATGGTTTGAGCTCTTAGATGTTGATGCCACATGCTTACAGCACAACCTTAGGGCTGTAGGGGTGATGTAGGGTAGAGAAGGACAAGTTTGTGGCTTCACAAGAGGAAAATAAGTTGGAAGAGCAGAGTTTGTCCTCCAGAGGCAAGCTCTGGGGTAGCACTGTCAGCTCCAGGCTCTGACAGCCATGGGCAGGAGCTGTGTTTCCTTCCTCCCCTGCCCTGGTGAGGAGGGTCCACCTCCTTCGCTCCTGGGTCCATGCCAGGCAGAAGGAACTCTTGAGATCCTTAATGGCTGAATTGACATATTCTTTTAAGGTCATAATGTTGAAAATATGTTAAAAGTTGTAAGCCTCCATTCCTCAAACTCCCCACACAGGATTGGGGATCATGTTTTTAGTAGCTCCAGAGGCCAGAATGAATTTGTCTCCAAAGAAAAAAAAATCTGAAATTTGTTTATGTTGTCCAGGAAGAACAGAAATGTCAGCTGAGTGTTTTTTTGCAGATTGTAGACATTTAATTGTTGCAACAGACTGTAATACCTAGTTTTTGATTGTTTGTCAACTGAAAAATGGTTGAAATACCATTTATTTTCTTCAGTGCTGTGTGATGCTGAGTCTCAGCATTTGCTTTAACCTTGGTGAGAAATAGCTCAGCAAATTTGGTGTTCTTGTCCCTAAATTTGCAAAGCCCTGGATTGCAGAGTAAAGACACTACTTGCTCTTCCCTCCTCTTTCTTTGGTACTTTGAAAGGGTAGAACAAGTGATTCTCTTGTTGCTTCTTTTATTTCTGTGGGTTTTGGTTGGCCTGGACATTTTTGGGATGTTCCACAATGTACTAAAGGTATTAAATAACAAGTGTTAGACCTATAATAATTTGCATATAATTTATGAAAATCAGTTTATCTGTGTCAAATGTTACCTGTGTTAAATGTAGCTCTTGGGGAATGGCAGAGAAAATAAACGTTCACCTGTCTTTCTAGTACTTACTTTTTGTATATTAATATATGTTATCTATTTATAGATATATATAGTGAGAGAGTGATTGATGGCTCTCTCACCGTTTCTGTATTTCAGATGCAATGTGTAAAGATGGATTCACCGGGAAAGGTTATTCAAATCAATCACCAAGAGCACTCACACTGGAGACAATATTTGGAATTAAGGAAAAAATTTGGTCTCTTTAAGGAGGAAAGAGTTTACCTTACGAGAATACCATTAAGGGCCTTCTGTGAGAATCCAGAAGAAGGGGTTTGTTCCAGTGACAGCTTGGAAAGGAAAAATGAGTCTTGCAGTTCATCCTCATTGGATGTGGAAGTAATGAGTCATCATCAGGAATGTGTTAAAGAAAAGGTACCTGAGATTTTTCAGTGCTAAACACACTCAGAAAGCAGTGTATGTTTAGTCAGTAAGAGATGGGGGTGTTTGGAGCCTCCCACCTCTGGAATCACCAGGAGAGTTGGAGTTGTGGGGATCTTTATGAGAATTGTTCCTAGAACTTGTTTGAAATTTCTGCATGACTCAAGCACCCTCTAGGAATTTTTATTCTCAATTTTGGGTTCTGCTGGAGGAAACTTGAGCAACAAATGCTTTTGAGAAGACTGTCTCTACTACTATGGTAATGGTCCTTGTTGGAATAGGGACCTGACCTCAGGATCCTGATTTATATTTAAGCCTCTGCAGATAGTTATGTTTGTCTAGCAGTCCAGTGGGTACAGGAAGAGGAATGGGTTTACTTGAAATTAAAAGAAATTTACTTGTGGATCTATCCAGCCTCTAGAATTACAAATGTTGTTACAAACTTTGTCATTGTTTGGGTACTTCTGGATGGAAGAACTTCCATGTTAATGCATGGAAAGGATTTTATCCATCTAAGTATTTCTGTTCAGCTACGTTTTCTTCTGTGTGATTCTACTCAACTCAAAGACTTTCTCAGGTTTACTAATTTTGTGCTAATAGTTGAGCAGATCCATGGCTGCTCTTAACATTAGCATTAACCCATCCCTTAGAAGTGTGCAAGACCAGGTTGGATGGAGCTTGGAGCGGCCTGGTATCATGGAAGGTGTCCTTGCCCATGGCAAGGGGTAGGATGGAATGGGATTTAAGGTCTCTTCCCACTCAAACCAGGATGTGATTCCATGATTCAAATAATAAAACATCTGTGAGGAATTTAGTCTGATAATGGACATTACTCCTCAGATTGAGGTTTTGGAAATGTAGACATGAAGAATTTATCTACACTGAACTTTCCCATCAAATTAGAAAGTTTTTGTTTTGCAGTACTGTTAACTTAAACAGCAACAGGAGATGATGGATGAGGCCAGGAAAGGCAGACATGCAGCATTGACTAAAGAAGGAATTGTTAACTGGAAATCTTTGCTAGAAAACCATCAAACACAAAAATATGTTTGTTCCTTTGCTGAAAGAAACTTCTTCCAGGCAGTAATTTTAAAAAGCTTGCAACAAATAACTTATAATTTGCGCTTAGAGAACTTGGTGTTATAATGTAACTGATACCAACTTTAACAGAAGTGCATTTTGTCTGTTTCTAACTGCAGATAATTGTGGGTCTGGAAGAAGATTTGATTAGGAAAAGGAAAATAAAATCCTCACCTTTGTCAGACAGTGGCAAGAGGAGGAGAACTTCAATCAAATCAGCCACAAGTCCCAGTTTAGAAATCACCAGCTCAAGTTCCAGTGCACATAACAGGAGTGTTTCACCTGCACCAGCCCCAGCACAGCCAAGTGTTCCCACTGGCTTTGTTGGAGTGTCCCAAGAGAGGGACTTGGAGCAGGACGCGTTCCCCTGGTACAGTGGCACTACCCACCCAGGGATTTCAGTTTTAGTGACTTCTGAAGAGGATACTTCCATTCTGGAAGGTTCTTTCCGAGATGATGCTTTCCCTATGGCTCCCCCGGACCTGGAGGAGACGATACGGGAAGAAAGAATCAAGCGACTGAAGCAGACCCTGCGGCAGCAGAACGCGGCGCTGGAGGAACTGCGCCGGGAAAGGCAGCAGAGCTGAGACCCCTGCCTGGGGATCCCAACCTTGTGCATCACCTCTTCAGTGACTTCAAGAGGAAGTCCCTTGCTTAAATGAATATTTCTGGTAGACGGAAGAACTAGATGAATTTTAAGTATGTGTGTATTTAGAGAACTGTAGGTTTTTGTTAAATGCCAGAAATAAGAGAGTTGACCATTAAATTCTACTTCTAGGACATGATCCAAGAGCACAGACAAAGGGCATTTTTACCAGCATATTCCCCATATTTTGAATAGTGGGGGTTCTGTATTAGCCTCAGCAAATAAACTTTCCCCTTTTGAATTCCATGACCTGGCTTTTAGAACCCCAATGAAAATTGCAAACCCTAGTTGTAGATACTTTTTTGTTTGTTTTTCTTATGTGCATGAGAACTTTGATAACTCTTGAGAACTGTTAATTTTCAGAAGAGGTCAAAAGTCAGTGGTTAATAAATGCTATTTAAATTATCTGGGAATTGGACTTTAGACAGTAACAGTGCAGATATCTATACAAAACCTCTTGCAGATGTGAAGACAGAGGCAGGAGGAACCCTGTGACAGTTGTTTGGATTCATGGTTCTCTCTGTCATTATTGTGAGCCTTTATAAGGCCATGGCCAGCTGTGCAATGTGGAAATTTGGTTGTGGGGTTGTTTTGGAAGAGTGGGATGTATTTTTTTTAATCAGAATTCTGTTAATAATAATTTCTTGAAGCTAAAAGACTTCTTTATCCCTGGGTGGTATCTTTAACAATCCTCAATGAGTGTCTTTTAATTTGTTGTTGTTTGAACATGTCTCTTGCCACCTTCAGTTGTGGTACCTTAGTTTACCTTGTAGGAGGGGATGTGCCCTCAGACTGTCTTTACATCCTAATTTTTGGAGAACTTTGTGTGTAATTCACCACCGTGCTCTGTTGTATGTGTAGGGACACCTTTCCTTGTCCTCTGTTGTCCATGTCCTTGATCATTGCAGGTTTCTTCTGCAGTTTTTCAGTTTCCCTTTCACCAAATAATAACTTTTTTTGCCAGCAGAGTTTGTTATTGCTTTGTTCCTGTCTGTTTATATTTATGTTAAACATCACCAATCCTGGCAAAGCTCTGCTGCAGATTTGTGTTCATGGAAGGCTTTTTTTTTACTGTCCTTACTTTTGTTTTTATTCTTATTTTGTTTAATTTTAATCAGATTCTCATCTGCAGGGTTTTCATTTATTATCCCATGAATGCTCAGTTTATCTATAGGGTTTTGGTGGAGGATGGATGTTTCTTGGAGAGCTTAGTCCTGTATTCCTTATTTATTTAAGTTTTCACAGTGGGAAAAATTCCAATGGATTGGAGAGGCAGAAGTGGTTTTTACAAGGGAAGAAAAATGAAGTTCCTGCTCTGAAGAATCACAGAATCAGAGAAGGGTTTGGTGTGTAATGGTTCTTAAAGCTCATCTCAGTCTACCCCCTGCCATGGGCAGGGACACCTTCCACTATCCCGGGTTGCTCCAAGCCCCGTCCAACCTGGCCTTGGACACTTCCAGGAATGGGAAGATCTTAAGCTAGACCAAGGTGATGAACCAAATGCACAGTGGTGGGTGAATAAGGATGGTGAATAATGGAAATAAACTCTGCAGTGATTGAGATTACTTGATAGGAGGGAAGTGTGGTGGAACAAGCAAGTCAGGATGGTAGTGTGGTATCCATGGGCTCACTGTGTATGGAATGGGTGTTTTGGGACAGAATTTACTTTGGCCAACCCCAAACACTCACCTGCTCCACTTGCTCCGTTGCTGCGGGATGTGGGAAAATGGAAGAATGGAATTGTGGGTGGAGATAAAGGAGTTTAACAGGTCAAGCAAAAGCCGCTTGCACAAAAAGTAATATCAGGAATTCAGTCACCACATCCTGTCAGCAGGCAGAAGATCAGCCATTTCTGGGGTCTCCGTCTGCACAGTATTCACTTGGAAGACAAATACTGTGACCAGAAATGTCCTTCCATCCTCCTGCTTTCATAAAGCTTTTATTTGCTGTGCATGGCCTCCTGTGGTATGGAATATCCCTTTGATCAGTCTGGGAAGACTGTCCAGAGTCTTGTCCATCCCCAAATTCCCGTCCATCCTAAGCCTGCTGGGGGTGCACAGCAAGAGAAGGAAAAAATCTGGATGTCATGGGAGCTCTCCTCAAAACATGGGTGTGTGATCAGCAGTCTCCTCAAAATCCCAAACATGGCATGATGTGGGGCTACCGCAAAGGACATCGACTCCAACCCACCTGAAAGGATGAAATGGGACTTGGGAAGGAGATGGAGGCAGCCTTGTGTCGTGTGTCTGGTGCTGCAGTCACCTGGTAGATGCTCTTCCAACAGACTTTGCTCACTGTTCTCTGACAAATGTCTTTATTTTCCAATGATCTCAAAAAAAAATTAATGAAGCCGAGTTCTCTTATTCTCTTGTTTCACTTGAGGATTCCAGCATTGACATTCTACAATGCACCATGTTTCTCCCAGAGCCTCTTTTACCCTAACAAAGTAGTCCATTTGCTTGAGTTTTCTGTAGAGACAATAAAGTACTCAAAGTTTGGAGAAGAATCCTCACTGCAAAATTTTGAAGAAATGTGACCAGGATTTGATGGAAGAAAATGAATGGGCTATGTCCAGTATAGTGATGGAAAACACCTGGTGGAGTTCAGAAACCGAGTATGGAAGAGAGAGATCTTCCTTGGAACAGCACCAGTGCAAGTTTGCAGGGATCACTGAGAGCCAAGAGAAGCCTCTTGATGTGTCAATGGGGGAAAGTTGTGCCAAGAGGAGCAAAAGGGCTTCTGACAACCAAGGACCTTGAGGCTGTTGGAGCTGCTCCTCATCCAGACTCACCATCTGCAGCATGGATTGGATTTTGCTGCCCCGTTAATCCATGAACTCCCGCGATTTATGAAGACTCTGTGACAAGAACAAGAGTTCTGGAAATGCTGGCTGTCACCCCAGGAGTGAAGGTGACTGGTGGCCATCCCTGAGTGCAGCCCAGCCTGGCAGGAAAGTGTTACACAGTGTGATTGCTGTGCTAAGTACATACAAAATCTATGGATTTAGGATATAAATTACAACTCCAAGCAAATTCCTGGCAAGAATCAGTGGAAGACCGTTTAGGAATTTCAGAGTCCAAAGAGCAGAAGTGGCAGTGAGTGCTGGACAGAACTGATCAGGAAGTGAAGATGGTGCTAGGCAAGTTGCCAAGATCAGCCAAACCTGGTGCCTTGGAGTCCCTGGACAGAACTGTCCTTGTGCCTGTCTCCTGTACTGGCGACCCACCACAGCCCCAGAATTTCTGCGTGAGGCACAAACCTTCACAGAAGTCTGTCCTAGACATAGAATCATTGGATCATTTAGATTGGAAAAGGCCCTCAAGATCATCAAGTCCGACCATAAATGTGAGGTAGCAAAGCCCAGCACTGACCCAGATCTGGGCATTGCCAGGTGCAGCCCAGGAAGCCAACTGGGGGTGGCTTTTAGGGGGCTGTACCAGGAACACCCAGCAGATGAAGCTCTGGACAGACAATAGCAGTGTCACATTCACAACACAGCAGAGCATAATTGATCCAGGAGGTTCAGGAATGCTGAGGATAAACTCCAGGTGAGAGAGGAGCCAGCACGGAGAGGAGCTGTGCTGGACCTTATGCTCACCACCAAGGACGACCTGGTAGGGAATGAGAAGCTCAAGGGCAGCCTGGGCTGAGCGAACATGGAATGGTGGATTCAGGATCCTCAGGGCAACAAGGAGGGCACAGTGAGCCCTGGGACTCAGGATGCCTCTTCAGGGACCTCCTTCATTGAGTCTTATGGGATAAAGCCCTGGAGGGAAGAGGGGCCCAGGAGAGCTTGTTCGTATTTAAGGATCATGTCCAAGCTCAGGAGTGACACATCCCAAGCACGAGGAATTTGGACAAAAACTCCAGGAGGCCTGTGAGGATGAACAAGGAGCTCCTGGACAAACTCAAAGAGTCTGGAAGCAAAGACAGGCAGTCTAGGAAGAATACAGAGGGATTGTCTGAGCAGCCAGGATCAGGTTAGGAAATCTGAAGCCCTGGTAGAGTTAAGTCTGGCCAGGGACATCAAGGGCAACAGAAAAGCTTCTATAGGTACATTGGTGATAAAAGGAAGACTGGGGAAAATGTGGGCCCTCTCCAGAAGGAAACAGGACACCTGCTTTCCCAGGACATGGAGAAGTCTGAGGTTCTCAGTGTTTGTGCCCCAGTCTTCACTGGGAAGTGACTCAGTCACGCCGCCAGAGTTGCAGGGGCAAAGGCAGGGACTGGGAGAAGGAAGAACCACCCACACTAGGAGAACCACAGAATTCCAGAACCTTTAAGGTTGGAAAAGCCCTCCAAGGTCATCAAGTCCAACCTGTGACCGATACCTACCTTGCCACTCAGCCCACAGCACTGAGTGCCACGTTCAGGCATTCCTTGGACACCTCCAGGCGTGGCAACTGCATCATCTCCCTGGGAAAACCCTTCAATGCTTGATCACCCCTTCCAGGAAGAAATTGCTCCTGATGTCCAACCTGAGACTTTCCTGGTACAACTTGAAGCCGTTTCTTCTTGTCCTGTCCTTTGTTCCCTGGGAGCAGAGCCTGACCTCCTCTGGCTGCCCCCTCCTGTCAGGAGTTGTGCAGAGCCACAAGGTCCCCCCTGAGCCTCCTTTTCTCCAGGCTGAGCCCCCCAGCTCCCTCATCCATTCCTAAGAGGACTTATGCTCCATACTCTTCACCAGCTCTGTTCCTTTCTCTGGGCTTGAGAAGATAAAGTATCTTCTACTGGAGTATCTAAAATACTCCAGTAAAGGAATATTTAAGGAATATGAAGGTGCACAGGTCTGTGGGACCTAAAGAGATGCATCTATGGATCTTGGGGGAACTGGCAGAGGAAGTTCCTAAGCCACTCTCCATCACAGTTGAGAAGTTGTGGCAGTTGAGTGAAGTTCCCACTGACTGGAAAATGGAAAATTTGACCCTGTTTTTCAAAAGAGAAGGCAGATGCAATATGCTACAGGCCAGTCAGTCACACTGGTGTCCAGCAAGATCATGGAGAAGATCCATCTGGAAACTGTGCTAAGGCATATGGAAAATAAAAGGTGATTGGTGACAACCAACATGGCTTCTCTGAAGACAAATTGTGCCTGACAAATTTGGTGGCCTTCTATGACAAGGTGACAGTGCTGATAGGTGAGGGCAGAGCAACAGACATCAACTACCTGGAGTGTGCAAAGCATTTGACACTGTCCTGTAGGACAGCCTTGTCTCAAAACTGGAGAGACATGGATCTGATGGGTGGAACACTCACTGGATAAGGAATTGGCTGGATGGTGGCACTCAAAGCGTTGTGGTCTGCAGCTGTAGACAAGTATGTCTGAGTGGAGACCAGTGACAAGTGTTGTCCCAAGGGTCTGTGTTGGGACCAGTGCTGTCTTTGTCAGTGACATGGACAAGTGGGATTGAGATACCCTCAGCATGATGCTGACAGTGAGATGTTTGGTGGGGTCACACACTGGAGGAAAGGGATGGGGCATCCAGAGGGAGCTGGATGGTTGGAGAGGTGGGATTGTGTGAACCTCATGAAATTCAGCAAGGCCAAGGATGAGATCCTGCCCCTGGGTTGGGGTGACCCCCAGCACAACTCCAGGCTGGGGGATGAATGGACCAGCCCTGAACAGAAGGACCTGGGGTATTGGTGGATGAGAAGCTCAACAGCAGTGACTCCATCAGTGATGAGGGAAAGCTCACAGATGTCATTTATCTAGACTTCTGTAATCATTTGATGTGGTTCTCCCCCAGTATCCTCTATATTGGAGAGATGGATTTAACAGGTGGATTACCAGGTGGATAAGGAACTGGTTGATGGTCACATCCAGGTGGTTTTGGTCAATGGCTCAGAGTCCCAGTGGACATTAGTGACAGTGGTGTCCTTAATGGATCTGTGCTGGGATCAGTAGTGTCCCTCAGGGGTCTGTACTGGGACCAGCATTATGTAATATCTTCATTAATGACAAATAAAGGGACCTAGGGCACCCCGAGCAGGTTTGTAGGTGACACTGAGCTGAGGGGGCAGGGACACCCCTGAGGGAGAGAGTCATTGTGAGGGACCTGGACAAGCTCAGAAGTGGCCCATGGGAAGCTCAAGAGGTTTAATACGGCCAAATTCCAGATGCTGCGGCTGGATCAGGGTGACCCTGGGATGGGTCCAGGCTGGGGGTGAGCAGATGGAGCAGCCCTGGGAGAATGACTTGGGGGTGTCGGTGGGTGAGACCTGGATATGCCTCAGCCCAGAAACTCCCCAAGCCCTGGGCTGATCCCCTAGTGTGGGCAGCAGGCGAGGGGGGTTCTGCCCCTCTGCCCTGCCATGTGAGACCCCACTGCAGAGCTGCCTCCAGCCCTGGGACCCAACAGCAGCAGAAGGATGTGGAGCTTCTGGAGCAAGTTCAGAGGAGGCCATGGAGATGCTCAGAGGGCTGGAGTTCCTCTGCTCTGGAGCCAGGCTGGGAGAGCTGGGGTGTTCACCTGGAGAGGGATGCTCCAGGGGAAGAGAAGGTTCCAGGGAGACCTTAGAGCCCCTTCCAGGGCCTAAAGGGGCTCCAGGAGAGCTGGAGAGGGACTTGGGACAAGGCATGGAGGGAGAGGACAAGGGGAATGGCTTCCCACTGCCAGAGGGCAGGGTTAGTTGGGATATTGGGAAGGAATTTTTCCCTGTGAAGGTGGGGAGGCCCTGACCCAGGCTGCTCTGAGACGCTGTGGCTGGCCCATGCCTGAAAGCATCCAAGGCCAGGTTGGACAGGGCTTGGAGCAACCTGGAATAGTGGAAGGGGCCCTGCCCATGACACAGTGGTGGAATGAGATGATCTTTAATGTCCCTTCTCACCCAAACCATCTTGGGCTTCTATTAATAAAGATCTGAGGACTGTCCACAGAATGAATCCCTGGGCAGAGCTGAACCAGGGCCACCCACAACAGCCCAGGCCAGGGCTGGATGCTCAGGCTTGGGCTCATGTGGAGCTCATGGGCCATGAGTGTGTGAGGAGGTCCCAGGGGGCTGGTCAGGGCAATTCAAGTGTACTAATGGACCCTATCAGTCTGTTCAGTGCTGGGCTGGTCAGGCACTGGAAGGGACTGCCCAGGGAGTTGGTGGAGGCACCATCCCTGGAGTTGTTTAAAGGGTGTCTGGATCTTGCTGGGTGATGTGATTTAGGTGTTATGGGGCTACAGTGGCAGTATGGGATGGACTTGGATGGATGATCTTGAAGGTCTTTTTCAACCATGATGATTCTCTGGGAGGTGGGACCCAACCTAGACCCTGGGTCATGACTGTGTTGCTGGGACTGCAGAGAAAGGGAAAAAGGCAGGGATTCACTGGGAGTGTGTAACTCTGGAGCAGCTGGGAGCAGGGAGCCTGCTCCTCGTTGCTGCTCATTCGTCTCTTGGCAAAGGGTGAGACAGCAGGAAAAGGGTTTTGCTGGCATTGAGGAGGCCCCTCAATGTTGTTGTTGTTAAACAGAGAGGAGTTGGATGCTCTGAGGCTGAATTTCTGTGAGTCTGCAGCTGAGCAGGAATCCCAGCACGTAGTGCTGGGCTGATATGGGAGCAGTGAGGGAGGTTTGGGGGCTTTAGCTGTAAACCCAGGAATGTACTGGTTTGGGCAGTAAAATCATAATCTTTGAGGTTGAAAAAGCCCTCTGAGATAATGGAGTCAAATTTTCCCCAGCACTGCCAAGGCCACCATTAATCAAGTGCCACATGCACATGGTTTTTTTAAATCCCTCCAGGACTGGTGACTCCACCACTGTCATGGGCAGCTGTGCCAGGACTGGACAACCATTTTGGGGATGAAATTTTTTGTATTGTCCAACCTAAACCTCAGTTTGCCCTGGCTGGAGAAATTCCTGCTCTCTGGGGCAGGAATTGCTGCTGGGATGTCTGTTGTCAGGATCGACCTCTCCGCGTTTCACAGGGATCCATGGAGAAAGCAGTAAAGGGAAGGTGAGGAAAGCCCTGTGAGCAGGCAGATGCCTTCTAGAGCCTCCTTGAGAGCTACATGAATGCATCAATTGGGGTTTTTTTCTTCTCTTCCCATCATATCAGGCAAAGAGCTCTCTCTCTCCTTCTCCACAGGGATCCCATCACTGTTGGCACCATCTCTTGCTTAAACCATTTGTCTAATGAGCCTTGGCGGAGGCAAAGGATTCTCTCAGCTGAAACATCACATTTCTACATTGGGGCAGTTAATCAGGAACTGGGCTTTGCCTATTCCCTGCTTAGGAAGTGTGTGGCCAAGTGTGCAGCTCTCCAGGGTGGCTGGGATCCCTAAGGATTCATCAGCAGGTAAAATGTAATACTTGAGAAACCTTCCCAGGCCATTGAGCCCAGGGTTCTCTGTGACTCCATGAGAATCACATCCCCCTGTCCTCTTACCCCACTTCCCTCAGTAGTATGGCATCTTTTGGCCCCAAATGTTTCCACTCTGTGGATTTTCTGAACTCTGGTTGAACCAGGCTGGAGGTACAGTAACAGGGATGGAGACATCCCATTTAAATCTGGAAGAAAAAAGCTACTCAGGGAAAACTGGGGTTTCCAGGAGGCCTCCAGCTTAGATTAATTTCTCTCCATGTGCCTTGTCTGCTTCTCCAGGAAGGGATGATGCTAAAGTAAGGGATTCTGGAGTGGGAGGGAATGTCCTGGAACTCATGTACAAGCCTTGAGCAGTAACTCGGGAAGGGAACTGAGCTATTCCTGCCAAGCAGGGCTCAGAGGCAGCTGTGGAGGTACTTGGTAGGTCGGTGTGCAATCAAATATCCCCTCAATCTGCTGTACTTTGGTAGAATTAGAGATATTTGTTTTTAAGGCTTCTGACTTGGCCCTGGACATGAATGTGGGAGGTTGTCCCTATGGATTGACCCTAGAAGCAGCTGGTGTGTCTGGCACTTAGAGGCTCATGGAGCTCAACCTCTGGAGCACACAGACACTCCACAGGGCTGGGATAAGGACTGTCAGCACCCTGGGAGCTGCTGGAAGCAGCTGGAGGAAGGAGCAGCTGGCTTAGGTTGGAGGCTCTCAGGGAGCACCAGGGATGTCGAGAACATGAGGACAGGGGTCGCACTCTGGGGTGTTTAAGGGACAGCTCTTGGCTCAGTGGGAACAGGACATGGGCTGCCTTGGCCAACTCTTCCACCTGTGTAACAGGGATGCTTGGCATGAGAATTCCTGGGTCAACCTGCCTGTAAGCTCCAACAGCTGCCAGGAAGAGGGAGGGAAGGAAGGCCAGGTTGGACAGGACCTGGAACAAGCTGGTCCAGTAGAAGGTGTCCTTGCGTGTGGCAGGGGATGGAATGGGATGGGCTTTAAAGTCCCTTCTGAGCCAAACCCTTCTGGGATTCCATGGCTGTGTGGTTCCTGCTGCTCCCTGTCACTCCTCTTCAGAGCCAGCACAGGGCTGCCCTTCCAGCAGGAGGGAGCTGCTCAGCTGCCTCTTGACCTCCAGAGCAGGCTGTGCTGTGAAGAGGTTTTTCCCTATGGGCTGCTCAAAGGATGGGGTGGCTTTGGGGTCCATTCTATCTGGCCCAAACTACAGGGCATGGATCAGTCCCCTGGCCCCAAGGGGAGCAAAGGTGAGGGTGGAGGCATCCAAAAGGATTTGGCCTGAGGAGCACTGGAGACAGGAGGGTGAGGGAGGTCAAACTGGGTGTGGAGGAAGAGACGAAGAGACACAACTCATTAATAACCTTCATTTAATCCTTCATGACATTGGAAAATGTAGAAATGTCACAGACTCATTCACAGTACTGGTAACATTTGCAAAGCTGTGCAAAGCCCTTGATGTCAAGTACAAGACAATCGCTTCATACATTTTTTTATATAAAATAAATGTTTAGAAATAACAGCTGTTATTGCTATTAAATTCCTGAGTTCTCTCCATCCATCAGATACTCCCTGCTATGAGCAGTGCCTGCTCTTCTGCCCTGAAGCTCCCTGGGCTCTCGTGCAGGGTCTGGCCCTGCAGGCTGACCACGCCTCGCAGAGAGATTT
Organism: Geospiza fortis; assembly: GCF_000277835.1. Taxonomy (NCBI): domain Eukaryota; kingdom Metazoa; phylum Chordata; class Aves; order Passeriformes; family Thraupidae; genus Geospiza; species Geospiza fortis. The sequence continues at coordinate 234,514 of NW_005054425.1, forward strand.
TCTGTGGAGGAAAAGCAAAGGGGGTCCCTGTGAGTGGCTCCCTCACTTCCTTGGCACAGGGAAGTTCAGTGGCCAGAGGAAACACCAAAGATTTTTGTAAACACCAACAGATCAGCTCAGAACTGTGTGCCTGGCTCCTAGCTGTGCTCTGGACTGGCTCCATCATTTGCCTTGTCCTGGAGGAAAAGGCCCCTGTGGCTGTGACAGGCCTGGAAGTGAAGTCAAGCAGGGCCAGTTAAAGCCAGCCTGATGCTGGAGCTGTGGTAACACAGCAGGGACAGACTCTATGGGGGTCACTTAGAGCTGCTCATGGGTCTCCAGCCCTGGTGACTGATCCATGCCAGGTTAATGGCTGGACTCCATCACCTAAAAGGTCTTCTCCGTGATCCCATAAAATCTAAGGTTGCCCTGCAGCACCACACTGGGTTATTCAGAAACAGAGAATGTTAACTTCATTTTACCTGGAAGTCACGGATGTAGGTGAGGAAGAAGCTGAGGAAGGAGAATGCCAGTGACCACTCGGAGACGGTGCTGATGATGTGGGGGGTGTAGCCCTACGTTACAGAGGGGAAAAAATCCATGTGAAAACTGCTCTGGAACCTGCAGTGGCACAAGGATGGCTTGTGACTTGTGACATCCCACGTGAGATCCTGCATCCAGAACTATTCCCACTGGACACCAAAATCCCTTATTGTATCTGGACTCTCCAAGAATTAAGTACTGAAGAATGAAAATGACCAGGAAAACACCTGCTCCAACTGGGATGATGCGCACTTTTAATACGCACCTGCAAAACCTGAAGGCTCAATCCAGAGCTCAACTAACAAAGAGCAGGGAGGTTCAAGGCCCTCCTCAAGATGCAGAAGGGATTAATTTAGAGTTATACTTGAAGATCCAACAGTTTTGTGCAATCAGAACTTCAACAAGTGCTGGCACAGGTTGCCCAGAGCAGCTGGGGATGCTCCATCCTTGGAAGTCCAAGGCCAGGTGGGACAGGGCTTGGAGCAACCTGGGATAGTGGGAGATGTCCCTGCCTATGGCAGGGGGTGGAACTGGATGGGCTGTAAGGTCCCTCCCAACCCACCCCAGTCTGGGATCCCACAATTCCAAGGAGCTGCTGGCTGGCTCTGCTGGCACAGCTCTCTCCTCTCCCACCCCAGTCTGTGTTGTGAACTGCAGGAAGTTCCCATCTGTCCCTCCAAATCCAGCTGGATTTGGTCTCCATTTCCCCCCCAATCACTTACTCTTTCCTGGGGGTCCCAGTGCAGCTTCTGCACCAGGTTCTGTCCATACAAGCCACTGTACAACACAACCGAGGACACAAACACTGAGGGAAGAGGTTAAGGAAGATTCAAGGCCAAGAATGAGGAACATGGGACTTGCAGACTGTGTTGAGCTGAGGTTATGAGATCTCAGCCTGAGGAGCAGTAATGGTGCCAAGGACTGTTCATATTGTGCCCTTCAACCTGTAGCTTGTCCCAACCCACTGGTTATTGTCACGTGAAAAGGTTAATTTGACCCTAAACCCATTATTTCTGTTCTCTGTGTGCTGCCTCTCATTATTCCTCTGATCAAACACAGCACTCTCACGGAAGTGTTTAAGCTATGATCAGATGTGCACACTTACTGAGCATTTTACTGGTATTTCCCACTCTAACAAGAGTCTAGATCTCTTCCTCTGATGGCTTGTCAACATCTCAACTACCTTGCATTCTTGCTGTGGGCCACAGGTCGGAATTCTGTGCTGTATCACCTGCAGCAAAGAGGATTTTTGGCTTTTCTGTTTCCCTCTTAGTCAAGGATTGAGAAGTGCTTTGGATTTCACCCCATGTGACAATGATTCCCCATTTAATCCAAGATCTGGATCTTTCTGGAGTGTTTGATGTCACTTCTTCAACATCTTAGAGAGGGAAGGTATCCAAAAAAGTGCTCTTGCTACACAACAAATAAAACTCAGATCATTAATTTATAGACAACCTGATTTTCATAGGATTAAGATATTAAATTCTTCAGTGGTTAATAAGATTAAACATGAAGAGCCTCCTGATGTTAAAAATTCATTTTGGTGGTGAACAAGGCTGGACTTCCTAGCACAAACATGGCTTTAAGAACACAGACTTCCAAAGCTTGTTTAAAAATGGATGTGAGTGGTTTAGGAGCTCTGGTTACTGATTGGACCAAAGACACACAATTTTCTGCTTAATTGAACTGGGCAGCTCTAGGAGCTGTTTGTTATCTGCCTGAGTTCCTGCTGCAGTGGGAAGAATTTAATCACTGTGATATAAAAATAACTGGTTCCCATTCCCCCCCTGCCCCCCAGTACAGTGGGTCATCAACTGCCTTACTCTGGGCTGGAAGTTCTGCTGTTACACTCCACCACAGGACCAGGAGTATTTTCATAGGTTCAGAAAATTGTTTAGGTTGGAAAACACCTCTGAGGTTGAATCCAGTTGTTCCCCAAGGCCAAGGCCACCACAAACCCATGTCCCCAAGTGCCACATCCACATGCCTTTTAAATCCCTGCAGGGATGGTGACTCCACCTCTGCCTTGGACAGCCTGTGCCAGTGCTGGACAACACATTCCAGGAAGAAATTTTTCCCAGTATCCAACCTGAACTTCCCTGGCCCAGCTTGAAGCCATTTCCTCTTGTCCTTGCCCTTGTTGCCTGGCAGCAGAGCCCGACCTCCCCTGGCTGCACCCTCCTGTCAGGGAGTTGTGCAGAGACAGAAGGTCTTCCCCGAGCCTCCTTTCCTCCAGGCTGAGCCCCCCAGCTCCCTCAGCTGCTGCCAGTGCTCCAGACCCTTCCCCAGCTCAGCTCCCTTCCCTGGACACACCCCAGCACCTCAGTGTCTCTCCTGTCAGGAGGGGCCCAGAGCTGCCCCAGGGCTGGAGCTGCCCCAGCAGTGCCAGCACAGGGGATGGGCACTGCTGTGACCCCAGAGCTGACACAAAATACATTTCCTTCTGTCTTCCAGTACCTGATACAATCATTTAATCCAAGGCTGCAGACTCCTCCCTTTCCCTGTCTTTCCCTTATTACATTATGAGCTGTTAATTTAAAACCATAATTTCCCTTTTCTTCCTCTTTCATTGTTATCTATGTAAACATTATTACTTCTACAACTTCCCTATAATTTTGGTTAGACTACATTGGCACAAAAACCTCTATAAATCTGAGGTTTGTGGGCTTTTGGCATCTGTAAGAGGAACATAACTTGCAGCAGATCATATTGTTCATAGAACATACTTTAGTTTCACCCATTTGGTTCCTCCTTATTCAAAGCTGAAAATCTTGTTTGCTAATACCAAAAATTTCTGTTAAATACAACAATTCTCAAAGTTTCTTGAATGATTTCCTTGCTGTCTGCCAAGGCCCCTCAGCACATGAAGGTTCATCATGATGGATAACAAGCCTGTGCCCCACTGTCCCTGCTCCTCTGACTCCTACAGATTCTATAATCCTGCAGCAGCAGGGATGGGAGCCCAGTGAGATGCTCCAACCTTGGGAAATGGGACACAGGGTTTAGTGTTGGTATTGGCCGCCAGCCTGGAAATACGTGGGATTGGTGGGGATTAAATCAGTGGCCTGGCTACAGCTGCAGAGAGACAGTGTCTAAGCAATGGGTTTTGCAACTTGTCTCTGGAACTCAGGAAGTTTGGTGTTGTTGTCCTGTTTGACACAAAAACTGAGTTTAATTTTTAAATCCCATTTCCAAGTCCATTGTGGTGAGCAGGAGAACTGTTCTGGTGGAGTTTCCTGACTGTTTCAATGATTGGGGAGAGGAAAAGGCCTCTATTTCTGAGTGAGTTTGCTCATATTTGTTATATAAATATATGGCTAAATGGGAATGGATCCCCACTGAGAGAGGGTAGCCTTAGAAGGTCCCTTCAACACAGACCATTCTGTGTTTCTCTCTTTGTCTAAACCCCACAGCTGCTTCCAGCACTTGGAATTCAGAGCTAAAGGGGGTGATGGAGTCTGATGCTGAGGGAAGGTGGTAGGGAATGCCAGTCAGAAATATCTTGTCTTTTGAACTACAGGACGGGCAAGGAGGAGATCAGAGGTCAAAGTCCCTCCCTGACTCATCCTTGAAATGTGCTCCAGACTTGTCTCCCTGGCAAGTGCCAGCACATCATCCCTGTTCCAGAGCCAGCTGGCACAGCCAGCCCTGCTCCACATGGTCTGTTTTCCTCTTGTGCTACATTCTGGGCTTCTTTTTCAGTTGTATCCAACTCTAACACTCTGCACCATTTTTGTCCTCAGGAACACACTTTTATTTCTTACCTGTTTTTTCCCCCCATTGAAACCACCCATCCTTTAAGCACACTTCCCTTTGGCCCCATATTTCTTAATTTAGTCAGACCTCTTGGGGATAAACTCCTATTTTTCCTGTTTTCAGTCTCTGGTGTGCAGTAGGAAAGGGAAGGAGAAAGGGTAGTAACTGTCCCTCTTACCTTTTTTTTTTTTTAACATCCAGGGGGGAATATTAAAAGTATTAAAGGGATTAAGCATTTTCCCTGAAATTCCCAGGCTGGAATACAGAACAGGGCACACTATGGAGTGTACAATCAAGGACTCTTGTGGCATGTAGTGGTGGTTCAGCTCAAGTAGGTGTAAATCCTGTGGAGACTACTGGGTTTTCGTGCCAGTGCCCAGGCAAAGGATACTGCTCAGGATGCTGGAACAGCTCCACAGGAATACGGCCAGGCGGGCCCAGAAGATGTCTTTACTGTGAAGTTCTGGCTGCATCAGGTAGGACAGGATGGTCTGAACCAGCATGTAAATGGACCCCACCCCGAAGGTCAGGCAGGCTCCCAGCACATGGATGTAGTACAGGATGCATTTCTACGGAAAGAAAGTGCTGCCTGTGAAAACCTGGTTTCATCTTCTTTTGTAAACCTCTGGCATGCACCCCTCAGCGACCTCCTCCCATTCTGAGCTAAGCAGTTCTGCACTGTGCCAGTCCTCAGGAGACTTTTTTTGGAAGCACCATTGTAAGATGTCTGGAAGCCAGAACCTGCCAGCCTTTGGAATTTCTGCTTTTGTTACGTTTTTGTGGTGAAGTTACAGGTCACAGCTGTACCTTCAGTACAGGAATTTGTGAGGGCTCTTCTCATAAATGGACAATATCACAGGAATTGGGTGAGAGAATCCCTGCAGGTGGGTAGGGAGTGGGATTGACAACGTTTCTACCCCAGGAACCTGTGCATCTATGAAAGATTATATAATACAGGACAGACACAACACGATTCTAGCACCCAATTTTGGATTAAAAATAATGAGGTTTTGCATTTCTCTGAATGAACTCTGGTTTAAATAAAGATTGATTGTCAATTTAGTACCTTGGAATACTCTGAAGGAACAAGGTTCAATCAAGCAGCAATACTTAAAAACACCACCAGGAGGACCAAATGTCAAATAGCAAAAATAACTAAAACCAGAAGATATTCTAAAAAATCCAACCCAACTAAAAATTTATTATTAAAATATATGTGTGTGAAAACCCAGGTGTGCTCATCCCTTTACTCTCATGCCCAGCTCAGCACACGAGCCAGAGACAGGGAACAAAAAGTGTCATCTGACTTGTTGCACAAGGCAAGGCCTGGTAGCCTCCTGCACCCCAATCATGCAGATGTTTCCTGCCCTAAAACATGAGGTTCTCTGTGTATCTTACTGAGTAACTCTTAAGATCAAGCTTTTCCTTGCACACTTTCTGTGCACAAATGAATTTTAAGTGCTGCATCTACAGTGAGAATTTCTATTTAAGAAATAAGCAGGTTGCAAAGGTGTGTGCTCCAAAATCATGTACTGTGTAGGAAAGTGTCAGCAGAGAGAAATTCTCTATTTTCACACTTTGGGGTCTTCAATCACCAGTGGATTTCAGGGCAATATGCAAGTGCATCACTTCCAACTTTTGTTTTGCTCAAGATTAAACAAGACATGAACTGTTACCAGATTAACATGCACCTACTGGGTTTTGACTGTTGTGAAATACAAATAAAGTAGAAAAACCCTTTCTTGAGGGCAGTGGAGGGAAATAATGGAGTTGAGCAGACCCTGGAGGATTCTTCTTGTGTGGAAGTGTGGAATGGGAGGCTGGGACCTCTGAGGGCTCTAGGAAATAGTAAATACATTAAGAAAGAAAAAGAAAAAATGCCTAAATGAGAGTGCTGAGGTTTCTAAGATAGGGGGTGCTAAAGCACTTGAGGAGCTGTGTTAGGGAAAAGGTGGAGCTTCCCAAGAGCTTTTCCTCTTTTGTTTTCCCTGTCCCTAATCCAGCAGGAGCCTGAGGTGACACTATAGCCTGTGGTGGCTACAGGCACCACAACAGAGCCCTAAAATCCATCAGGTAATTAATGTGATAAGGCTGGCAACTATACAATCACCTGGCAAATAAAGCCAACAAAGGGGAGCTGCTCATGGTGTGATGAGTGAGAATATCAGATTTGGTTTTTTTTGAAGTGGAAATTATTGGGTAGAAAAAAAAATAGAGACCTGGGATGGAGAAAATCAGAAAAATTAGTGTTGCAGAATTTTCAAGAATTTGAGAAGGTTTGAAGGAAGATCTACCCAAGAGGGCAGTTTTTCCAGAGCTGGGCTTGTGGGGTTGGGTGGTTTTGTTGGCTTTACTTCTAGTTGTAACAAGTTTTTGATACCTTTTATACTATTTGATACCTGATTTTCCTGAGCCACAGTTGTGGGCTTTCAATCTGGATCTCAGGCTTTCAACCTGCCTGGAAGGAGATCCAAGTGTGGCTTCTGCAATGCTTGGTGGTTATGAATGTTTTGAAATGTCATGAACAGCTGCTCACAAGTCCCAAAGCAAATAAGGAATAAATAACAAATTAAAAGTCAAACCTTATATTTTTTAACTGTTCTCTGTCGAGAATGTCACAAAGAAGCAGTTTGCCACGGAAAGTTGCTTTCTGTAACTTTGCAGTTTATCAGGTGTGACATTGGGTATTTCAGAACTCTGGCAGGGGCAGAGCAGTGCAGGCAGAGCACAAACCTGGAAATTTGCAATAATGCAGAGTCCAAAGCAGCTCATCCATCCCAGTGTGAGGCCCAGCTTATTCAGCCTGAGGATCTTGGGTTTTTCTGGGCTCAGGGCAGACACTTGTTTGTACCGGACGTACATGGTGGCCATCCCTGCCAAAGACAGCCACAGGCAGTAAGATTCCTGCAGGGGACCAGTGTCCCTGTTTACCTGGGAAGATGCTGAGTGTCAGAGGCAACTTTTAAAATACAGGAATTTTTTTAGGGCACAGTGAAATAGGAAAGGTGAAAGGCTGGAAATGAAAATTGAAATAATGGCAAACTAGTTAAATTAATAGATTTTTTTGCTCTATTTCATTTAAAAGCCATATTAAGTTATTTTCCCTACCTCCATTGTTGCAGCACAGGTAAGGTGACTGCCTTGAATTTGCATTTTTATTGCTTTACTTTTCTGTTTGTTTTTTTGAATGCATTTTTTGTCCTTCCGGAATCTGCAATTGCCATACCGGCAATTCATGGATAACATCCCTGATACACACTTTGAATTGCTTCAGAGAAGTGAGATTTATTGCTCAGTATTTAGTTTTTGAGTGAGAATTCTGGGCTGTTTAATGATCTTGCGAAGGAAGTGAACTTTTTTAAAGCTGATGCATTCCAGAACTGCCTGCAGCTCACCAAGGACAGTTTTCTGTACTCACCCAAGAAGGTTGAAACATTTAACATGATCCCAAATAAGCATCTTTCAGGTGGTATTGTCCCTGTATCACTGGAAAAGATAAATGGAGTGATAACATATCCTATACTATTTATATTAGAAATACTTCCAACACAACTTTACTTATTTCACTCTACAAAGGACATGTAAAAAAAGTGCCTCCCAGATGATTTTCACTGAATTTTTCATTACTCAAACTATGCTGCGCTGGTTTTAGAGCTGTAGAAATCACCATGGTAAAGACAAGCTCTCCCTGGTGCAGGGAATGATCATGCTCAGAGTAACTGTTCCTTTCATATTGATCTTGATAAAAGGTGAATAAAAAGGATTAAAACTGGAAAAATGAAGAACATGGAAAACTGAAAGAGCAAAGCTTGAGTTATATATATCAGCCTTGACAGAATAAATTTGGCAATGTAGATTTTAGTATGGATTTTCTGGTGCAACAAACCTGGTGGCAGCAAGTGGCTTCACTCTGAGCAGGGATGTGGTGAGGTACCCCCAGTTCATCATCATTATTTTAAGGGTATGCTCACAGAGCCAAAGCTTAAGAGTTTTGCACTAAAACAGACACCTTTAAGTAGAGTAACATATAAATCCCAGAATGGGTTGGGTTGGGTTGGGAAGGACCTTAAAGCTCATCTCAACCACCTCATTCCAACCAGGGACATCTTCCACTATCCCAGGTTGCTCCAAGCCCCGTCCAACCTGGCCTTGGACACTTCCAGGCATGGGACAGCAACAGTATCTCTGGGCAAAGTGTGCCAGGGTTCACCACCCACACAGGGAAGGAATTTCTTCCTAACATTTAACCTGAATTTCCCCTCTGTCAGTTTAATATCACCTGTAACTATATCTATAATGGCTCTAAAGAGTAACTTTAGAACTGGAGCTGCTGGGTAAAAACTGCTATTTAAGTCTGGAGTTGGGAAGAATTCACAGGAGTGGGGTCATTTCAGTGCTCTGTCACAGGGGGGACATCACTGACCTGATGTAGGGCACCAAAGGGTCAACATGGTGCAGGACAATTGCAGTAATGTAGGAAAACACAAACGATGCTGCTGACCACACAACCAGTGCCACGGGCAGGAACGAGAGGCCTTGCTGGAACCACCACATTTCAGGGCTGACTTCTGCCTCCAGACACTGGGAAGAACCAAACGCAAAGTTTTACTAAGAGTTCTCAAACATTTACTGAGATTCTCAAATTTACTGAGTTCTCAAGGGTTTACTGAGAGTTCTCAAAGGTTTACTGAGATTCTCAAAGGTTATCTAGGATTTTACTATGAGGACTCTGAAGTTTTGCTTTCCTTGAGGCAGGCTGCTTCCCATACAGCAGTTTGATATATCTCAGTCCTCTCCTGCAAACCCAAAGTGAACACTGACTTCACAGAAGAAATCATAAATAAGCAGAATTAAATCTGGAAATGTTAATTCTGAAATTCTTAAGAGTATCATTAGAAACCAGTACTGTCATTTTACTATGTGGCTTGGATTTTTTACTGCCAGAAAAGGGTCAAGTGGGTCACTGTGAATAAGTGACTCCATTTTCTTAGCCTTGTGTCACAACACCAGGTCAATAGAGTGAGCTGACAGAGAACGGGTGTCTGCATTGACACTGCAACTGATGGTGGCCATGGTGGAGCCTCCAGATTCTATTAATACTTAGCTGGGTAGATGTGGAGGAAATGACCCACAATTACTTTAATACCTGCCCTCAATTATTCCCTGTCAGACTCTGTGACTCGACATCTGTTATAGAGTCCTAGGACTGGAAGGGATTTTAAACTCCATCTTGTTCAACCCTCTGCCATGGCAAGGACACCTTCCACTATCCCAGGTTGCTCCAAGCCCTGCCCAACCTGGCCTTGGACCCTTCCAAGGATGGGGCAGCCCCAGCTTCTCTGGGGAACCTGTGCTAGAGCCTCACCACCCTCACAGGGAGGAAAATCCCAAAATCCCACTAACCCTGCCATTAGTTGCACACACATATGTTTTATTTTCTACTCTGAGTCCTCTTTGTTTCACAGTCTTATTTTGTTGTCCCTCCACAATATGCTGATGGGCTCTCTCAAAGCACTGGGGGAGTTTCCTGGGCTCACTGTGTTAATGTTGAGCAAACAGCTCAATTACCCCACATCTCCCATCCTGTATAGATTTGGGTATTGCCAAGGAGAAGACTGTACTGAGGTACCTGTACTGAGGTACCTCATAGAGTGGGACAGAAAATGACTTTGCCATTCAGCAACAATTTTTCAAAATTAGTTTGCTTTTTAAATTTCTCAATGTTTAGGATATCAGTGAAAATATAAAAACCCTTCATAGTTTAGATTAGAAAAATCAAGAAATGTTTAGATCTATTTATTCTATGCTGTGAAGTTAACTTTTGAAAGATATCACTGACGGAGGTTTGAGAACATAAACCCAATTCTTTTGTGGAGAGTGAATCAGAACTTTCCCATGGATTGTAATATCAATGATAACAAGATGATATTAACAGGGCAGGGGCACCTTTCACTAGAGCAGGTTGCTGAGCTCCATCGAGCCTGGGTTCACGACCTCTCAGCTATCTGAGTTCACTGCTACCAACCACAACCCTCACACTCAAGGGTTGCCCACAGCAGTTGCTATTTTACAGGTGAGAGGAAAAGATCCACGTGCAGTGCAGTGAAATTATGACTCTGTACTCACTCTGTCCAGTTCCCTAAATCTCAGCCTGAGAGCAAATCTGTGTCTCAACCCAGTTCTCTTAAGAGCAAGAAGGGTATCTTAGGTTGGAAATGGGGGGGTGTATTCTATTTCTATCTGATGGGGGAGTTATCTTCTGTTAATTGGGCAGTTTTTCTTCATCTCTTCCACAACCCGTCCTCCCTCAAGGAGGTATCTGCTGTTAACGAGCCCATTGAGTGCCCCAGCATGACTGATAAAATTCCATCATCCCACTGGGAGAAGCTCTGCCCAGAGGGAGGAGCCAAGCATTCCTACCTGGATAGAATCAGAGATCTGGAAGGCCACAGGCAGCCTTTTCCACTGCATTCCCAGAGGAGCAGCCTTTTCCCCACTGCATTCCCAGAGGAAGACCAGGCCCATCTACACTACCCCTGGATCTTCAGAGGAAGACTTACACCCTTCTACAGGATCCCTGCTTCAACAGAACCACAGCTAGCACTGCAGGAGGGCTGAGCCACCAATGAATGGGGCTGCTGCCACCTCCCTGACCCACGGGGTGTCAGCTCCTGTTCTGACTCTGTCCGTGTTGTTTTGTATTACTGCATTGTTAATTCTATTTTTATTTTCTTCCCTAATAAAGAACTGTTATTCCTGCTCCCATATCTTTGCCTGAGAGCCCCCTTAATTTCAAAATTATAATTTGGAGGGAGGGGGTTTACATTTTCCATTCAGGGGAGGCTTCTGCCTTCCTTAGCAGACACCTGTCTTTTCAAACCAAGACAAAGGGCCACCCTAGTGTGCTCACACAGAGAGAACTGTGACTCGTCCCTACTCTCGCTGCAAAAGCAAAGTAATTTGCTACTAGCTTCAAACACAACCAGAGCTATTTCAGCCTCCCAGAATGGCTGAGGCGGGGAAGGAGCTCTGGGAGTCACCTGGGCCATCCCCCTGCTCAAGCAGGGCCACCAGAGCCAGTAGTGCAGGATGACACCCCAAGGATGGAGATATCACAACCTTTCTGGGGAGCCTGGGATGACCAGTGCCAGTCACCCTCACAGGGAAAAAGTGTTTCCTGATGGTCACTGGAGAGAAGAGGAGAAAAAGTGTTTCAACATGGTTAAAACTGGAGACTGTAAATGGAAAGATGAAAAAGGATAAAGGTGAAGGGCAAATAATGGAGAGTGCACATCCAGGGGCATCCAGGCAAAGATCTGTATGCGAGAAAAGCAAAATAATGTTAAAAGAAATTAGAAGGAAGTATTGAGAGATTTTAGAAGGGCGTGGCCTGGGGTGGAGAGGCTGAAAAAAAAGAGGAAGAGAAAGGAAGAAAGAGGAAGCACCAAGACTAGAAAGTCTCATGGCCAGAAAAAAGTTGAAACAAAAGTGGGTGAATCTTGCAAGAGATCAGAGCTGGTCAACCTTCACAACCCTTGCATAGAATAGACAACTACAGCCTTGTAAAGGTGAAGGTTCAGCTGCTTGTGAGAAAGCTGGTTGGTGACAGGTAAAGGTGTCTAACAGGATATGTAGTGAATAAGAACAGATTGACAGAATTCAAGTTGTCTGATCTCTTGCCCATTTTTAAGCTAAATATAAAGTTTGCCATCTGATCATGATTTTAAGACTGTAAGCAGTAATGACTGTAACCTCACAATCCCACCTCTAGTATGAGTAAATTGGGAATTTGAAAGAGAAATGAGGATTTTGCATGACATTCTCTGTTATAAATGTTATGTTCCTGGGTATGTAATTCCCAGTTCCAACCAGTCAGTCTGAATATACTTTTCATTTCACATTTAAATATTCATAGTGCCAACCAACCAACCAACCAACCAACCAACCAACCACATTCCACATACCTGAGAAAAAGGGCATCAGAGGACATGTCACTTAAGGGGAATCCAAGGTCATTTTTCTGCTGAAGCTCAACGTTCATGTCATTTTTCTCACTCTGAGATATAAAGGGAGAAAAGCAAGTTGTGAGGTTCTTCTGTACCTCTTGCTATGTTTATTCTTCTTAGCACATCCTGTTAGTCCCTGCTGCTGACTGGACACAGGTTAGACTGTTGGCTTGCCCCACGGTGTTTTTCCTGCATTCGAAGCAGGTTAAGGAGTGAAGCTTGTGTGTGGTGGGGAGGTAGAAATGAAGAAAAACTGGTGTTTAAGGCTCTTTGATTTTAGGAGTTGTCTACACAACCATTTAATTTGAACTGAAGAGCTTTCAAGAGATGAAGTGAATGCAGCTAAAACCAGTGCCTAAAGACCATGGTTTTCACCTAAGAAAGGGAACAGAACGTGGAGACTTCCCATTTCATTGTGGACACACATCCCAATGTCCTGCTGGTGCAACGCTAAATACATGGCTGGAGAGGGGCTGGAGCAACCTGAGTATCATTGGACCATTTAAGCTGGAAAAGGCCTCTAAGATCATCAAGTCTAACTATTCCTCTGGCACTGCCAAGGCCACCACTAAAGTACATCCTCAGGTGCCACATCCACAGCTTTTTAAATCCCTGCAGGGATGGTGACTCCACCTCTGCCTTGGACAGCCTGTGCCAGTGCTGGACAACACATTCCAGGAAGAAATTTTTCCCAGTATCCAACCTGAACTTCCCCTGGTGCAGCTTGAAGCCATTTCCTCTTGTCCTTGCCCTTGTTGCCTGGCAGCAGAGCCCGACCTCCCCTGGCTGCACCCTCCTGTCAGGGAGTTGTGCAGAGACAGAAGGTCTTCACCGAGCCTCCTTTCCTCCAGGCTGAGCCCCCCAGCTCCCTCAGCTGCTGCCAGTGCTCCAGACCCTTCCCCAGCTCAGCTCCCTTCCCTGGACACACCCCAGCACCTCAGTGTCTCTCCTGTCAGGAGGGGCCCAGAGCTGCCCCAGGGCTGGAGCTGCTCCAGCAGTGCCAGCACAGGGAACCACGCTGGGCCCCCTGGACACATAATGGCTGTGACAGCCCAGATTCCAATGGCCTACTTGCCCACCTGGGCTCATGTCCAGCTACTGTTACCAGCATTCCCAGATCATTTCCCAGCTTTCCAGCCACTCCTTCCCCAGCTTGGAGCATTCCATGGGATTGCTGTGACCCAAGGGCAGAACATGGCATTGGTCTTGTTGACTCTCCCACTGCTGGCCTCAGCCATGGATCCAGCCTGTCCATTTAATCAGACATTCCATAACTCCTGACTTCTCCTCCCAAAGGTTTGAGGCACTGCCTTGGGGATGCAGAGGGGCTGATGCTCTGTGGGGATGAAGCTCACAGACAATCCAGATTCTCTACCTGCTGATGGTATTTAGGTGCCTGTACAGACTGATTTACGGGGGCTAGGACAAGCTTAGTAAAGCAGAACAGCTATTCCCAACTTCTCCCTGCATACTGCCCTTCATACAAAATAAAGGCAGCTCATCAGCACTGTCTGCTCCAAAGCAAGCTGGGCAGCAGAGAAGCCCTCACTCTGTTAGGACTGGGAATCTCTGTGCCCTGAGCTGTCACTGAGCCCAGAGCTGAGCCCTGCACATGACTTATCACCATTTTCATGTGATCTGGCACAAAGAGCACCTTCAATCACATCACAGAGCACTGCTGAGGCACAGCTTCTTACTGAGAGTGTGCAGGCTGGTGGAATCGTGGAATGTCCTGAGCTGGAAGGGACCCACAAAGATCATCCAGTCTGTCACAGACATCTTTTATGAAAAATCTTTTCATTTGGATATTTCCTCTTGAAAAGCTGAGAGGCCTCAGGAACAAAATGTAAACAATGATTATCTGATGCTGTGGAATGCAACAGGTGCATCTGTGATTGGTCTCATGCAGTTGTTTCTAATTAATGGCCAATCACAGTCCAGCTGGCTCGGACTCTGTGTCCGAGACACAAGCCTTTGTTATTCATTCCTTCTTTTTCAATTCTTAGCTAGCCTTCTGTTGAAATCCTTTCTTCTATTCTTTTAGTGTAGTTTTAATATAATATATATCATAAAATAATAAATCAAGCCTTCTGAAACATGGAGTCAAAATCTTCGTCTCTTCCCTCATCCTCAGACCCCTGTGAACACGGTCACACCAGTCCAAGCCCTGCCCTACACAGACACCCCAACAATCCCACCCTGGGCATCCCTGGCAGTGCTGCCCAAACACTCCTGGTGCTCTGGCAGCCTCAGGGCTGTGGCCATTCCCTGGGGAGCCTGGGCAGTGCCAGCACCCTCTGGGGGAAGAGCCTGTTCTCATCTCCAGTCTGACCCTCCCCTGGCACAGCTCCAGCCCGTCCCTGAGGTCCTGTCCCTGCTCACAGAGAGCGGAGGTCAGAGCTGTCCCTCAGGAGGAAGCTGCAGCCCCTCAGAAGGATCATCCTGATGGCACCAATTGGGCTCTGTCCCTCTTGCCTTCCCCAGCAGAAACCCTCTCACTAACTCTCCTTACACTAAAAAGAGTTTTATAATTTTCTCCTCCTTTAAATTCTCTTATGTCAGTCAAGATCTACCCTGAGTTCTTTTCTCCCTTCATCTCTCTCCTCATTAAATATTTTACAGTGGAATCAAGTCAGTTTTCCCACTGTTCTGGTGGCAGACTGCACATCTCCAACACAGGCTTCACTCTGCAAATCCCTGGGCACAGTCAGGGCAGGGTGTACTCAGGCTGTCCCAGCTTCCTGCTGTGCAGCTGCCCTGCATCCCTGCCAGCTCCCAAGCTCCGTCTGGGCACAGAAAGAGGCACCTCCAAACACCAGGAGGCAGAAAGGAATTGCCATGTGCCAGATGCAAGGTCCTGAGATAAATTATTATCAACACCTTGTCCTATCCCATTGTTTTCAACAGGGAGAAGGAAAACACACACTCAAACTCATTTTTTCATTAGCTCCTTTGCAAGCAGATTACACAACAGCAATGGCCAGCCTCAATTTTCCATATAACTATGATTTTCTTAAACATCTATCCTGATCCTCAGGCACTTTAAGGTTCTAAGCGTTTTTTTTTTTAAGCTCCAGTTTGAGTATCACAGATTGTTTCCAATATCAAGGGCAAGTGAAGAAAGTGTTTCAAAAGCAAAGGAGATTTTAACCCTCTCGAAGGGTTACACACCCTACCCAGGCTGGAGCATGTGGAATAGAATCTCCAAAGGAAAATGAAAGGTGGGCAAGACCATCAAGGGCAGGAAGTTCATGTTACCTGGAATGACAAAGCTGCAAAGATGGTTGAATTACATGGGGAAAAGGGAAATTCCTGAATTATGGATGATCCCTGGGTTGTCAACCTGCCTCTTCCCTGCTCTGCAGCCAGACAGGCAGAGATAAAGCACTGCCTAGGGACACTTCCTTTTGTCTCCAGCAAATTGTCCAGTGGACAGTGCTGAGGGGAGGACAGAGGAATTTGTCTATGCCTTCCTAAACAAACAGAGGCTGGATGGGGCTGTGTCTGAACAGCCTGCACAGGTTAGGTTCTACTGATAAGCCACAGGTAAAGGTCACTGATCCTCAAAGCACTGACGTCAGGAAGTAGGAAATGTGTCACCTCTGCTGTCCCTGCTGCAGGGTAATGACAGGTGACTCATTTTGGGTGTTTTCTCAGTACAGACACCAAAAAAGTTGCCATGAAATCTTTCAGTCCTGGAGGGCAGCTTCCAGGGAGTCTCCCATGTTCTGGCCCTGCTCCTGTTCCCTGGCTGGGAAGACACAGCAAGGTCTGGAGCCAACCCAAACAGTGCCAGGACACTGTGACACAAGATGTCCCCAAGCCTGCTTGGGACACCTGGCACTCGGTGACAGTGGCTGGGTGCTCCGGCTGATCCAGGAGCTCTGTGTCAACACCGGCCAATCCCACTTGCCTGAGCTGAGTCCTCGGGGCAGAGCCACCGGGAGATTCCCAGGGGACAGCTGGGACTGGAGTCACTGCAAGGTCACACCGGGAGTGGGGGTGCTGGGGGCAGTCAGAGGGGAAAGGGAAAAGGAACCAGGATGGAGGGAGGTTTAGGAAAGGAGGAAAAGGGACTGAAGGGGAGAAATGGGAGGCTGAAGGAAGAGAGATGAAGGGGCAGAGGGGCTCAGTGGGGTCCTCAGGGCCCAGGAGTTACTGGAAGTGATGGGAGATCACTGGGGATGTGGTGGTGGTGGTGGGGGGGGCACTGGGGCTGACAGGGTGGCACAAAGGGGATGAGGGGGATTTGTCAGGAGAGGGAGAGAGGACAGCCGAGGTTTCTGGGGATCCCGAAGGGCAGTGGGGACTGTAGGGCACCCGGTGGGGGCTGCAGGGGGGTGGAGGTGACATGGAGGGGGTCAGCGGACACCGGGGAGTCACTGAGGCGGTGATGACAGAGAGGCCATGGCGTCACTGAGGATGGGGGATCTCTGAGGGGATGACAAGGGGTTGCCAAGAGGGTTTCTGACGTGGTGACAGCGACATGGGAAGGTCGCTGAGGGGGATGAAGAGGGGTCCCTGAGGGGGTGACAGAGGATCTCGGAGGGGGTAACAGGGAGTGACAGGAACATCGGGCGATCGCTAAGAGGTGTGACAGGAAGACCGGGGGATGGTCGCTGGGGGGGAGTCAAAGGTGGCTGAGGAGGGTGAAGGGAGGTTGCGGGTTCTCTGGGGGGTGGCAGGGG
>NW_005054425.1:251738-299413 GCF_000277835.1 Geospiza fortis
GGGGGTGCCCTGGGCCCCTCCCCGGCCGGGTGTGTGCCAGGCCCGGGGGGAGTCCCGCGGCAGCCGGGCCGGGCGTTTGTTCTGGAGAACGAGGCGCTCCTGGGTTGTTTTTCCCCCGCTCGTCCCCTCAGGATGAGGGAAAAGCCCAGTTTAATGCACTGGGAGTAATTTTTCTGGTCATCCAGGGCAACGCCCACAGGGACCTCCGCGGTGACTAATTCTGGTCTCCTGGCATTGGAGAGGTGCAGCTCGTCTTCCTCCCGAGCTTATCGAACACAGCGAAGGCCCTGCCACTTTCTCTTCTCCTCCCTCTGACGGGGCTGCCTGAGGTGGCTTTTCACTGCTGGAATTTGCCTTGCTGAGGGAGTGTAGAGTGGAGCTCAGATCACTTGTTCTTAGGCCAGTGATGACCTTTGATTTGCACAGTTTTCTCTACCCGTGCAGTGCAGATGGCTTTGGAGCTCTCTGTCTTCTTCCTTTCTCGGCTTTATTTGCTGGCCTTCAACTGGGTTTTCTTTTTTTTTTTTTTCCCCATGGTTGTCTGCTACAGATAAACAGCAAACTCTTATTTTGAGTCTCCTTTCTGTACTGCTTCTCTACTTCTTGTGGAGAGTTACATGTCCCTGGTCATCTGCTTTCAAGGGAGATGGAACATTGTGAGGGTTCTTGTTTGTACTAGAAAAGTTGCTCCTGACCCTGTATTTTCTTTTCACAGCTGCTTCATGCTGTCTCTGGCCAGCTAAAGCTCTCCAGCTCCTGCATGTTTTGTATCTCTTGAAAGTTGAACAGACAGTGAGCTGGGTTAAATTTAGAGAAGAAAAAAGCTATAGCAAAACTGAAATAAGGAACAGAAATCTGAAAAAAATATGCATAACTGTTTTTAAGTGGTTGTCCAGCATCACTGCAGAGACAAAGCTGCTCCAAACCAATTTAACTTAAGACTTTTCAGTCTTAGTACAGTTTTTGGTGCTGTCAGTTGATAACCTGAATGGTGTCACCTGCTCTCCTGGGAGAGGTATGAGGGGTCTGGCTGTGCCCCAGTCTGTAACACAACTCACTGCTGGGGTTAGGAGTTTCTGCTGCTGCTGGAATTTCAACTGGTGGCTGCAGGGTTTTCCTGCTGCATTTGGAGCACTTGTTTCTTGTCGTTCTGTCAGCAATTTTCCAAATAACTTTCTCTTTCAAAGGACTAGTCCTATGAAATCATCTTGCTTTGCTGATGGCAATTGAAATGCTCTTTAGGGCAGCAACTGGGAACTTTTGATGTCCTAAAATCTCATTTGTGTACTCAGGCGTGTCTTGCCCCTCTGTGTTGCAGGATCTTATGGTTCTCCAGCCCAGCTGCTGCCTGCCCAAGACAATTCCTCGGCCACCCAACCCATGAGTGGGCACCGGAGCCTCAAGAGGCGATGTGGGGAGTCGCACCTGGAGGGCCCCGCGGGCTGCGGCCATGGCCCCAGCGCTGCCTGCGTGCTCAGCAAGCTGGTGCAGCTGCCCACGCCGCCGCTGTCCAAGCACCAGCTCAAACGGTTAGAGGAGCACAAGTACCAGAGTGCCGGACGCTCCCTGCTTGAGCCCCTCATGCAGGGCTACTGGGAATGGTTAGTTGGAAGAGTTCCAGCCTGGATTGCCCCCAACCTGATCACCATCATCGGACTGTTAATAAATATATTTACAACTTTGCTATTAGTATGTTACTGCCCAACAGCTACAGAACAGGTGAGTTATGGACTCCTCGCACTCTTTTGTTTTGGTTGCTGTCACTGGTTTTGGATGGGTTGTTGCTTTGGGGAGAGCTGGTTCTTGCTGTTCAGCCCACAGTCCTCGTCCTTGTAACCTGTTCTCTGTAAATGTTTGTGCCCCTCTGTGATGCTGACATGCAGGAGAGAGCATGTGTGGATGCTGGAGTGAGCCAGCAGTTCCTAGGGCCAGCACACCCATATGGAGCAGGATCTGACACTGAGGCAGCCATGAGGGACCTGCTGCACAAAGCTCAGCCCTGCCAGGAGTTGGAGCAGTGGCTCTGCAGCTGCCTGGCCTGTGTGGCAGGAGGAGTTTAGTTGGTACCTGTTTACTTTCTGTGACCAGAGCAGGGCAACTCCCCCTCAGCTCAGGGATCAGAGTTGCCACACGAGCTGGGTGGGTTGGACATGCTGAGGCTGCACCAGAACCAAGGCACTGAGCTCTAGAGTAGTGCCGCTTAAGATATCAAAGCTGGTGTGACCAAACCCAGCTTAGTGAGCCGCAGGGACACCTTCCTGGGCCCCACAGGTTCTGTGTCCTGGCAGCTCAGTTAGGACTTTGGCACAGCGTGGTGGAGTTGTGTTCCTGAGCTGTGGCTGTGCTGTGAGAAGGTCAGATAAAAGTCAGTGGTTTTATTCTTTGTTCTGAATGCTCTAAAAGCTCCTCACCTGCCCTGAGCAGAACTGTCTTAACCTGATTTCAGGGGTACAAAAGTCTTTTTGAGGCATTTCAACTTCTCTCTGTCACCACTTACCTCATAAGGCACTTGAAGACTCATTTTTGTGCACGGGAAGAGTTTTCACTTGAATGTTGAATCTTGAAAGCTGCTTTTATGTGTATGTACTGAGAAAGGGAGTTAGTTGGTATAGAAATGTGTTACCACATGGCTGGGAATGTCTAAAGAGTTCCAGCTTTTAAAACATCTGAACTCCTTCCTAACCAAGTCTCCTAGCTGAGGTTGGGAATCCAGCGGGGCACAGTTTGTTCCCCACCAGTCTCCAAATCTCACGTAGGTTGGCACAGTCAGCATGGCATCCCTGCTCCACGTATGACTTGGGAAAGAGATGTTTGCCTCTCCTAGAAATCTGTTGAAATAGATTGTTTCACAATAATCTGTGGAATTTGGCAGGTGTAAAATAAACAGTGACTATTCAGTTTGAGCAGGGAATACTTGGAGCAGCTCCTTCCTTTTCCAGGCTGTGGCATTGTGGTGGGTGTTGGTTTAACTTGTGTTTACTTCTGAGCAGGGTTACGTGGGGGCTCAGACTCTGAAATCTGGTCTGATAGAGAGACTTCAGCTCTCAGGAACCCAGAGCTGGTTTGGGTCACTAAACCAGAGCAGAATTTAGAATTTGGAGAACAGTTGTATCTTGTTTGGTAACTAAACTTCTGAAGTGCCCAGGAAGCTGCACTCAGTGCATCAGAAATTCAGTGTTAGCTGAAGGCTGCTGTATGAAAGCACTGTTTGGTGTTTTAACAGTTTGAGAAGTACTTTGTGTGAGGTGAATGAGATTTTTTTTCCTCACTTGAACTGAAAAATAACTTAGTGCTGAGGCAGCTTTGGCCTGATCTGATTTGTGACATGGCACATCAGCATGACCAGGGAGGTGCTTTTTAAGTGTCAGGGAGCTCTGTGGGGAAGAAAATGGGGCTCTGAAACTCCAGGAGCAGAATTTCTCCTCCTCCCCCCAAACCACTCTTGATTTCTGATGTAAATTTTCTCCTCCGTGTAGCTCAGCCTTAGTTCTGCTTTTTTTTCAAGAGTGACTCCTCCCTTCCTGTTGCTGAAAGGTGCCGCCAGGGCAGTTGGCTGTCACGCAGGGCCTCGTGCAACCAGAGAATAAAGGAGATGCAAATACTTCCTGCTTAGCTGGGAGGACCCAGCTGGAAAAGTGCTGACTGATGGAATGGTACCTGAGTTTAAAAAAAGAAAAAAAAGGAAAAAATACCTGGATAAGGAGAGAGCTGTGAAATCTTACTTGGATATAAATAGGTCTAAGTGGAAACACCTACACTGCTCATGAAAGGAGCTTTTAAGAAAGGAGAGCCAGCAGATTGATTTTTAAGTTTATAGAGAAACCTTCAGGGTGATGCCATTTAACTTAAATGTGGCAGATAAGATCTGTACATGAGGGATAAAAATGAGAGGGAGTTGTGTGGCATCAGAACCTTGGCTAAATGTGGTGCTCTGCTCTTGGGTGACACATTTCCCCTTTCTCACCTTGTGCTGTTTGTACAGACAGTACTGAAAGCACATCACAGTGGCAGCTTTTGGGGCAGAACAAACTGTTTTGGTAAATGGCAGGAGCAATGCAAATTGTAGAAGGAAATACATTTAAGTTGATGTGCTACAAATTAGTCATGGTTGTGTTGGCCAAAACCAGCTGGACTTCAGGGCTTTGTGAGAGGCAGGTCAGCTTGATTAAGTTGTATTTGTTTTTTCTTGGTGTGGTCTGTAAAATAAAGGTGCTTGTAAATGCTCACTTCTGTAAAGTGTGTCAAATGTGAAGACTGCAAAATAGCCAATAATATCTGATTTATGGATGTGTAAATGAAGTTGGAGTAATGGCAACTCCCTGGCTTTTGTGTTCTTAATAGTTTATGCTTCAGAATGCATCAAAAAGCCTGGATTGTAATCTTTGCTCCAGCAGGGTTTGGCATTGTTGTTGTTTCTGTCAGAGTAGAAATCATTTTCATGGATGTGACCATTAAAGGTTCTTAATGTAGATTTGGCAAAGCTGCTGGTGCCTCGTACTGGAGGGGACACTTGGTGGTGGAGGGGCTGTGCTGCAGAGCTCCAGAAATGTTCTTGGACTCAAAGTCTGGGCACTGGCAGTGACACAGCTCTCAACTGGTGGTGGACTGGTGAAGATGAACACTGTTGAAGTGTTTGTGACAAAGCTGGGGACTAAAAGTTCCCAAGTTTCTGAAATCACAGCGACAACTTGCATATATTTAACAAGAACTTTGTTATGCACCACTTTGCAAATGTAATATTACAATTTTTCCAGCTGTACAGTGCAACTTCCTACTTCAGACCAGGGGCGGTAGCTATTAATCTGTCACTACTTTATTTACATTCCACATGTAACAACCATTCTGTCTGACCTTGCAAGGACCAGATGCTGAAAGGCCTCTGGGTGAGGAGGATGTATGTGCAAAGGGAAAACTGTTTTGTCAGGCTGTGGGACAGCTGCAGGCTTTCTCTTTCTTAAAGGGAATTTTATCTATTTTAAAACTTATTGTGATTGCCTTTCTCTCTTAGGCACCTCCCTGGGCATACATTGCTTGTGCTTGTGGCCTTTTCATCTACCAGTCCCTGGATGCTATAGATGGAAAACAAGCAAGAAGGACAAATAGCAGCACTCCGTTAGGAGAGCTTTTTGATCATGGCTGTGATTCATTGTCCACAGGTATTGTTGTCATTTTTAATTGAAGTAGGAGGATTAAATTGCTCTGTTTCAGGGATCAAATCTGCAATTCAATAAAAAAAGCTTCTTTACTGAAGAAAGGACAACTGATAGTGTTGAATGTATCAATTTCAACCAAGAAAGTCACCTTTCTTTCCATAGAACAGTGCTCTGGATCAGCTGAATGTCTTCTCTTGTATTACATTGAAAACAAAACTAAGCACGTGACTAATTCAACCTGAGTCAGCAGTTCTGTATGATGCTTTAGCAGAGTCTTGGTTCTGAAGTATTTTCTGTAAGAAATTGTCATAATACTCTGCTATATTATTTCATATTAACTTGATACAGAGTGATACCATGACAGGTCTAAGCCTAAGCAGTGGGACTCTACAAGTCAGAGTTTAGGATTTGAATTGTCTAGGTAATTTCCTGGGTAGGTGGAGTTCATTGAGCCTGTCTGAAGTTTAACCCCATTGCAAAAAAATTGTAAAATCATAGAATATCTTGAGTTGGAAGGATCCCACAAGATTGAGTCCAACTCCTGATCAGATGTTTTGGGTTCCTTAAATTCTAAAGGTCTTAGGCTTTAAATTTTATGAATTCTTTATCAGAGTTGTATATGGAAAGGGTGGAGGGGAAAGCTTAGATATGTTACTCATCCTGAATGTATCTAGACCTTTGATTTTCTTAATGCCATCAGAGAAATTCAGAAGACAGGGAAAAATGTCGGGCAAACACAGGAGAAAACCCCAAAACTTGTTGCAGGCTGCAGCTGCAAAAATTACTCAAGTCTCTTAATGACATTAGGCATCATGGGGAAGAAAAATGTAGGAGGCTTAGAAACCCTTAATATTGATGACTTCTGATAACTGATATGGATTGAAATCTGTGTTGTGCAGCCTGTATCTTTTTAAGTGGAAGCATTAATCTCTTATGCCTGTGAGATAACCGTGCCAGGATAACCTTCCCTCTGTCCCTCCTCTGGGCCCTGTTGTTAGCTTTGCTTCTGGTGAGGATGCTTACACACATCCACCCTTTTCACTCTGTGACTGATTTTCTCCTGCAGTCTTTGTGGTTTTGGGAACTTGTATTGCTGTGCAGCTGGGCACCAACCCTGACTGGATGTTCTTTTGTTGTTTTGCTGGGACGTTCATGTTTTACTGCGCGCACTGGCAGACGTACGTCTCGGGGACGCTACGCTTTGGCATGTAAGTACCTGGCTGAGAGAAAGGGAAAGGCACCCTGTTCTCCTGAATTGCACCTTGTGTGGCCATAGTACAGCTTCTCAGAGCAGTAGCAAATTGTTTTTATCCATAGTGACACCCTTAGATCTTCTGGCAGGTGTTGGATCTGTAATTAATAGTAAATGTCCCTTAGCTTGTGTTAGGAGTGGTAGAAATATAATTTTGGCCTGTTAGTTAATTAGAGCTTTTGTTGAGATGTAAAGCTAAATAAGTAATGGAAAGTACCTGCTCTTTTATCCTAAGACTGGAATGCTTTGGTCAGATGGTGGCAGTCTGGCTTTAGCATTCATTAAACTCTGTCTTGATACTGCTTGATTGTGATGTGCAGTTATCCGTTAATATTAACCATAAGCCTTAAAATATACTGTATTAATTGCCCTTGTGCCTCCAATTTAGAGTTCAGAATCCCTTTTAGTTAGTGCAGATCATGGTTCTGTCAATAAATGGAACCAAAATTGCAATGCCAAGAAGGTCAGGAGCAGAAATCCTGTTTTCTACTGGATGAGGCTGGGTGGGAGGTGCAACACAAGGGCTTGGTGAGCTGTGGGATTCTTTAACCTTAATGAGGAAATAAATGTATTCTATGTTGAGAATTTATTCAGTGTTTGCATTCACAGAGTAAACACATTTCAAATAAATGTACTGGAGAATTTTTTGTTTTGCATCTGGAAACGGAAGTTTGCCCTTCGTTTGTGGGATTCTGAAACAATTCTAGAACAACTACATAGAGATGTCTACTAGACTGTTATTTATGGCCTATAATTGCTAGTCTATATGCTAAAACAGTACAAATGCGAGTCTCTTGTATATGACAGCTTTTATTGGCAGGATACTGTTTCAATAATGCAGATGCTCTTGAGAAACTTGTGTTTCTGCTCAAAATTAAGATGTTGGATCAGTTTTAAATGTCTGTTAGAGAAAGAAAAGAAGAATATCTAGGCTTCTGTTCCAACTCTGGCTACGCTAAAGCACATTGACTGAAACTATCCCACTTAAATCTTTAAAATAAGACATGTGGCTCAAATAGTTTCCTGTTTCAGGAGTCTCACTTTCATGCTGTACCAGAAGTCTGAATGCTTTTAGTTCCCTTCAAACTTTACAGGGCCCTGATAATCAAAGATTTCTGGATATTGATCAAAGAACACAAAAGCCTGACCTTGACATCTGCTCCACTTTACAGATAGAAGTATCAGCCTCCCCAAACTGCTGCTGTGCTGCAGAGAAGTGTTTGGGTCAGTGCTGGTGTTGACTGGGACAATCCTTTGTGAGGAGTCTGTATTTTGGAGGCATTTTTCAGCAAATTTGATTTTTCTGCCTGGCCTTTTAATAATATAAGAATGTGGTGACCATTAATATGTAGCTAATTCATATAAGGCAATAAGCACCTAAATGTGTGTATCATTAATTTAGATAACACAGCACTGTGTAGTAAACATATTTGTTCCTTCTTTTGCCCTCTGTCACAAGGTTAATAGACTGTCATAAGCTGATGTTCATTTTAATGCCTAAACCATGAGACTGTTTATCCAGTTAACAGATTCTCACTGTTTGACACTTTTTTTAATGAAGCTTTCATTTCACTAATCTAAAACTGAAAAAAAAGGTATTTTATCGACCCTTTCAGATTCACTGCAGTGCACACACTTAGGTATCCTTAATCCTGAATGAGTGGGCTCAGAGACAGCTGTTGAAGGGAGCCAAAAAGATCCTTGTGCTCAGGAGCTTTTTCCTGTCTGTATCCCATGTTGTGACTCTCAGAGAGAGGGTCTGGTAGTGATGTTTTAGGGAATGTGACAGTGTTTTTGACTTGCCTGAATTCCAAAGCAGCAGGAAAGAGTAGACACTTGGTTATCACTTACTCTACTTGTGATATGTCCAAGAAATTGTATTTCAGTGCAGAGAAAGCTCAATAATGAAATGGCTTGGAGAAGAGCAGATGGTGCTAAAGGGAGAGATTGTATTTCCCTCCTTCCACAAAGGCCTAAACTGTTGAGTTATAGAATCAGCCTGTCTTGCTGGAAAAGTCCATCTTAACAAAACCAGGGAAATTAGCGTGTCAAACAAAAAGTGTGTGCTTGTGGAACAGTGTGTGGTTGGTGTATAGGGAAGAGACTGCAGCTCCAGGAGCAGCTGAGGGAGCTGGGAAAGGGGCTCAGCCTGGAGAAAAGGAGGCTCAGGGGGAATCTTCTGGCTCTGCACAACTCTCTGACACGGAGGGGGCAGCCTGGACAGGGTCAGGCTCTGCTCCCAGAAAACAAAGGACAGGATGAGAGAAAACAGCCTCAAGCTGCACCAGGAAAGGGTCAGGTTGGACATCAGGAGGAATTTCTTCCTAGGGAGGGGTGGTCAGGCGTTGGAGGGGGCTGCCCAGGGAGGTCTGGAGTCCCCATCCCTGACCAAGAACAACTGGATGTGATGCTCAGTGCTGGTGACAAGGTGCGGATCAGTCAGGCTGGGCTTGTTGATCCTGGAGGGCTTTTCCAACCTTAACAATTCCATGATTCTCTTTGGTGTCACTGCACCAACCTTGGCAAGTCCCTGAAGCTGAGCAGAGCCTGTCAGATTGCAGGGCAGGATCAGTTCCCCTGAGGGAGGAGGAAATAGGATCCATTCTGTGAGGTTCCTACAGATTCTGCAGGTGGAGGAGGAAAACTTCGTTCACTTGGGCCCAATTACTGAATCCATCAGCTGTGCAGTTTCTTTGTCTTCTGCCTGACAGCTGTGGGGGATGTCCCTGTGCTACTCCAGGGTTTAGAATAATCAGTTGAGTCAGTAAAGTTCTATGATCTGTCTCGATCTTCAATTGATCACATAATTCCATTAATTATGATCCTGGCAACCACCACTCTTCAAAAAGCAATTGGTGTTGATTGAACAGCTCAAATAGCTAGAGGTCAGTATTGCTTAAAAATTCCCCAGCAGGAAGCAGGAAGTGTCTCAAGGCAAGTAGGGCAAGCTCCAGGAAAGTCTCTGTAACAATATCAGCAGTGCAAAGGCAGCAGGGAACAGCAGGGATAGAGTTAAATGCAGAAGTTTTACTTAAAACACCTGATCTGGGAATGATCTTACGGAAAAACAGGAATACTTAGCACATTTGAAAAAGAAAAAGGTGATTTTGAATGGCAGAGAGACTTAGTATTGAAGCAGCCCAAATAATGACTTTGTTCTCCTGACCTGCTTTCCAGCACAGGAACTGGTTTGTCTGGGTTGTGGATTTGCTGTGCTGAAGCATAGGATGAGCTGAGTCATGTATTGGGGCAGCTGTGCCATCACTGGGACTCCTCTGCTTTGGAAACAGAGAATTTTTTCCTGCATATCCCAAAAATCAAACTGACAAGCTGCAATGGACTTCCATGTGTCCTTGTAGAAGCAGATGTGAGGTGCTTCAGGAACACACTGCAGAAAACATCATTAGGGAGTACAAATCCTGAAAGGATTTTTCTGCTGTTATCTGGAGCCCAGGTGTGATCACCTGGTTCATCCCCAATCCAGAGTTATCTCACTTGGATTCAGTAGTGGTCCTGGTCCCTGCAGGAAGTGCAGGAGGAGAAGCAAGTGTGTGCAGGCTCAAGATGTTCCAGCTGCTCAAGGTCAGAGCACAGCCTGACTGCAGGGGCTGTCCCACATGCAGAGGCTATCTATCCCTGTCAGAGCTGGATTCTGCAGCACAGCTCAGAATCACAGAACCATGGAATTGGTTTGAATGGGAAGGGACATTAAATTCATCCAGTTCCGTCCCCTGCCATGGGCAGGGACACCTTCAACTATCCTAGGTTGCTCTAAGCCTTGTCCATCCTGGCCTCAGACACTTCCAGGGATGGAGCAGCTGCAGCTTCTCTGGGCATTCTGTGCCAGGGCCTCACCACCCTCACAGGGAAGAATTTCTTCTCAATATCCCATCTAACCCTGCCCTTTGGCAGTGGGAAGCCATTCCCCCTTGTCCAGCCTGGATGTACTCTTGAGAGACATGAGACACAAACTGCTTAGGTAAAGTCCTGGTGCATTTGTTCATGATGGAAGTGCTGGAGGTGCTGAATCATATTGGAAAAACCCAGTGGGCACTGAGCACTCAAGGGTCCATCCAGAGACATGAGGGCTGTACCATGGTCTCCAGCATTTCTCCTACAAGTTACTGCATTTTCTGGTTTATTACAACCTTTTTTAATGAAAATACCATAAGTTTTGATGGTAGGAATTATAGCTGTGTATATATGTGGGTAAATATAGACACAATGAGATGGAAATTAGTTTCCAAGGAGGCTTCGCAAAGGAATATCATAAATATGAGAGGAAGAAGCAGTTTTTACCACCTTTCATATAACTGAAAAGTTAAACATGGTTACACTGCTGTTTGAATAATAATCCCCAGAGAAAGCAGAGTAATTCAGGCTGCTGAACAAAACAGCCTTTCTTGATGAGAGTTGGAGAATTTGGGGAGACATTCCTGTTCAGTGACTCTGGAGCAGCCGTCTAGGCCCAAGAGCCTATGGGATAATGGGTTGGTTCACCTGAGTCCTATCACCACTGCTGCCACTAAGGTCCAAAGGAGAGGTGAGGAAATGGGGGATTTCAGAAAGCTAAGCCAACCTTCCTCTTCAGCCTCAGCAGAGGAGGAGTTGATGTTCTATCTTGCATAGACAACACACACCAAATACTGACATACAGGGATGGAAGCCTTCCAAGTCAGACTGTAGCACATTGAGTTCTTGCTCCTGGGAACAGCTTCAGCATCTCCACTCTGAGATAAGGCAGTCATTCCTATGATTGTAGAGCTTAAAACTTTCCAACACTTCTTGGAGAGCTTTTACAGCCAGGTTGTTTACAGAGGAGAGTCTGAGGCTAAGTAGAGCCTCTGTTGATGTCAGGGGATGTTGGGTTCTCTGTACTTGCAAGCAGGATGTGTTGAAGTGTCTTTGTGGTGGGTGTGAAGTTTGGTCTTGGTAACCTGCACCTCCTGCTCCCTCAGTCGCACTGGCAGCGTCACAGAAACTTGTGCAGCTGGTGAGGGCTCACAGAAAAGGTGGGGGTGGTTTCCACATCCTCCTCCTCTTCCTCCCACAAGTCCTTCAACAGCATTTTCAGTCACAATCCCATTGGTCATGTGTGGAGATGCTGCTCCTGATTGTTCTGATAAATCCTTGGAGTTCTCACTGCTCTGTGAAATAATGAATTGCAACATAACAACCATATGGCTATTGCCTACCCGTGCAACTTCTGTGTACCTCTGTGAGCAGCAGATGGAAAAACTTACATACTGGATGTGCATAATAACAAGGAAGGGGGCTTATTTTAAATTATTTTTCCCTTAATTTTTAATATTATTTTCCCCTTAACATGAATTTCCTGGTGCTGGAAATAATTCTAATTCATGTTCTCATTTTTTCTATACAGTTTGCTTTATTCACACTGTTGTATTTCATGGCATCAAGTGAAACTGCTGGATTGGAATGAGTTAGGATAAAACTCTAATGACTTTATAACCAAGTGTTTGCACTTCTGGCATGTGACTCTCAGCCTTTCTTTCTCTTGTGTTCTGATGTTGAACATTCTTTTCTTGCTGCTGTGGTTCCCCTGAGAAAACAGTCCTTTGTCTCTTGCTCAGATTCCCAGTTCATTGCTCAGCCTTAGTAATCCCACTTGCACACTCAGTTGATAGGACAAGACAGATGGAAGAATCATCATATTTTTCCAGACCAGAGCATTAACTGGTAGATGGATCTCTGTAAGTTTTCCAGCCCCATAACCTCTGTTTTCTGTTGAGGCAGGAGTGTTTTTCTTCTCTGCTGTGATCTGGGACTTTTTCATGGAGTTTTGTGTGTTGGGAGAGGAAGAGGAGGATGATGCATAAACCTCCACTGTAGTTTTACACAGCCTTAAAAAGCTGTATTAGATCAGCTGTGTTGCTAGAGATTGACTTGATTTCAGGGCCATCTCCAGTATAAGTGTC
The DNA here is from genome assembly GCF_000277835.1 of Geospiza fortis. Taxonomy (NCBI): domain Eukaryota; kingdom Metazoa; phylum Chordata; class Aves; order Passeriformes; family Thraupidae; genus Geospiza; species Geospiza fortis. Next base: position 264,083 of record NW_005054425.1, read on the forward strand.
TGTTTCCTGTTGTCATTGGCTCATTTTCTCAGGGCATTTCTCCATTTGAATTCAGTTTGGGTTCCCTGTTAGCACAAGGAAGGGACTGACTGCAGCTGTCTCTGAGCCCTGAGCCTGTGGTGGCTCTTGAATTGTCTAATGATTTGTTTAGTCAAACAGAGCATTTTAAGAATTGCCCATGGAATATACTCAATAAATTAGCACTGACAAGGGAATATTCTGGATGCAGCACTAATCCCCTGTGTGTTAATTGGCTCCAGACTCAGGAGCCTGACAGGGTTCCCAGCAGAGCAGGCCCAGGGATTGTCAGTGCCAGTATCTCCGTGGAGTGAAGCACATGCCAAGGTCAATGCCCCTTCTTAAACTTGCCAGATGATGTTTGAAAAATGGATCTGTGTCTGAATTACAAATATCACCTAAAATAACATAGGAAAAAAGGAATAGAAACTGCAGCTGTTGTGAAGCACCGAAGTAGCTGTGGGGTTTGGGCATGGGGCTTTCCCTTCCTGTATTCCCTAAAATACCAACTATTACCTCTCCTAGCTATTTATGTGTTATGTGCTGTGATAATTAAACTGAAAATGCTTATCAGGCTGGACTTCAGTGGCCCCTCTCCTCAGGCCTGCTGTCTGCATATCATCACTGCACCTGAGCCCTGCAATGGGGCCACAATGACCTTTCTGTGCTGCCCATTTGAAATCCCTTGGCATGGTAGGTGTCTGTTCCAGCACACTCTGATAAGCACAGCCATAAACAGGAGCTGTGTTCTGGCTGACCCTGCTGCTGCTGAGTTATTTTCTTTTTAAACTAGATGGTTTGATTTTTTTTATTTGATCCCATTTAAAAATGTTTTTGTTATGGTAAAATGTAGATTTATGGCACTGTATTAGGAGAAAGGGTGGTTTCTGTGGTTCTGTTGGCTCCAGTATATTTTTTCATCCCTTTCTGTCAGGAGTGAGAAATAAATAGATAAAGAATGGAGTGTGATTACCCCTGAACAGGGGTCCAGAGCTCACTTCTTGGAGCATTATTTGTCAAGAAGCTACATGAGGAGGGAGGTGAAACTTCTTCCGTTCCCTCAGAGGTGTCAAACTGAAATACAATCTGCATTTCTGCTCCACTGAAACATGCAGGAACCTCTTCAGCTAAAGAATTCATATATTCAGTGTTGTTTGCAGACATGAGCATGGGGTCAGGAGATGAGAGTTGTGGATTGTGCTTGGTTATGGCTTTTATTCACCATGACTCAGAGCAAGGAATTTCATTTACTCCCTCATGCACACACAGAATGATTGTTTTTTCTCATGTGTTGGAGTGATATGGTAAAACTGTAAACTGCAGAAGTTCTGAATGAAGATTTAAATGTGTAAAATACTATGTGGATTAGAATGGTTTTGTTAATTCATTAATACTCCTGGGTTTTGTGATTGTTAATCCCTACCCTGAATTGCCCTTTGAATCATCCCGATCCTGGATTCTGTCCTTTAGCCTGACTGAAGATGTTTAATGGTTCCTTCCCCTTCAGAGGAGTGCTCTGAACTGTTTCTCTCCCTCACATGTAGATTTGATGTGACAGAGTCCATGCTCTGCACAGTGGCCATCCAGCTCCTCACGGGCACGCTGGGGCCCTCGTTCTGGAATTACACGGTAAAGCCCTCGCTGGGCAGCGCCTGCACTGGGCAGGGCAGCACCTTTGTCATGCACTGCTCTGTGCAATGCAGCTTCTACAGTGTGTTCATGTTTCACACAAGGAGGAAAAATATTTGAATGAGTAGGAAAAATTTGATTTAACTGGAAACAAATTTTTTTGAAAGCATCTCATTGTTTTTAAAACCAAAGCAAAACCTGCCTGTTCAACAAAAGTTTAAATCTAGCTTTTCTTTTTATCATGGTTTTGGCTTCACCTAAAAGCCAAGCAGGGCTGTGGAAGCAGCTCTAAGTGTGGGTGTAGAATGTTGTTGGAACTACTTTTTAAAAAAGCTTATTTTGTTGCTGCCATTTCAATACCTTTCCACCAAAAAAAAGGAGAATTTCTTGGCTCTTTCAGGGAACTGTGTCTTGTGTAATAACTTAAAAAGTCTGGTTAAAAATGTCTGGTTTAAGCTGTGCAGCTTGATCCCTGTGCTTGTAGCTTCGTGAAGAAGTAACTTCCTTTCCAGCTTGTCTTTATTTTTAAAATGCTTTTCCGTATGTCTGTGCTAAGTAGGTCCTTCTCCCCTCTAGTTTGCTAGCCTTAAAAAAGACTTTCTCTTCCTTATTTCACCTCTTTTTCTCTTTTTTTTTTGCTAATACATTGTATGTGGTGAGGTCCCCTCTCAATAAAATGTTATTAAAAGTGAATTCCTTGAAATATATCATAGATTATGATTATTGTTGATACATTTTTATTCTAGACTTTTCCTTGAAATATTTGAGGATATAAGAATAGGTTTTTGATCTCTTTCTTAGAACTGCATCAGATGTTAAACAAAAGTGAGGTTATTTTTTTGATGGTTGGTTTGCACAGCCTTTGTTAAACCTGTGTGGATGCTAATTATTTTCTAATAGTTCTTTTGTTGTTTCATGTAGTAGCTCAGCAAAATCTCTGCTTCCAGGAGGTTATTTAGGAAGATGAATTACTGGCTCTGCTTTAAATGCAGCACCATCAGCAATCTGGTAAATCCTGATGTGTCTCCAGCTGACCTTGAGAGCTGGGTGGCTCTAAAGGGAGTCAGGTGACAGCAGCGACTTAATTTTTAAAATTCTTTGTTCATTATCTATGAAAGGCTGGAAATAGTGTCAGGAAATGGTAATTTAGCAAGCAGTAATGCAAAGGAAGGGAGAACTTAAATCAAGATTTTAGCCTGTAATATCAACTGACCAAGGAGTCACTTAGGGCAGAAAAAATCATAAAATCACATAGTTCTGAAACACTCAGAGAATCTGAGTGTCTGAAATCATTCCCTGGTGTGATGGTTGTGGGGTGGAAATAACTCAGATTGGGTGATGAAAGGAAATTGTTTGAACTGGAGTAGGACAATTTACCATGGGGTGGAAGAGAGAGGAAGGGCAGGTGCAGAGGACTTGGAGGTGCTGAAGATGTCCATCTGCAGCCCCCCTGCAAAGGAGGCCTTTGTCATTCCAGGAGATGCTGGTGATACTGGTTTTACAGCCAGCTGGGGAGTAGGCTGTGAGGGGATGGGCCAGGCAGGGCTTTTTCACTGAATCCCAGACTGGTTTGGTTTAGAGGGTCCTTAAAGCTCATCCCTTCCCACCCCTGCCATGGGCAGGGACACCTTCCACTAGCCCAGGTGGCTCCAAGCCCTGTCCAGCCTGGCCTTGGACACTTCCAGGCATGGGGCAGCCACAGCTGCTCTGGGCAACCTGGGCCAGAGCCTCACCACCTGCCCAAGGAGGAACTTCTTCCCAATGTCTCATCTGTCCCTGCCCTCTGGAACTGGGAAAGCACTTCCCCCTTTTCCTGTCCCTCAGGCTCCTGTCACTGGCTCCTGAGACAGAACCCCAGGTGTTGCCTGTGACAGGTCTCCTCATGCACTTATTTTAACCCAGTTTTAGGCACTGAGTTGCAGGATAGACTTTTAAATTTATTTAAATTATTTTATGAGTAATTTCAGATGCCTTCTGGCATCTTTAGTTTTAGTCGTAACTCATAACTAAAGATGCTGCTGCTTCCAAGTGGTTTACTCAGACACACCAAGCTTCACTGACTTATTTACACACTCAGATGTCAGGCAAAACAGATTTTTAAGTCAGTATTGTGCATCTCAGATGGGTAAGCTACAGAAAATGTGTATTCATACTCTGGCTGTTTCATGTGACAAACATTTGTACTGAGAAAATATAAGAATATAACTTTGTCTTGAAAATTATACAGGAGCTGGGACAGGATGAAGTGAGTAGCTTCAAATTCTTGCAGCACAGCTAAACCTTGTACTAGGCTGGGCAGGAAAGTTTTCACCAAGGAGGGGAAAATATCATAAATTGTTAATGAAGCTTACTTATCCCTGTAACCAATGGGAAATTAATTAGAATAACCTGAAGGCTTAAAAAGCTGGAAAATAAAAATATTTTGGGAATCAAAATAGGTTTAGTCCATTATTCCCCGCATTCACAATTGAAGTGCCAGAGTTTCGGCCCTGCCTCCCCTCTCCCTGCAGCTCTGCAGTGTCACCCAGCAGTTGTTGTACTGATGGAATGTGACTTTGGAACATTTTGCCTTGGTGATTTTTCAAAGACCAGAACTGGGCTGTTTTAATACAGTTTAGCACAACAACATAGAGGAAATTAGAGGAAACAATATAGAGGAATTGCAAATAAAGGTCTTGAGGATGATTCAATCTGGAGACTGCTCATCATTTTGTAGAAAACAAAATGTTAAAATAATAATGTTCCTAACAATATTTGGTCACAGAAGTGATTAGAGGGATGGAAACCTCCTAAGAGGAAAGGATGGGGGAGCTGGGGATGTTCAACCTGTAAAAGGGAAGAATCCAGGGAGACCTTTGAGCCTCTTCTTGTGCCTGAAGAGCTGGAAAGGGACTTTGGACAGGGGATGGAGTGCCAGGACAAGGCAGAATGGCTTCAAACTGCCAGAGAGCAAGGATAAATGGGATAGTGGGAAGGAATTCCTCCCTGTGAGGCCCTGGCCCAGGCTGCCATGCATTTAAAAACTCACAACTTCTATGTTTCTCTGACTTATTTGAATTAAATCATTGGGTGTTCTAGTTTTCAGGCTGTTGTTACCCCAGTGCAGTGCTAACATTGTCTGACCCTGTCCCTGCCTTCTACAGTGCTGCTGGCTATTATTCTTCCCTAACATCACTTTACTGCAGAATCAGTACTTCTCAGCATTATTGTGAGTGTTCTCCCCAGCCTTGCCGCTGGATGTTCTGTCTGGGCATTTTAGTTTGTCAAATATTGAGTCTGGGCTCTTTGCTCTGTTTTCAGCATTGGCTCTTTGTTCTTGTTCTTTGCCTGGATGTGCCTGCTGATCTTAAACCTCAATACAGGGTCTTCTGTTTATTTTATAGAAGATGAAAAAGCCCCTGGTTTATTTGAAGAAGAGATTTTTGGAACGTGATTCTTTGTGTCCTCTGAACTTGTACAATAACTTTCCGTCCATCTGTTGTAGTGTGGGAATGTCTTGGGAAAAGGATTTGTTTCATTTTCTTCATTTTGTGGGCCTTAATGACCTTCCACACAATGTGCACAGTGTCAGGGCAGTGCTGACATGACTCAGTTGTCAGGAAACATCAGGCAGCAAAGCTGTCAGGTTGGGGGGAAGTGTGGCTCCAGTGATGCCTGAAAATAACCCACATAATAAAAATATCCCAGTTCAGAGGCTTTAAGAACCTCTTGCAGAATTCATGCTGCTTGCTCTTCCCATTTGTTTTTTCTTAGGATTTCCACTGTAATATTTAAATGAGTAAATAAATACAAACACAAGTTGAAAATAGAATCTTTGAACTGGCTGATTTTCTTCTTGCTTTGAAATGGTTTTGCTTTCTTACAGCTCTGTGTGTGGTACCTGCTTCTATGTAATTAAATATGATTATAGTAATTAAATGAGGCAGTCTGCAGGAACAAAGGCCTTTCCCTATTTTCTGCCTTTTTTCCCTTATTTTTTTACTATAATTTGACACATGATCCATTGTTCCAAAATTATGTTTTCTCTAATGTTTACCATGGGAGAGTCACTTGAATATGCAATGGAACTTGATGCAGAATAAAATACAGTGCTGATGATATCATACCTAAGCAGGAACATTATCACCCTGCTTTGTGAATAAATTCCCCATCCACTAAAGCAAGTTGGATGTGTCTTCCCTCAAAAAGAAGAGCATTGGTCAGTCTCCCTCTGTAGAAACCTCCCTTGTGGGGCCCCCTGATGGGGAGACCCCTAAAAAGTTCTGTGCTAGCAATGAGACACAGATGGAACTCTTGGTTTTTTGGTCTTCAGGTTGTTGTTTATTTTTCTCTTATCAGAAGTTCTGCATGCTGTCTACATCTCAGACTTAGCATACAAAGAGAAGGCACCAAAAGGCACAAGACACACAGATTCAAGGCCTTTTAATGCTATTTTGTCCAATTAACTCTTAGAATGTACTTTATTTCTACCTTTCTACCAATAAGTAATTATTTTTCTGTCTACACAACATCTGCGTTGTGAGGTTTTTTTTAACCAATCACTCTGTGCTCCCAACACTGTAGAAAATGGAGTAGATGAAGAACAAGAAGGAGATCAGACAGTGCCCAAAATCTTCTATCTTGTCTCCTATCTACCTCCGTACTAAAAGCCTAAAACTCTTTAAGTTTTTCTCCCTGTGATAAACTCTACTACTGTCTGTTTCACACACTCATAGATTCCAATTAATCCCAAAGTCTTGGAAGCTTTCTCCAAGGTTAAAAGGACAAAGGTTAAAAGCAGTGTTTTCCTGAGGATCAGGACATCTCAGGACAGGCAGAGAAATATTCCCTGATATTCCCTGTGCCCTGGGTTCCAACGTCCCTGCAAGTGGAGCAAGTGCTTTCCTGCAGCCCTGCTTTTGCCTTCCCATTTATTGGGTAACTTCCCAGCTCTACCAGAGTTTAAAAGCACCATGGTCACCTAGGCAATTTATGGGTTTCTCTGATTGCTGGCTCATTTTACCTGGATACACTGCATAAATTGAAGTTAACAATTTAGGTGTAAGAATGTCCCCTGGATCACCTGATGTGTTAATGTTTTCCAGGCAGTGCAGATATTGCTTTGCTCACGTCTGTCTTGACAAAACCATTGTTGCTTTGGTTTATAATGGTATTTTTTCACTTCTTTTTGATTTTAGGGGGTTGTTTAGGACTTTTATGAAGGCTGGTAGAAATTCACTTGTCTGTCTTTTCCATTTATTCCTCCCCTCTGGAGCTGCCAAGTCCCACTGGCTCCGTGCTGGGTTGGGTGGCTGAACAGACCTTCCCTGCTGCCTCCTCAGGACTCCCAGCATTCCCAAGGTCACAAAAAAACACCAGGAAAGCTGATGGGCTGGGAATTGGGACAGGAATTTCTTCTTTTTTGGTTGGACTGTTTTAGCCAAGCCAATGTCCTGACCCTACTGATGGCAGGAGATGGTGCTGGCACCGCGGAGAAAATGGGGCTGAGCAGGTGTTTTGGGGGGAAGAAAGTGGTCAGATTTTAAGGAATTTGGGATGACTGCTGCATGTAGCAGCATCATAGATGTATCTGGTTCATGCTGTGGTTGCACAGTTATCTTGAATTCAAGTTAAACCCAGAGAGTAACAATGTGCCCCTTTCACACTTTGTGCTTCCAGATGTTGTTGCCTTCTGTGTTCCAGCTTTGAGGAGCTGCCTGTGAATGTCTGGATTCTTAGATTTCTGTCCAGAGGCTACTTGACATCCTGCAAAAAAAAAATTCACTGAATAATTCCAACATCAGGCATGTGCTTTACTGATATCAAGCTTATCATTTTAAGTCATCTGACAGTGGTTTTAATGAGCATGGGATGTTCCCAGGCCGTTTTCCTCCTTGGGATTAAGAATTTGTGCTTTCTTTAGGGGATAGTTTGGTGTTTAGTTTCTCCTCAGTAGGTCTTAATGCTTTTGTCTTCTGTTTTAAGGAGCCATTTGGTATTAAAAATATAGAATATTAAGGTGGAACTGAAGTTAAGACTCATATTTGTTCTACAGTAGGAGATTCTTACTATAAGTCAGGGTTAAGTTTTTAACAAATACCCTTGGCTGCCTGATACTGTTTCTGTTTGAGTTGGAAGGGCAGAGCCCTGGGCAGGGGAGTAAAGGTTGTGCCATGGCTGTGTAAAGATAGAACTGTTTCCCTAACCTCAATCCAGGCACTGCTCCCTGTGTATTTTTTGGGCTCTCAGTCTTGTGCAAAGGTTTGTCTGGCAGAATAACTTGGTTTTCCATACATGACTTTTACTTTATTGTGCATAAGATTTCTGCCAAAAGGAACCTGGTTTCCTATCCCAGGAAAGCTGTAAGTTACCTCCATGACTTATTAGTCACTGTTTCTGTGAACTATCTCAGTTTCTTTCTGTTCTTTAGGAGATAGACAGAAGTAGTGAAACGGGTTAAAACACATTCCTGCACTCCTGGAATGGAGTTGCTCCAGTCCTTCTTTGGCTGGACACACTGAGAACACGTTTCCATGCTGACTCCAAGGGCTGGGAGGAAGTAATTTGCATTAAATCAGTTGGTTTGTGTATCTCTGCTGAGCATTTTTATTTTTTTCTTGCAAGGTATCTCAATGGCTCTATTTGTTTGTATCAGGACTGAAAACTGAGATATTTTAGAACATTCTTTCCTCAGTGGAAGTCAGTTTTTCCCCCAGCCAGTTGTGATCGCCTTGCAGGATTGTTATTGAGCAAATTGAATATAGGAGGACTCCAAAAGTTGCTTCCTGGATGTTCTATCTCCAGGCTTGTGTAGTGGAAAGCAAATTGGCAAAGCAATCATGGAATGGAGTGGTGTGGGAAGGACCTTAAAACTCATCTCATTCCAACCCTGCCATGGAGATATCCACCATGGGATTTAGGTGCAGCCTTGGAATGATTCCTTGTGCATGTGGCTCTGCTGCTGACCAGACTGGAGATCCTCAAATGAGAGGATCCACTCCCAAACTAAAACAAAGTCTATGGAGAAACCCTGAGCTGATACTAAAATCAATTCCATGGTCTTGTAGCTCATTTAAGGCAGACAGAGGAAATCCCACCCCATAATGCTTCTTCCTTGTGCAGGTGATATCAGCAGGGTTTCGTCACAGCAAAGCTTGTGTGTGCAGGAAGGGATTTGGAGTCTTTTAGGTAGAGCTATCTAATTGGAAATATGGATAAGCCAGAAATGTTTCAAACTGACTTGAAGGATTATTTTGATGTAGCACTTCAGGGCAAGATACTATTATGTGGCTATAATATATATGTTATATATAACATACATCTATATGCATATATATAGATGTATAGAATGTGTGTCCCTATTTATAACATCTATAGTATATATACACCCCATATATATATATATCACACCAGCAAGTCCATCCTCTTCATTTCACTTGTATTTTTATATACTCCTATTTCTGGCATTCATTTGTACACCCATTTTCCCCTCTTTCTGCTCCTTAAAACAAAGCCATACATTTTCTGTTTTCTCCCATTCTTCCTGCAGCACATCCTGGCTCTGCTGGAACCAGAAGTGGTTTCTCTTCTCGCTGCCTCTGCACCATTTCCATCAACCCTTTAGGGATTAAAGCTTGATGCTATTTAGAGGATATTCATGTTAAGATAGGATAGGGAATATAATAGGGGTTAAAAATACATTTTTAGAATTTATCATCTGTACTAAATTCTTTTTTTTTTTGGTGGACAAGGTTAAAACTATTTATTTCTGCAGCTGCCACTGGGCAGTGAAGAGTTCCAATGTTTCTGGTTGATAAAATGGATTTCTGTTATTGCACTGTGAAGTAAAACAAAATTATAATACAACATTGCTCTTAGTTTGAACAATAAAGCTAAATACATTTTTGCCTTCTAAATTATTGGTGAGTTTTTCCTCTTTTCCTCAGCCTTTATACTGTGCATGACAGAGCTGTGCTGCTGAGCTTGCAAATAACTGACTTGAAATTGCTTTGAATAATTTTGCTTTTTTTTTGGCTTTTTATACCTAATCAGAATTGATGTGACTGAAGTACAAATCTTCATAATAATCATGCATTTACTGGCAGTGATTGGAGGACCACCTTTTTGGCAATCTCTGGTAATTTTGCTTGTGTTCTTATTTTATCCTTTTTAATAATCCAGTGATCACTGAAGGACTCCTGCACATCTTGAGACAGTTTCCCTTCTGCAGGAAGGTTTCACTTTTCCTTATAAATGGAAACAGATTTTTGAATTCAGATCCCATGAAATTAACTGTGGGTTCTGTCTGTACCAGAGTCATTAAAGCAAGGTTATTTTATACCCTGTGCATGCTGGTAAAAAGCTATCAAACATTTCATGAACTTAAACCTTTGGTGAAATCCTGGCCAAAACCTGAATGAATTTCATGCAATAAACAGTGGAGGAATATTAAACTGGGATGAGGATTTGGGGGAACTCTTGGAGAGCAGTTGGGAGCCATCAGTAGATAATTAGGCCTGAATGTGGCTGATGACTCTTGATTTGTGTAGGGGGACAACCCCCACTTGTCAGGTTTTTCCTTTTAAACTAAGATGATCCTGATAAAATGAGCTGTTAGCACAGCCTGGCTGCAGAACTTTTATTTATATCTATGTCTATGTATTTTTCTACAATATAGACATGTTGATATAGGCTTGCCAGGCCATGTCAGCTGACAGTTTAACAATAATGATAATCATAATAATAGTAATACAATAGTAAGTATTACTGAAGCCACATTGAGCTATCAAAATGGCATTGTCCACAGAAAAGCATGTATGTGCATACATAAATTAAATAAGTTTACTGGAAATAAAATCCAAAGCATTGATTTCCTGAAAGGTTTTCCTAGTTTTCCTTCCTGGTTACTGATCTTCTCTCTGTATTTGATAAATGCAATTCTTAAGGAGAAAGAAATCTTGATTTCAGTAACACCAAGAGATGGTCAAAAGTCCCTGAAAAGCTTCACCCCAAATGGATGAATTTCTAATGTGCTCTGTGTAATGGGAGTAGTGAACCCACAGTATGTGGAGAGGATCCCAAATGAACTAATCATGGCCATCCTGATTTTGCTGCTTATGCTTTCAGGCTTAAAACCCTAAAGCCCTTAATTAATTCTATAAACTGCAAAGTAAATACTATCTATAGGGAATGAGGGTGGGAAGGAATGATTACAGAATAAAATTAGGCTACATGTAACCTTATTGGTGACATTAATATCTAGAAATATTAATGTGGCCAACATCCCGATGCAGCTATAATTTAATATTCTGTGTTATCAAGAGAATTTATCAATTCCTGTTCTCAGTTTCCTTTAAAAAAAAAGTGTGGAGGGGGAGAATGCTGCTACAGCAACCTCTGGCATAGTTCAGTAATATTTGTGTGAGCTTAGAAATGGATCTCTTGTTATTAAATAGCTTAAATAACTCCAAAATGGCCTTTTAAATAACCCTTTTCAGCAAAATCTTGAAATCTATCAGAAGTTCTGGGTTGGAGCAGCATTTACCTAAGGCAGCTCCCAAAAATATTAAACTATTTTGGTTAGTTTAACGGCGCATTTCTCCAGAGAACAACATTAATCAGGTCTCCCACAACAATCCTGTTTAATTCAATGAGTGGTATTTTGTGTTCATTTAGAGATAAATCTTACTTACTGCTTGCAGAGCAAAATAAATCACACAACCCCTTCTCACCCAGCCCTCTCTAATCCTTTAATACTTGATGTGACTGCAAAGTTGGTGGTTTGGTATTTTCTGTTTGCTTCTGTTTGGGGGAAATGGGGAGTAGATGTGTTTGTGTACTCAAACATTCCACTTTTCATGGGAAAAGCAAAACACTCTGAACAGGCAAAATGCAGAGTTGTGAATTTTGGAAATTGTTGCTTTCATTACCTTTCTTTTAATTCCATGAAACTGTGTGTGCCTGTCTTGGCTCCCTCCTTTCTGGTGGTGTAAATTCTCTTCAAAGCCTGTTAAATGCTGCTCCCCATGCTCCTGGAGCTGGGTAATTCCTGTGGGATGCTGAGTGTGGCTCAGCTTGGATCATTTGGGACATGTGAGTAAAGCAAGGAAGCTTAGGGTAATTTGTTTAATAGATTGTATATTTGGAGTTGATTTTCCTGCTTGAAGCAAGAAAAGTGATGCAATTGTTGGAGTTTTCTCCCATAGGGTCTGGAATATGAAAAAGCACAAACACTTTGGGAATATGAAGCTGGAATTCAGCCGTCTGGAAGTTGTTCCTTGGGCAGATGTGACTGCAGTTTATCTGGACAGCTCCAAACTCCAGCTGGGACCCAGCCCTGTGAGAAGGACTCCTGGGTCTGAGTTGCCCAGCTGGCTGTGGTATTTGTGGGATTGCTGACAGGAGGAGTTCCTGGAGGAAGCGGAACTCTTACATGCTCCCTCCCTGCTGCTTCCATGAGCCCTTAGCTGGGCTCTGCTCTGGCCTATTCCCTGATAATTTTATTTTTTAAATCCCAATTCATTCTGCACAAAACTGATGAAATGTACTCTGGAATCCTGGGAGTAATTTTCTGGCAAAATGTTCCAGACTTGATTTAATGCTGGCTTTGGCAGCAACTCCATCCGTTGCCTGCTGCCACTTGGTTACTGCCATGCCTAGGCTCTTCCCAAACCAAATCTGGAATCATGGAATGGTTTGGTTTGGAATGGACTTTAAAGCTCATTCAGTCCCACCCCCTGCCGTGGGCAGAGACACCTTCCACTAGACCAGGTTGCTCCAAGCCCTGTCCAACCTGGAATGCTTCTTTCCCAGGGTTTACCTGGATTCTGCAGCTCTCTGGGCAATGCAGCTTTCCGTCTGTGATCAGTCTCAGAGGGTTTAAAAGAGAAAAATCTTTTACATTTGCCTGTAAAAGATGTGACTAGTCATGCTTCCCTGCATTGCTGCCATAGTTTTGGGAAGTTTCTCCTGCATGTGGCTTTGGATGAAGCCCCTGGAATCACCAGGAAGGGCAGAATAATTGCAGGAACTATAGTGATACATGGAATACCAGGCAGGGAAGCCTTGCAGCTGTCTTCCAGTGTCCTCTGAGTTAAAATTCAGGGGCTGCGATGCCACTTCGTTGGAACATTTCCCTCTCTCCCTCCAGTCAGAGGGAAGAAATAAAAGTAACCTGATATTTACGTGATTTTGCTGTTTCCCACTTTTGGCTTTGTTGATCCCATTTTGTACACAGAGAAATTCAGCAGGTGCTGACTTTTTAATCCACTCCTGGCTTTCCTCTGCCAAATTTCTCTATGTGGCTGTTTCTCAATATTTTTTTCTTCAGACATGTTTTGCACTGATGCAGCTGCTGTGGAGGCCAAAGGGAGGGTGTTAAGAACCTAAAATTGGTCAAACTGGGTGTTACAACAGTGTGGCCTTATCTTCTCCTTCCCTGAGCATCCTTCTCCAGTGTTCGAGTGGTAGCTGGGAGTTCATGGGGTGTTTTTCCCAGCCAATTCCCTTTGTCTTGGGGACATGTCAACCTTAATGTCTTTTGACTCCTGTAATGGAGTTTGCTACTGTTTCCTTTTGCTTGTAAAAGTCAATCCACCCCATTCTTTAAATACCAAAGTTCTGAGGCAGAGGCCAGCGCAGGTACCTGCTTTTAGAAGAGCTTGAGGAGTCCTGAGCCTCCTGACATTAATGAATGATTACAATTAGCGCTCCAGTCTGGGAATTCAAGCCTTCTCTTTATTTGTCTTTGTTCTTTCTGTACAATCTTGTAGGAAATGCTTTTTTTTTTTTTTGCCTTAACAGGGTATCCTTAGAAAGGGAGAAATATATTTGAGTGTCATGAAACTGGATGGGTTTTGGGGAGTAGGCTGACCAAGGCGTGAACAGTTAAAGCCCCTCTGCCTCTTAATCGTGCCGTGGAAAGATGAAGAGATTGAGTTGTTGAATGGAATAGAAAACTTAGGATCTTCAAGAACAATCTTCAAGCTCTAGTAGGGTTTGGACAGCGCTCTCAGGCACAGGGTTGGATTGTTGGGCTGTCTGTGTAGGAACAGGGGTTGAACTGGATGCTCCTGATGGGTCCCTTCCAACTCACAATACTTCATTGTTTACCTGCTGAAAGCTACTCTGAGAGTGTAATTAAAGAAAAAGAGAAGCAATTTGACCTCCTTTGGCCTTCTGTTCCTGGCTGGACTCTTTGGGGAGCCAAGCATTTATTCAGTTGAGTGCCATGACTTCAGTTCCTGAATAAAGAACTTTTAGTAGTTGAATAGATACAGTTGGGAGGTTTTGGGAAATTATCTCTAAATACTTGCTCCCATAACATATTTCCTGTGGTTTACTTTGGACTATTCTTCATTTCTAGTTTTTCCTGTTCTGCTTGAAACATGACTGTTAAAAAACGAAGGAAACTTTCGAAACTGCCTGCGCTTGTTCTCCCCTTCTTTAGCAACCTTATCCTTCCTCTCCTGGGTCACTGGCTCTGATCTGACTTGTCTGATCTCTTTGCTTGCCTTGCCTTGCACAAAAGTTTGGATCCAGTGCTTGATAGGGTTTATCTGACCATCCCCAAGTGGCTGTTCTTCTGCCCAGTTTGATCTTGACTGCAGCTTCAGGTGATGATTCTCTCCTCTGGCATGGTTTAGAGCAAGTTCTTGGTTTCTGTCCATTTCTCTGCTTTTGATCTCTTCTCTGGTAATTGAACATAAGTCTGGCTTTCTGGGAAGCTTCATGGAAGCTTTTGGAAAATAAATTTTTCTCTGTAGAAATGTCAATCTCTGTATAGCAGAGAGAGAAGAGCAAATTTGTTGAAAAGTGGAGTGTTTGAGTGCACCTGAAATATTAACCCAAATTTGCGTTTGTACATACTGTAACTTCTTGTCTCTCTTCCATTAAGATTCCAATACTGAATATTCAGGTGAAAATATTCCCAGCTCTTTGTACTGTGGCAGGAACCATATTCTCCTGTACAAACTACTTTGGTGTGATCTTCACGGGTGGAGTTGGCAAAAATGGATCCACTATAGCAGTGAGTACCTTGGGCTGTCAGTTCCTCCTCAGCACAGAGGCTCTTCAGCCACAGTTTCTATTTAACATAATCCCCCCTCCATGGAAAATATCTTCCCTTTAGCTCCTTGCTGGCTTGGGAAAAACAAGTTAATATGGCGTGTGTAAGAATAGTAGATTTAGGAGTCAAAGTTTTAAATTTTTTTATTAAAAGTACTCATTGTACTTAGATATTTGTTTTTGAATTAATGAGATAAACAAAGTTATACAAATACACCCCTCCCTGAAGAGGTCATAGAAAAATCCTGTGCAAAAATCCGTTCAGAAAGAAATTTTTCAAGATTCTGGGTTTCATCCTTCGGAAAGATCTATGTTATTTATATTACCAATGTAAAAGAATGAGTGGATGTGTCTGCAGAAGCACCTTCTGTTGCAGTGTTCTTGCTGCCTAAAATCTGATTTTTTTCCCCAGAACCAGAAAGTTTCCACCACATTCACAGCTGCTGCATGCTCAAGTTTCACTACTTTTTGTTCCTTTTACCACCAGCATTCAGAAAGATGTTTATAATGGGATTTTATTTTTAACCCCTCATTGCACACCACGTGAGGGACTCTTTGAGGTTTCTTTGCAATGTGCACGTTTTATTAACCTCATGCTTTAATCTCACCATAGGGAACAAGTGTCCTCTCACCTTTTCTCCATATTGGCTCAGTGATCGCCTTGGCTGCAATGATCTACAAGAAATCTGCTGTGCAGCTCTTTGAGAGGCACCCCTGCCTCTACATCCTGACTTTTGGCTTTGTGTCTGCCAAGATCACAAATAAACTGGTGGTGAGTGTGCCAGAACCTTCCCCAGTCTTGTAGCAGGGGAACTTTTTGTAGATTATGGAGCTCTCTGGGTATTCCACTGAGTAACTGGCACTTGTTTGTGCACTGAAGAGATACTTGTGCTTTGCTTTAAGTAGCCTGGAGGTGCAGCAGAGTCTTTTTGTGTTTGAAAGGGCAGTGGAAACGTGGAGTTGATGCTGTGGTTGCACAGGCAGCAGCAGACAGCTCAGAGCTGTTTCTCCCCCTTCCCCAGCTGTTAATTCGCACATTTGCAATGTATTTGTGCACGTGTGAAGAGTTGGGCTGGAACAGAGGGGGCTGGAATCCCCCTCAGACACAGAAGGGAGGAAGGTTTGGCAGAAGGAGAGGAGGTGATGGAGCTGCTGAGGTTTGGAACACTTCCTGAGGGTTTAACTTGAAGAATTGGAGGAAAATAGGGGTTAAAATAGTTAACAGGTTTATACAAGGGCAGAGGTGTCATTGAATGAGGGTTAAACAGCTCCTGCCTCAAAGGCCATCCCAGTTCTGCAGGCCTCTGTTGGGCTATTGTGATCTGGGTCAATGCTGGACTTAACTCACAGTGAAAGAGTTTAAGTTCATAGTGGAGGAAGAGTTTAAGCTCACAGTGGAAGAAGAGTTTCTTTCTTACCAGGCGTGCTTTGGTGCTCAGTCCCATCCCTGCTGTGCTGTGCAGTGAGGATGGAGTGTGGGATGGGTTCTGTGCACCTATGGAAGTGAGAAGGGCACACATGAACACCAAAAATGTTTATCAAATTGTAACCAGAGAGAGGTGGTGATCTTTATGGAATGGGAGAAAAAGTGGAGGGAGAGGAACACCAAGTGTCCTTGACTTTTTGAGCTCCAGCAGCTGTGAGTTTTTGTTTCCAGGCTCAACTTTAAAAGTTACCAGTCTGCTTCCATTTCACTGTTTGGTTTCTGGGAGGAGGAAGAGGTGAGCTGGAAAACTTGTTAGTTTTTTTTTTTCCTGTGCTACATTCTCTGCTCTAATAAAAGATGCCTCTCTGCAAACCTTGCATCTCTGTAGCCGTGGAGCAGGATGGTTCAAACAATATTGTTGCTGCCACTTGAGTATTTGGTATTTTGCAGTAATGTGGCTTGAACTGTATAGTTTTGGCTTTGTGTGTTCTGAAGTAACTCTGCCCTTGCTGGCATATATTTATTTCTATTTTTTTTAATGCAGGTTGCCCACATGACCAAGAGTGAGATGTATCTGTATGACACAGCATTCATAGGCCCAGCATTGCTGTTCCTTGACCAGTATTTTAACAGCTTTATTGATGAGTATATTGTCCTCTGGATTGCCCTGGTGAGTCCAAGCTCATTTTATTAATTAGCTCTGCCACTAATTCATTGTGTTGGCTGTGCCCAGCTGAATCCCCTGGAGTGGGGGTGGATTTGAAGCTGGTGCAGAGATGAACAGTGTCCCTGGTTTGGTGTTGGGACAGTCCTGGGCACTGTCTTTAGGGATGGTCTGGGTGAGGGGATCGAGGCACTCCCAATCAGTTTGCAGGGGACACCAATTTGGGTGGGATGTAGATCTTCTGGAGGAATCTGGACAGGTTGGATCCATGGCTGAGGCCAGCTGTGGGAAGGTCAGCCAGGCCAAGTGCCAGGTCCTGTCCTCGGGTCACAACAGCCCCATGAAATGCTCCAGGCTGGGAGAAGAGTGGCTGGAAAGCTGGGAAAGGATCTGGTAGCTCTGGTGACAGCAGCTGGACATGAGCCCAGATGGGCAACAGCACCTGGGCTGTCACAGCCATGGTGTGTCCAGGGGGCCCAGCGTGGTTCCCTGTGCTGGCACTGCTGGAGCAGCTCCAGCCCTGGGGACAGCTCTGGGCCCCTCCTGACAGGAGAGACACTGAGGTGCTGGGGTGTGTCCAGGGAAGGGAACTGAGCTGGGAAAGGGTCTGGAGCACTGGCAGCAGCTGAGGGAGCTGGGGGGCTCAGCCTGGAGGAAAGTTCTGTCTCTGCACAACTCCCTGACAGGAGGGTGCAGCCAGGGGAGGTCGGGCTCTGCTGCCAGGCAGCAAGGGCAAGGACAAGAGGAAATGGCTTCAAGCTGGGCCAGGGAAGTTCAGGTTGGATATTTGAAAAAAAAAAGCTTAAAGAATTAATCAGGCATTGGAATAAATTGCCCAGGGCATGATGGAGTTACCATAGCTGGAAGAGTTCAAGAGGTGTCTGAATGTGGCACCTGGTGACATGGGTTAAGGATGATTATAGTGGCTCTGGGGTGATGGTAGGACTCAACGATCTTGAAGGTCACTTCCAGCCTTGATGACTGTGATAGTTTAAAATTTCAAAGCACTGTTGCAAATATTCAAAGCTTAGATTAGAATATTTTGCAGATGAGTGTTGCTGCCTCATTAGCAGGGTCTCTGTGATGGGCAATGCTGGGGTGCTCTGGCTGTGGCTTAAGATCTGGAATGTCTATCATGACTCCAGCACCCATTGGGATAAACATCCTAAATTCAGCTTATCTGGGCTTATCAAATGCACAAGTTTAATGTACAAAAACAGTGTTAACCTTTTGGTAAAATTGTGTTGATGTGATGGGAGAAGATATTGTGTGTGTGGCTATCACCATTCTGAGTTAATGGGGCATTTCACAGTATCTCTGTAGCTGCTGTAACTCTTTTCCACTTTCTGATTGTAGAATTAAGAGTCTGTCTTGTCTTAGGCTGGAAGAAAGCCCACAATTCCCAGAAACTCCTTAGGGAGTGACGCCCCATCCCTGGAAGTGTCCAAGGCCAGGTTGGACAGAGCTTGGAGCAACCTGGTGTAGTGGAAGGTGTCTCTGCCCATGGCAGGGCTGGAGCTGGATGGGCTCTAAGGTCTCTTCCATCCCAAGCCAGTCTGGGATTCTGTGGTTATTCCTGGAGTTGGAGATTCAGCTCAATGGACCACACTGTCCATTGTTTGTGGTGTGTTTGTGGAGTGTGGGCTGTTACACACATAACAGCACGTAAGGAACATGTGGGTATAACTGTGGGTGATTTTTTCCTGTGCAGATCCTGTCCCTGTTCGACCTGCTCCGATACTGCGTCAGTGTGTGCAACCAGATCGCTGCCCACCTGCACATCCACGTGTTCCGCATCAAGGGCTGCCCCACGCACTCGAACCACCACTAGGGATGGGAGCTGCCACAGGGGAATGGAGAGGGGGTTGGGTTTCTACAGGAGTGGATGAAGACTTGTAGGAGACTAAGGCTAAAAGCAGATAAGAACAAAGTAATTTATAATAATCAATGTTGTATAACTTTTCTTCTTTGTTATCAGTAACACTCCTTAACTAGTCTCCTGCCTGAGAGAGTGAATTCCAAGTACACCCTAGTCAACTTTCCATGTAGTCAACTCTGTTGGTTCCAAGCCCGGGAAAGCATGCAGGAAGAAAATGCTCTGTCTTTGTAATTACCTTGATTACAAATTAATCTCTCTATGGTGAATGGATCCCCACCAACTGAAGTTTCTAATGTAGTATAATTACAGCTGCAATCTGACTTGCTTTTAATTTTAATATTTCATCATCTCTTAGTGAAATACTTGTTTAGTGTCCACTTGGAATTTATTTACTAAAGACCTGAGCTGGTAAAAACCCAGAGATATCTCACTAAGTTGTGTGGCTGCAGCAGCTGCCAGGTGGGAGCCAGGCTGGGATGGTTTTTGCTCGTGCATTGCTGACAAAGCGGTTTCATGCTGAACAGGGTCCTGCGAGCCAAGGGGTGCCCGGCATGCAAAATAGTGTGGTATCTTTGTCAATTAATTTTATTTTTTTAAATAAACATTATCTAAAAAGACAACTTATTTCTCAATTTTCTTCAGTGGAAAAGACTATAAGAAAAAAAAATTACTGTTTACTTTTTTATGTATAAAACTTAAGCAAAATTTCCTTTCTGCTCTTAATAAATAAGAATTCTGAGAGCAGCAGTTGTCTTGAGATGTATATGTTGCTCTGTCATGCTTAGACTTGTGAATGACAAACCTGCCTGTGGTTTAGAGAGTAGTTTTCCAGTGCTTTTATGTGGATCATGTCATTCCAGGATCTCTGAGAGCTTTGCTTGCTATATAGTGCAGTAAGTTTGGGTTTCTTTTCTCTGTCATTGTTTTCATACAGTTTTAACTGTCATGAACTGCATGAGGGACACTAAGATTAATGGAGGGTTTAATTGCATGTCAGTGGAGTTCATGTGGTGCCACAGGCCCTGGCACTGAGGGGAACTTCAGCCTTGAGCAAAGGGGCTGAAGTACCAAGCAGAGAGTGACTCCGAGCAGGATCTGCCTTGGCTGTGGGGAAGCTGCTAGGGGCAGCTGTAATGCTGGGATCTCATGTCTGAAATCCCAGCCCTCTAACCATGGAGCATCCCTCTGAAGGTGGGAAGGAAGTCCTCTGTGCTGGGAGCTCAGGCCAAGGCAGTGCCTGTGGACAATCACATGGTTCTGAAGGAATTAAACACAGCTCATGGTCAGGTAAAAAAAACAAACCAAAAAACTTCACGCCTCAGTAAGAGTAAATCAAAACCTCACTCAGATCCTGTAAGTGCTCACGTGGATTTCCTGTGATACCCCAGTGATTAGAAAATGTGCTCAGGAAGTGGTGAGAAAACTCAGTTCCTGCAGTGCTTGGAGGTGTTTCAAACCCTTGTGCCCTCTCCCTGGGCAGTGCTCAGTGTCCGGCTGCTGTGGACTGAGAGACTGAGCTTGTTTGTGTCCTGGCAGGGACAGGACTGGAGGGAGCATGAAGGAAGGTGGCTCTGCTTTAGTGGTTGCAGTGTTTGTGGGGAGAGCCCAGGCTGGCCCTGCTGGGCTGTGCTAGCAAGTGGAGCAGAGATGCCAAGTCCTTCGGCTCAGCCTTGGCACTGGGAAGTGCCCAGTCTTGTGGCTTCTGTGCTTGGAAGGGTCTTGGTTCCTTCCCATGGAGTGGCACCGTGTCAGCAGGTGAGGTGGAGGTCATGTGTCAGCCTGGGGGCACTGGAGGAATCAGGAACATGCTTGGGATGAGGAGGAGATTCCTGTAAGGCTTCCCCACTCCACCCTTGCCTTCCCACTTTGAATCTGGTGAGCAGCAGTTTTATGGCAAGAGCAGCTGAGGGTTCTTAAGGGACCTGGCTCTGTGTTGGGGGTCCCATCAGGGTCCCTGCCATGCTGGAGATGGAGAGGGGGTTGCATTCCTGCATCCTGATACACCTGGGGCAGCTCCCAAGTGTCCTGGAGCCCTGCTCCAAGTACCTTGGTGCCAGGAGCATCTCCATGCATGAGGTGACAGCTCTAGAATGACATTTTTAGATATAAGTGGAATTCAGGGAACTCATTGAGTTTTAACAGCGGTGAGCTGGGGAAAGGGTTGAGCTGGACAATGTAGCCTCTGCTACTGTCCTTCAAGGGCAGCAGGTAAGTCTGCAAGGGAAGAGAGTAGAAGGGTTTGAACATGCCCTTTACAAATCACGTGTTTCCTTTCATCAGCATAAAGTGGGTGCAGAACAGTTGCTTGGAAAGTCCCTCCCTGGAGTGTGAGTGGTTTCCTCGAATCAGAATCAGTCTGGTGGTTCATCAAGTCCAACCTTTAACCAAACACCTCCGTGCTCACTTACCCATGTAAACGAGGAGATTCCTGCTCTCGGTCCTCAGGGGTTTAAGATTAGGCCACTCCAAATAATTTGTTACTAATACTTGAGACTGGAGAAGAACCAAAGTCTTTAAAAGTCTGTGCAGGACCAGACTTCCATGTGCAAACCTAAAGCCTGTTGCTGTTCAAGAAATGCAATAGAGCACCTTTTTCTGAGCTTTTCACTCCCTGGAAGTTTGGATGCCTCCAGCCAAGAAAAAATTCCATGTCTCTGCTGATGTAGTTTCAGTGATATCAGGGAACAGTCACTGCTAGCAATCCAAGCCCTCTAAAGTGCTGCTATGGCCCTGGGTTTGGTGACAGATAATGGAATAAATGACCTTTCCACCTGCCTTGTTTGTGGCCATGGTCACCTCAGATGTGCTTGTGGGGTTGAGAATGGGGACAGGGGATTTGTGGGCTCAGCCTGATCTCATGATGGGGCCCTTTCTGTTGTGTTGAGAAGACACTCAAGAGGGAGAACTTCTGCAGCAGCAGCACCTGGGAATGAGAACACACCCTGCTAAAACAATAAAGTTCTGCTCTTCAGGTTTTCCTCTCAGTTTGTAAAGAGAAGCTGGAAATTTCCACTGGGTGTTGTGTTGGCTCTTTAAGAACTGCTGAAAGAGTTCCCTTGCTCTGATAAGGAGTTTAACACAGGAAAGGGGCAGGTCAGGACACCTCAGGGCCTCTTTCCGTGTCACCAGCTTTGTTTCAAAGCACTATTTTCCTTCTCCCTCCTACCCAGCTTGCCCCAGGTACCTCCAGTGCTGCTGTGACCTAGCTGTGAGTGTGAAATGGAGCTGCAGAGGAGTTTAATCATTTCCAGAGGGTGAGGACTACAGCAGTTCAGAGGTTATGGCCAGGTGGGCTGGGAGTAGGGTGGGAGCAGGGGCTGTTCCTGCCCTGGAGCAGTGGGAAGCACTGGGCTGTCACCCTTGTGCTGGCTCCAGCAGGATGAACCCTCCCAGGACTGTTTGCTGGCACCGAGGCCACTGGCAGAGGGTGACACATGCCAGAGCATGAAATTATCTTCCCCAGAGCAGCTGCATAGCAGGGATTGAGTCCCAAATCAGCAGTGGGGGCTGAGCTGCCTGCTGGCCGGGCCCCAAGTTGTTTGGATGGTGTGAGTTGGCCAGTGCTCTGCTGGGAACTATGTTAACAATTTAGCAGAATAAATGAGCTCTTTCCAATTCAGGGAAACATTTCTTGGCGCTGTTTTATTTACTATTGTAGGCTTGGATCAAGTGTTGGGCAAATCTCGAGCAGGAAGAAGGATTTAAAAATACATGGTGTGTTATGCTGATGTGCTGCAATGTGACCCAGCCCCAGTGTCCCTGCTCCCAGCAGCCCTAGCTGAGCCTTGCCAGAGTGTCCCCAGCAAACAGTCTGTCCACCCTTTGGGCATTAAAGGGAGGGTATTAAAGCCAGAACTCAACAAATACCTATAAAAAAAGGAGAGTGACTTTTTACACAAGGAAACAGTAATACAACAAGGAGGAATTGATTTAAACTAAAATAGGAGATTTTTAGATGGCATGTTAGGAAGAAGCTCCTCTCTGTCAGGGTGGTGAGGCCCCAGCACAGGTTGCCCAGATAAGCTGTGGCTGCCCCTGGATGCCTGGAATTATCCAAGGCCAGGTTGGATGGGGCTTGGAGCAACCTGGGAGGGCAGAAGATGTCCCTGCCATGGGACTGCGTGATCATTAACATCCCTTCCAACCCAAACC
This sequence comes from Geospiza fortis, assembly GCF_000277835.1. NCBI lineage: Eukaryota > Metazoa > Chordata > Aves > Passeriformes > Thraupidae > Geospiza > Geospiza fortis. The sequence continues at coordinate 286,895 of NW_005054425.1, forward strand.
ATTCTGGGACTTGATGATTCTAAGGCAACTCCTGCCCTTCTGAAGCTGAAGTAAATCCTAGCCTAGCAGCTGGAGCACTGACTGCATTTGAAAATTTATATATTTTTTGATTTAAGGATGTATTTTTGTGTATCTGTTTTCAGCAGTTGAGGAATAAATAACTTTCTGTCAGTTTTTTCTCCAGAAGGAATTAAGCAATCACACAGTCCAGTCCCTTCGGTGATTTGTAATTGTTTCCAAAAGAACTACTCCCAAAACTATGACAACTTCCCCATTTCTCAATGAGATGGTGTTTGGCTTCACAACCAAAAGGTTTGACACCTCCTCACAACATAATGAACAAGCAGGAGAAGAGAGAGGCGAGTGGCCTTTTCCAAAGGGATTGTTTGTGATATGTGCCCTTGATTTTCCACACCGTTTTCTGCTGTCAGTTGAACTTTGAAAACTAAATATGATAAAAATCCCCCAGAAAAATACCACTAACCTTTAATTTCCTGTAGTTAACCCTGTACTCTCTCTACCCATGATGGGGAACTTATGGAGCCAGAGAAGACACCTCCAGTGCCAAAAATCCCCTTTTTTCCTAACAAATAATTCCTGTTCCCCCTCCAAACACATGTGAGGCTGAACAACAAATTGACAATTTTCTTTCAGCAGGCCTGGAGATTTTCACTGCTGTTTGTGCCCTATGTTCAGCTGTGTTTCTGTCACATTTGTGCCTGACTGGACAAAGGGTTCAAAAGTAAATATCCTTTATCTCTCTTGTTTGGGTGGATGTTGCCCAGCTCTGAGAGTAAAAGCCAACTGGCAGCCTGGTGGATTTCAGTTCTTGTGCTAAATCCCCCACTGGGGCTTCCAGTAGCACTGCAGAGTTGTATTAAACTGATTTGGAGCCAGGGGAGGAGGCATCAAGGTGCTCAGAGGGATGAAGCAGCTCTGCTGTGAGGACAGGCTGAGAATTGGTATTGTTCAGTCTGGAGAAGAGAACCTCTGAGGTGACCTAATTGTGTGCTTTCAGTACCTGAAGGAACCACAAGAAGGAGGGAGACAGACTGTGGACAAGGCCTGGAGTGGCAGGACAAGGGGAATGGATTCCCACTGGCAGAGGGCAGGCTTACATGGGATATTGGGGAGAAATTGTTCCCTGTGAGGGTGGGGAGGTCCTGACACAACAGAGCAGCTGTGGCTGCCCCTGGATCCCTGGAAGTGTCCAAGGCCAGGTTGGATGGGGCTTGGAGCAACCTGGGATAGTGAAAGGTGTGGAAGGTGTGCTCATGGCAGGAGGTGGAACTGGGTGATCATGAACATCCATCCCAAAACAGTCTGAGATTCCATGATTCCAGGATATTTTTGATATTTTGATGCCTGGTGGGTACCAAGTGATATGACAGCCTCGCTGTAACATCCCAGAGAGGAGAAGAATGAAGCTCTGCCTTCATTCCCAACCTTTGCTGGGAGAAGTACCTGGGTTGGGTTTCTGTGGATGGCACCAGTCAGATCTGCAGCCCCAGCCCAGCCTCCCTGCTGCAATATTTATTTCCTGGGGGAGTGTGTTTAGAAAGGAGAACTGTCATTTAGCTTTAATCTGCTGCTGGCCTCACATTTCAGAGAGGAATTGCGAGGTTTTAAGAGAAGTTGGCACCAAAATCAGACCCAAGGAGGATGGTGACACGTTTTACTCTGGGATGGAACAAATCCTTCCTCCCTCCCTGAAGCTGTTGATCAGCTGTTTCCCCTTGACACCCCACAGCCATGTGGCCTTCACAGTTTGCTCCAGCACAAATAAATAACCTGCTGGAAATGAGTATTTTTGTTTCCTTGGAAAGCCAAACTTGGCTCTATGTGGCACCAGTGATGCAGCAGCTGTGAGAGAGGAAACCACAAACACCACCCCCCCCGCCACCTGCTCCTGCTGATGTTCAACAATGGCTTAATAAAACAATATAAATTAAAACAATATAAACCAGTTGTTAATAACAAACCCTCAGGAACTGTGCAGTGGGATGTTCCTTATTTGCAAAGCCCTGGTTTGTTTTAATGAGAAGTAACACTATTTCCTACTCATCCTTTTTTTTTTTCTCCCTTCTAATAATTACCCCAAACCCCTGCTGTCCTGCAACCAGCCCTGGCTGCCCTCGCTCTGTGTGAGGTGTTGGCGGGACAAGAACTGTGCAGGGCCAAGCACTGGGAGTCACAGTCTGTCCCTGGAGTGACCAAGAGTGGGAAGGAAATCCCAGCCTGGCACTGGTTCTGTGCAAAGAGTTTTCCAGTGCAACGATGCCCTGAGAAAGAAAGGGTGCTCAGTGCTGCCCAGGCAGCTCAGGAGTCCCAGGTGGGCAGGAACAGAGTCCAGTATGGTGCTGCTGGCAGGGATGTGTCAATCCCAGTCCTGCTCCCCTTCTCCCACTCGGGACTTCAGGAGTCCCTTCTGTGCTTCTTCTGTTCATGGTACTCTATTATTTTCTGCTGGAAATATGCTGTGGAGGAAAAAAAGGTCATGGGTGAGGTGCTGGTGTTTGGAATGGGGGATACTGGGCTGCCCAGCCTGAATCCTGGGAAGTGTTTGTGTCCCAAGCCATCCTGGGTTACAGAGGACCTGGGGCAAATGTGGAAATGAAGTGTCCAAGGCAGGTTGGACAGGGCTTGGAGCAACCTGGGATTGTGGAAGGTGTGCCTGCCATGGCAGGGGGTGGAACCAGATGCCCTTTGTCCTGGGTTGACTATATGATGCTTTTATCCCCAAATCGTCTCATTTGTTTATGCTGAATAATAATAAGTTTTGCACCTTTAAGACTTGTTGCAGAGAGTGAAAGGGGGGAGAGAAGAATCGCACAGTTTTTTTTTCCTCAGACATTGCACGTACTCCCCCGCATTCCTGCTCCAAGACTGTGTTGTCTGTGGATGGACAGACGGCAGGACAGAGAGCTCTCCTTTTGCTTTTAGTTAGTTTTAGCTGGCTGAGGCAAAGAAGAGTCCCTGGACTGTGGTTTTTCTTTTCCTTTTCTTTGGACCTCTTGGAACCTGCTCTGGACTGAACACCCAGGGAAGCACCGGCAGCTCACACCTGTGGCCACCGGGCCAGGCCGGGCCTGGCCTGTGAGAATTCCAGCACCAGAAGGACTGATAAGAGACTGAGTGAGCTGGGCTGCAACCCGGGGGGTTTTCTCAGTTGGTCATCTCTTTTAGAGCTGCAAGGGGTTTTATTGTTTTAATATTGTTAGGTTCTATTGTTTAATAAACAGCTTTTTTCCACTTTTCTCCAAGGAGGTATTTTCTCCCGGACTGGTTGTGGGGGGGAGGGGCCGATTGAATTTATCTTCCTACTAGAGCCCCTCTGGGGACTCTCTCTCCCAAAATTTTGCTCTAAACCAAGACACCCTTTAAAGGTCCCTCCAACCCAGTTTGCTGTAATTTTGGGATTCTGTAAGTCTGTGAAATGGGGATGGTTGCTATCCCTCTCTTTCTCCCCAGGTTTGCCCCATAAGGTCTCACATAAAAGGGCAGAGAAGCAGCACCTGAGGCAGTCCCCCAGGTGGGGTGGCAGATCCCAGCCCAGGATGTCTCCATCCAGAAATACAGTTTTTGGGTGGTTTCCTCCACCTCCACTGCCCATTTGTGTGTGTGCCAGGCTGGGAGGAGGCTCAGCTCTGCACTGTAAATCCCCGGGAAGGGGGAAGGACCAGCCCGGCTGCCACGGAGTTAGGGGCTGAGCTGAGTTGGGCTCCTGGCAGTTGCTGCTGTGCCCAAGCCAAATATTGGTGCTGCTGCCACTTGCTTGCCTCAACACAGAGCTCCCAGTGAGCTGGCCCCAGCTCCAGGCAAGTGACAAGATCTAAAATGAATCATAGAGTCCAGAATCCCACGCTGGTTTGAGTTGGAAGGGAACTTTAAGCTAATCCAGTTTCAAACTCTGCCCTGGCAGAGACAACTTCCACTAGGCGAGTTTGCTTCAAGCCCCATCCAAAGTGGCCTTAGACACTTCCCGGGATGGGGAGTCACAAATGAGGATTTTTTCTTTTTGCTTGACAGGTATGGAGAAATGAGGCCATTGAGAGCAAACAGAATCTGCTCAGCACCCTGAGCACCCTCAGCTCAGGCTGCATCCCACCCCTCACCAGGCACGAGGCATCTCTGCCCCTAAACCAACCAGCCCAGGGTTCCACAGAGCCCACTCCACAGAGGGGGGATGAGAAATGCGACCATTACCTTCCTGGGGGATCCTGCTCTTCTCCGCTTCCTCAATAAATAGGGAGAACATGTTTGTCTTCACAAACTTCTTCAGGAGCCGGCGGCAGCTCTTGGAGGCGATGGCCTTGCAAAAGTTTCGTTCCTGGAAGCTGCCAGAGCCACTCCTGCCCCACTTGATGTGGGAGCCATAGTGCCCCACCAGGCGCACAAAGAACTGCACGAAGGCCTCTGACACCAGGGCATTCACCTGCTCCGAGGCTGGAGGGGACACAGAGCACGAGAGGTGGGCATGAGACCTCTGAACACACAGCATGGGCTTCTGCTAACCTGGCCTGTGTTTGCATCCCCAGGAGTTACTTGCTTAGAGCCTTCTTCTGCCACTAATCAAGGATCAGACTAATTTTGCTGAGGGAACCCTGGCTTTCCAGGGTGTTGCTTTCCAGGGTGGCTCATCCCATTCCTTCTAAATATTAGCAAAAATTCATTTTTCCAGCAGAATTATCTGTTCCTGCTCTCGTGTTTAAAAGGACGGAGGAAAACCCAACGGATTACCCCTGCAAATAGGGGCAGAAACATCCCAGACCAGGTGACTTTAGGAAACTCCCTTGGCTGAAGTTTCTAGCCATGGAGAGGGCAGATCAGGGCTCTTTTACCATCACAGACATCCTTACTGTGCACGTTGTTGTTGTTGTTGTGCCTGTTCAGAGATATCAGCATCTCGTTCTGCAGCTTTCCAGGCAGGATCTCCTCCTCATCCCCCACCTGGAAGGCAATGGGGCCGTGAAGCACTGGAGAGAATCCAGCTCAGGGGGCCAGGGGTTGGTGCAGCCCATCAGTGGGGCTGTCAAAGTTCATTAATTAATCACCATCACAATGTCCTGCAGAGATGTGGGTGTGGGATATCCAGTGCATGGACCCTGTTGTTCTGGTCAAAAGCCAGGAGCAGTGGCTGTAGACATCCCCACTTGGGATGTTCCCCCTGGGAGGGTGCCACTGGAGATGGCTCTGCCCCCAAAATCATAGAACCACAAAATCCCAGAGAGGTTTGGGTTAGAAGAGACCTTAAAGCTCATCCCATTCCACCCTCTGCCATGGGCAGGGACATTTTCCACTAGACTACATTGCTCCAAGCTCCATCCAGCTTAGCCCTGGACACTTTCAGGGATCCAGGGGCAGCCACAGCTTCTGTGGGCAATCTGGGCCAGGGCTTCACCACCCTCACAGGGAAGAATTCCTTCCCAAAATCCCATCTAACCCTGCCCTCTGGCAGTTTGAAGCCATTTAAAAATGTGGAAGCTGCCAGGTAGCTGACACAAAGGAGAAAAGGCCCTTCTGGGGTTATCCAGGCCACCCCCAGCCCCACACCCACCCAGGGAGGACCTACCGCCCGGATGATCTTCCCTTCACAGAGATCAACTATCAGAGCCTGAAAGAGAGAAGGGAGGGAGCAGGTTTAGCCCTGCCAGGGCACCTGGGCTTCCTCCCACCCATTCTGGGATGGGTCTGGTGTGTCACCAGCCCGTGAGGGGGGCAGGAGAGGGATCAGCCCCTCTCTGCAGGAGGGACCTGGGCAGGGGGACCAGGGCATTTCCCACAAGGACAATTTTTGCTGCAGGTTTGGTGGCTTGTCCCCACACAGCTTTCCTCTGCTTCAAGACCGGGATGACCCCAAAAGCAGCTCCTGGAGCACAGGGGCAGGGCAGCTCCCAGGGGAATGTGGAGGTAACAAACACCCCAGGTGCCAACAGGAGGGGACATAGAGGACACCCTAATTTCCAGCCTCCCTGGATAGAAAAAGGGCACAGAGCCCCAGGGCCAAGCCAGACCTGGGGACACGGATGAACTGATGGCTCCACCCAGCTGCCCTCCCCTCCAGATGAAATACCTCCTCCATTGGCTGCTCCAGGACCCGCTGCAGGTGCCGCATCTGGATGCCGACCATGAAGGGTGTGGGGCAGCACACAGTGTCCAGCAGGCACTCGGGGAGCACGGGGATGTAGGTGTGAGCCCAGGTGAAGGGGTACAGGAGAGCAGCCACAGCGTGGATACACTGGGACAGGACACTGTGGGACAGGCAGCCAGCAGTGATATCATGGAAGGAGGAGGGAACACCCCACCTCCAGCTCTGCTGTGTCCTGTGCCACTTCAAGGGCATTTTTTATGGGCATTTTTATAACCAAGAGATCAGGACCCACCTCAGCTCCTCAGCCAGGAAGATGAGCCGTCTCTCCAACATGGCAGAGGCGAAGATGTGCAGGATGAGGTGCGGGCTGAGTCGCTGGAGCAGAGCCTGGAACTCCACGTGCTCCAGGTGGGCATCCACAGGCCGTGTGAGCTCGATGAGCTGCCAAGGAAGAGCCATGGAACCCCAGCTTAGGAGGGGCAACACTCCCCCCGTCCTGCCCTGGCCTCCTGAGAAGGTGATTTGGAAGCAATTCATGACCCAGTGTTGCAGCATCTGCACTGTGTCCATGTAGAAGGGACAAGCTCCATTTCATCCTGCCAGGAGATTCAGCCTGTGCAGCACTGAGAGCTCGGGGAAACCATCAGTGATGAGCACTGTGGGGCTCTTTATTGGGGCACTGGATTTTTAACCCAAATGCCTCTTTTCTCCAGTGCTCCCACGTCCCTGGAGAGGGGGGCAGGGACATGTCCCATCTCAGTGTCTGAGAGGTCATCTGTGAGCTGCCAGGAAAGAGAGCAGTGGGGAGGGCACGGCTCCTACAAATGCCACAAACCCTTCCTCTAAAGTCTCTCTGGCAGGGTCAGCCTGGCAATTCCCGGCTAAGATGCCCCAGAAGTGAGGGACCTAATAGATGTTTGCAGGCAGGCTGGCTACTCAGCTGCATTTGCCCACAAGCCTCCCAATTCCATCAATCCCCATGGCAGCCAGACCTGGTGAGTACTGAAGGGTTAACAGGACTGTGCAGCTCATGACACAGTCCTGGCCCTTCTCCCCATCCTTCAGGATGAAAATTCCCTTCTCCACATGCTTTTCCACCAAAGCAGCATCTTCCAGCCAGCAGCATCAGGCTTGGCTGGGCTTCACAGCCCCTTTCCAGCACAAATCCTGCCCCATCCCCACCTCAGCCCATGCAGTACCCAGAATTTATTTCCCCTCCTTTCCTGGTCTCAGTGATTTCCTTGCTCCAGACCCTGCCCAGAGCCCCAGAGTGCAGCTCTTTTGAAGAACATCCCCATTCCTCCTCCCTCTGGCAGCCCAGGCTGTGCTTCCAACCATGGCCCTGGGACAGAGCATTGAGCAACCTGCAAAGTCTTGCACAAGCTCCCTGGATTAAGAAATGGCTTAGATCACCAGCTGCTAAATTGCTCTAGAGAGAAGGGATCCTGCTTTCAGGCCCTCCCTGGCACATCCACGGGATGCTCAGCATTGAGGGTATTTTGCCCAGTGCCAGAGTGGATTTTACCTATTTTTCCAGCTTGGCTTTGCCACATGAAAAGAAAAAGCAAATTAAAAAGCTCTTCCCGTGCAAGTCTGGGCTGTGTGTGGGCGCAATGAGATCATCTCATCCATGCCCGGATCAGATCTTTTCTCTACATGAGAAGACTGGGCTTGTCACACACCTGCACCTGCCTGGGGGCTGAACCAGGCAGGAATTAAGACTGGGAGTTGAGTACAGTGGTATGGAGAAAAGTATAATCATGCAATCATGGAATCATGAGGGCTGGAAAAGCCTTCTAAGAGCCCTCTAAGATTATGAACTCCATGTTCACCCCCAACCCCATCCCCAAGTGCCACATTCACGTGTGTTTTGAACACTTCTAGGGATGGTGATTCCACCACTGCACTGGACAGGCGGTGCCAGTGCCTGACCACCTCTTTTGGGAAGGAATTTGCAGCGCAAGCCAGCCCTGGCACCACTGTGCTTCCCAACCTGCCAGAGGAGCGGGCGCTGGCTCAGGAGCAGCTCCCAGCCCCTGGCGCAACATCCTGCTCTGGCAACAGGGCCAGGCAGGTCCCAACATAGAATATGGAGAGGTTTTTGTGCAGCAGTTCCAGCTTCAGCCTGGGGAAGCTGCAGAGGTTGCAAAGATGGAGCAGCATCTCCTGGGGATGGGCTCCATCCTCATCCTCACTGCTCGCCTCCTGGATCAGGAGAGAGGTAACTCCCATCTCCCCAAGCAATGAGGCCCCTGGCAGCCTGACCCACCCTGCCCTGCTATGGTCAGCACCCCTGGGTGCTGCAGGGGTGGAGGATGCTCCCAGGTGTAGACCAGGAGGTACCCCCGGGTCCCCTACCAACCTCTGTGCCCGACTCGGGGATGAAGCTTTTGATGGTGACAGTTTTCCCTGGGGCGGGGAAGGGCGACTCCCGCAGGCCCTGCATGAAGGGGTAGATCACTGCCATGGAGATCTGGCGCCTCTTCTCCACCTCGTCCAGGATCTGGGTGAGAAAGATGTGAGCTGGGAATCCCCAGCAGATAAAGCAGCAGTTGCCAGGGCCACCACTGGGCCAGAGCCACCACGTCCCTACCTTAGAGAAGAGCCCAAAGCAGCCCAGGCAGCTGATGATGCAGAAAACCTCGGGGAGTCGGACACCACGCCCGGATGGCTGGAAGAGTGTGGGAAAAGGATCTGAGCAGCTCCCAGCCCCCTGCACCAGCTCCACTCTCCAAAGGGATCCTCACTTGCTCCCCTCAAATTCCCAGTCACTCACTGGGAGATTTTCAAAGCTAGGGCCAAGGCCAATGATGCAGCTGATGCTGGAAAAGCAGAGGGTGCCCAGAGAAGGTGATTTGGGTGCCTAAGTTGTTAATTATTTCGGTGCAAAGTCCTTTGGCATATTTGCAAACTGTCCTCCCATCCAGGCACACATTCTCCAAGACACCCTGCCCCACCATCCTTGGGGTTAATCCTGCCTCCTGCTGCAACAGGGGCCACTGGGATGAGTTCTTTGCCTTTTTTTCCCTTTTCAAGTGGACTATCCTGGGTCTGTTTGCTCTTTTCAGCCCTCCAGACATCCAGTTCCAACAGCCTGAGCTCATCCCTGGATGCTGAAATGGGAAGGTGCACCAGGATGAAGGGGTGGTGGATCCAGCTGTGGCACAGGGATGTCCTCCTGGATTTATGTCCCTGTTCAAAGCAGCAGCCAGGGGAGACCATTGCATCTCAGAGACCCTGAGCTGGTCAAACCCATGAGTTGAGAAACAGCCACTGCTCAGATGCAGCTTTTGGGGATGGGGCTGAGGGCTCCTAGCTCCTTGGTACCTGGATGGCTGCACTGACATTCCCATCCTGATCCCAAGTGGGATTTGCAGCCATCCTGACCACTGCAGACATGGGAAAGGAGCCAGGGAAGCTGTGGAAGCCAGTGGGGAATCACAGAACTGTTAAGTTTGGAAAAGCCCTCCACGATCTCCAAGTCCAAAAGCAGCCCAGCACCACCATATGCACCCCTAAACCATATCCCCAGGTGCCACATCCACAGGCTTTGTGAACACTCATTGTTTCCTCCATCCGAGTTATGCCTCAGCAGAGAGCTTTAAAAACCCCTCTGGGTCCCCTCTTGCTGCTCCTCATCACTGTGGTCAAGGCCAGTGGCTTTCTGAGGAGCTGAACTCTGGGCCTGGCAGGAGGTGACATGTCCCCCCGTGGGGAGGGGGTGACAGTGACACCCCCAGTGGGTGTGGGGAGGGGAGGGCTCACCAGCAGCCGCCTGCAGTAGCCAATCTTCCTGCTGCCATCCACGTTTGTCAGGACAAAGGAAAAGGTTTCGCTGCAAGGAGAGAAAACATGGGGCTGGGATGAGCTGGGCTGGGCTGGGCTGCTCCTTCCAGCCCTCGGGAGTCCAGCAGGGGTGGGGACCCCAGCCCAGACCCTGCAGTGGAGCAGGTACCTGATGAACTCAGTGATAGGTGCCCAGTTGTTGCCGTCGGGGAAGCAGAAGAGGGGGATGGCTTGAAGGAGACGTTCCTCCTCCTCCTTCTGGCCCTTCAGCAAGTTCTCACGCTGGGTGGAAGTGATGCCAAGAGTCAGGGACATGGAGGGTCCCCATTGTCACCAGGAATGGGGTGGGATTCAGTGGAATGAGGTCTGCCCCAAAGAGACCCCTGCCTTTGAATGATGCAGAAGGGACCTGCACATGTCTGGACAAGCACCTCCCAAAAATCCCATGGACAGTGAGGCAAAGCAGAAGGACCCTCTGCAAATGTGATCTCTTCCTGTGCCACCTCCCTGAGATGTGATTTCCCCACTGTGGTCTCCCTTTTTGGGACAGGAGGCCAGGGAGAGCCCCTGGAGTTTTCTCCTGGGGTGTGTGGCCCTGGGCTGGGATCATGGGGAGGGACAGATGGTCCCAGCAACCCCAAGCCGGGGCAGGCAAAGCCCTGGGGTCTGGGACGGTGACTCAAGAGCATGGGGCACTTTTCTCCTTCCATAGTTTTAATGATGGGAAAGGAACAACATCCCTTTCTCCTCTAAATGCGGAAAACTAATCTTATCAGAAACACAGGACTAAATACCTTTGGGAATTGGTAGGTTATCTTGGGTTCATAATGTCCATCTGGCATCTTCTTCAGTGACACCACCACCAGGTACTCAAAGAAGAACTGTCCGGCAGAGTAGAAGACTGAGCTCCGCTCCCCCTGCTTCCCCTGTGGTACCTGTGGGGGGGTGTTTTCCGCAGCAGAGGCCCCATCTTTTCCTTCTGTAGCCAAAAAGATCCCAAAAAAATCTGATCAGAGTGCAATGAAAGGTCTGAGGGTAAGGGAGGAGTTGCAGAGTTACATGTGAACTGGCTGAAGGGAACCAGGTCCTGGTGCCCAGAACTTTTGGCCCCAAAAATGGGGACACGAAAAGGAAAGAGAAATGGCTTTTATGAGTCTTTTAGGGAAAATCCTGACACCCCCAGCCTTCCTTTGCCCCAGCCCAGTGAGGGCAGAAGGATGCTCAGAGCAAAGCAGACACAAGGAATGAGGAGAGCAGATGGGCTCTGCATTAAACATGGGCAGGGAGGTGTGGGAATGTGTTTATAGCAGTTCATTTTACTCTCTTAGGAGAAGTAAACAGCAACAAGTAAACAGCCCAGATCTTGTTTGAGCACCTCCTAAAGCTCCAGTCAGATGAATCCCAGCCTCTCCCTGCCAGGGAACTGCTGATTGCAAATGAGCTACTGGAGGGTTTTCCCTAAACCAAAGCAGTTCCTGGAGATTACAGCCCAGTTCTTGTTGGGCTGGTTGGGGAGGGCAGCTGGGAAGCATCAGCAGGCACACCCTGAACAACCAGGAATAGGAGGGAAAAGAGCCCCATCCAGCATCTCCAAGGGCCCTGGCATGGCCACAGTGGGACAGTGAGATCCGAGGGCTGGAAAGGAGAGGAGTTAAATGCTGGACAGAGGCTGCAGCCAGGCCAGGCCACAGCTCTTCCCTCTGCCAGAGGCCACTTCTGCCTCCCTTTATACCTTGTTCCCTTGTTCTTGATACAGAAACTGCCCCATCTCTGATTATGGTGGGGAGCAGAAAAGTTGAGCTGCTCTTTTCGGAACAGCAAGGAAAATAAATATGTGGCTGGATGAGATTACTGGCTCTTGCAGTTTGTCCCCAGACCCGAGAGTTTGTCCCTGAGCTCTTCTAGTTGTGCCACAGCTGGTTAGGGCAAGGCATGGCTGTGATCAGCTATTCCCATTATCCTTCTCCATGTATGGCAGTGCTCCAAAAGCAGCGCTGGTGGACACCCTGCCCACATGTCCCTCCAGCTCCAGAGATGCCTCCTTTAGTCTGGAATCACCTCTCCAGCCTTTGGTTCCAGGTCACTGGGAGCTGATGGGAACAGAAGGCTCATAGGAGGAGGTGACACTCATGGTCCCATCACAGGATGCTCCTTCCCAGGGACCAGGAATTCCTTTCCCAGCCTGGGGTGGGGGGATGCTCAAAGCCACCCCTTTGTGCACCCTGGGGCTGCCTCACCTCCACTTACAAAGTCCTTCCTCTTTGGCAAGGTGAAATTCATCCCAAAGGGGCCCCTTTGCAGCAGGTGAAGGATGAGACCTGGCTGAGGATACCTCTGGTTTATCCTCATTGGGGATCATCCTGGACCTGCCCAAGGAGGGGCCCCAGGCCAGGAAAAAGGTTCACAAGATGTGCATTGCTTCTCCTGCTCTTCCTTGGGATGCTCCAGCAATGGCTTTGGTCTGCTCCCAGCTGTGGCCCAGGCAGGGGGTTCTTGTTGGGGGACGCCAGGGAAGAAGGCTGTGTCATGGCAGGGCTGCTGGTGTCATGGCAGGGCTGCTGGTGTCCCCCAGCCAGGCTGGACACTTGGACACTGGCACTGGCTGTTTTCCCAGCACCAGGACAAGATTAAAGTGCAGTTAA
>NW_005054425.1:299591-301027 GCF_000277835.1 Geospiza fortis
GGGCTGTGGCATGGGAGGGCTGCTGGTGTCATGGCAGGGCTGCTGGTGTCCCCCATCCACGCTGGACACTTGGACACTGGCACTGGCTGTTTTCCCATCACCAGGACAAGATTAAAGTGCAGTTAACTCCCGCCAATCCAGTCTCATTCTGCATTTCATAGAAGGACAGATCTGCTCTTCAGCAAGGACTGCATTTGCATTTTGTCCATGGGGTTTAGAAGCAAACAAGCCAAACCTGCTGCTCTGGAGAGCCTGGCCTTGCCAGGCTCCAACTCTGCCTCTCCCACGTGGAAGTGTGGATCCCCCAGCAGCACCAGGTCTGGCTGCAAAGCCCTCACTGGCGGAGCCGAAATCCCTTCAAGACCACAACTCCCATCCCTGGGCTGGAAGATGAGCTCCAGGGATGTAAGGAGTGAACTGCCAGGCAGGCTGAATGTGGCATCAGAGATCCCAGCACTGTCCCAGACCGGCAGGGCTCACAGTGTCTCCCGGGAACGTAAGCCAGGGTCACAAGAGCCAATGACTCTCCCATAGCCCATGTCAGGAAGATTCAGGGAGCGCCCCCAGCACTGAGTGAGAGCACCCCCTGCGAGGAGGGGAAGGAGGCGGTGGCCGGGGTGCTCTCGCAGCTCCCGGATGGAAAGTGGCTGCCGGTGACGTGGATCTTCACCCTTCCATCCACCGGGCACGGAGAGGGCAAAGGCTGCCGCGAGCTTTTCTTATCGCCGAGGGCTGCGCTCAGCCCCGCTCTGCCTGTGGCACAACCGGTTTCTTTCCTCCCGGAAAACTCCCGACCTCTGGTGTGCCAAGGTTTCCCGACCTGGTCTGCGGGGGAGCTCAGCCTCCCGTGCCGCCCAGCGGCCCACCTGCCCCAGCGGAGAGGAAACGGCTTTGGCTTTATCGAACCTCGGGCAACACCGAGCTCTTGCGGAGCCAGAGCCAGCACAAAACAGACGGGGAGGGGAGCGCAGTAAGCCTCCCCAGTCCATAGATTGCTCCAACCTGCTTTGTTCTGCCTTGAGATACGGCAGCCAGAAAACTCTGATGATCCTTTCGGTATCTCGGAAAAGATCACAAATCCCAAAGGACCAATTTCTGCAGCGCCTTCTGAAGGCTCTGCAACACCCGGCTGTCCTGAGGGGCACCGTCTCCCTCGCGGGTCCCCCACGGACCCTCACGGCTGTCCCAGATGCCACGGCATGCCCTGCGATCCCCGTTCAGCGGGCATGTGGGGAGACAGGGCATCTGTGGGGCCGGGGATCCCTGCGGCTGGCTGGGGTGGGCTCAGCAGGGAAGGGGTAGGTTCCCGGGAGATGGGGTGCAGCTCTCGGGATGGGTTGAACCCCCGAGAACGGAGCAAGAGATGCGGCGAGTCCCGGGGCAGCCGGCCCGAGCTGGGTTCCGTGGGGTGCGGTGAGAACAGGGCTGGAGGGACC
>NW_005054425.1:301188-306870 GCF_000277835.1 Geospiza fortis
GCGGGGGGGCGCGTCCCCCTCCCCCCCGCCGCGCTTTCGCTTTGCCGGGGGAGGAGGGGCGGAGAGGAGGAGGAGCGGGGAACCGGGCAACACCTGGCACCGGCCGGGCACGGGAGACTCGTCCGGGGAGAGCGGGCACTGGGGACGGGGTAGTCCGGGAAACCGGGAGAAACGGGCATGGGGGGCCCGGGAGCATCGGGAATGAGGGGAGCGGGGAGCTGAGGATGCCAGGAGGAACTGGGGATGGGGGATCCGGGAGTACAGGAATGGGGTACGGGAGGAACTGAGAATGAGAGTCCCTGGGGAGGAGGAGTCGGGAGCGCCTGGTACGGAAGTTCTGGGAGGAACCTGGATGCGGGGGTCCTGGGAGCCTCGGGAATGGAGGAGGCGGGAAGACCTGGGTGCAGAAGAGCAGGAGCACCGGGCACGGGGGTACAGGGAGCACTGGGATCTGGGTCTGAGAGGGCACGATGGTCGTGGAGGCAGCGGGAATGGGGGAGCTGGGAACACCCCAGTTATAAGGATGCCAGGAGGAGCCAGACATGGGACATCCAGGAGAATCGGGCATCGGGACACCCGGAGCACCGGACACAGAGGGAGCTGAGCATCCCCTCAAACGGGGCTGGGCATCCTAGTGGGGAGCCGGCCTAGGCTGGGGCACAGAGTGGGAATCGGGGCATGGACACCTGGAACAAGGTTTGCCCTGCATCACAGGGGACAGAACACTCATTCCCCAGTGCTACAGCATTCCCTGCTCCAGCCTCCCGGCCGCCTCCAAGCCCTTTTTTCCCTGGGACCCCACCAGTGCCAGGACCAGTGCCCAGTGCAGCCTCTGCAGGGTCGGAGATGGCGCTGACCCGTCCCCTCCAGGGTACAGATGTGTCTCAGATGTGTCTCCAGGGTACAGATGTTTTGGTCTCTCACTCTGCAGCCAGCCCATCACTCGCTCCGGTGACTCCACCGTGCTTCAATCCCCTGCCGTGGGCTGCGAGCTCCTGCTGACCACTCAGGCACGCCAGCTTGGGGAGTGCTTCACCTCGGGCTGGCGTTTCCTCACCGGTCAGAGATTTATCCTCCCTCCCAGAGGTACTGAGAGGTGCTGTGTCCAGGTCTGGGGCTGGAGGCTGGTTGCCCTCTGCCTTCATTGCAGGAAGGAAGAGCAGTGTCCTGGTGCTGTGATCCGGGGGTTTCCCTGCCTTGGGCATGCCAGGACACTGTGGAGCTGCTCGGCTTTGCTGGGTGGTTTCACTGCTCTGCACACACCAACAGGGAAAGTCCCTTAAAAAACAATGATATCTTTAAAAGAAAAATCCCGGTTTCCCATTCTCAGCCTATCCACCAGTATTTCCTCTGCTGTTTTTCGGTAGTGCTTATGCAGTAACTAAGATCCATTCCAAACCAAACAATTCTCTGATCCAAAAACTGAAGTAATGAGTATCTTCTATGATCCTAATTAAACATGCAGAGGGACCTTGGGCACAGCTATGGGTTACCAGACTGCAGGTGTGATGAGCTGTGCACAGTTCTCAGCCCCAGTGCCGGTGTGAGGCTCTGTAGAACACCCTACACCAAATGTCCTCATCTCTTTTATTTTGCAACATCTCCCCTTCCTCTCCCTTTCCCAAGTGTGGGCTGGAGCCTGAGGATGGGTTTGGAGCCGGCAGGAATGGCCTTTGCCAGCTTGCAGAGGTGGTGGATGCTTCCAAAATTCATCCCCACTGGGACACGTGCCTCTGATTCAACCAGGAGGCTGCCTCCTCATTGGGCTTATCAGGGAATTGCTGGTCCAGGAGTCATTTTTCTGGCTAATTTTGAGTGGGTGGGAAAGCATTTGTGCTTCTCGGAGAAGAGGACAGTGTGTTTGTTTGTGCACAGGGCTTGTTCCCAGGACAAATTTCCTCTTGGCACAAAGGGAAAAGAAAAAGATAGGGGGTTTCCCCTCCATTTTGGAGAAATACGCCTGCTTCCTGGAAACTGGCGCCACCTTAGGAAAACAGCTGCTGCTTTCAGCCAGAAGAAAACCCCCGAAATGCTTTCATTTTATACCCATAAACAGAATTTTTTTTCCTGCTTTCTCCCTTTAAGGCAAGCCTCTGACTGCGATCCCGCCTCGATAACGCGGCCGTTCCGCTCAGGCGGGAGTAAAAGCCGCGTTCCAGCCGCAGAACCTCCCGCTCCTGAGGAAACACTGTCCCTTTGTGCCATTGCACAATCCAGCAAACCTTGCGTTGCTGAGAGAGGTTGAACTTTTGCATATTCCCACTGAAAGCTCCTTTCTGCGGGAATCCGGCCGCCCCTGGGACAACAAACGAGCGCATTGTGGGACCCTGGGGCCGCCGCGCTTCCCCCGCTCGCCGTCGCGCTGCTCTGCGGCCGCTGCCAAAGTCATTTCGCTTCCCTGATCAACCGCAGGGAGTTTTGTGTTTGGCTGCTTTTGCCTCCTTGAAGTCCCGGTGCTGCTGAATAGGCGCTGGAATGCGGCTTTCGGCAGGCACTGTGTGCTCAGACTGCAAATACCCCGCGGGACGGCACGGGACGGGACGGGACGGGAGGTGCCCGCACCGCCCTGGGGCGGCCTCATCGCTGCAGGGACCCTGCTTGCACCTCGGCTTCCTCCTCCTCCTCTGGGCTTGCAGCCCGAGCCCGAGCCCAGTGCACCTTCCCTGCTTCCCCATCCCCTCGCCGGGTGCCGGAGGAGCTCCGGTTCCCACTTTGCACCCAGGCTGGCATCGGGGCTTAGACACGGAGGGTGGAGAGCAGCCGCAGCATCCCTGGCAGGGAGGCCACCGAGGGCAGCCCGAGGATGGTGGGGAACCCAATGCCTTCTTTTCCAGCCTTTCCCATGCCAGGGAATTTCTCCCACTGGATGGCGGCATTAGAGCAAAGAAATCTCCCTGGGAGAGGTGACCTTCACTGGAGGGACCTCCCCCCCGGTTTTCTGGCTCCCGGGACGTTTGTGCTCAGGCTGAGGAAGTGTGGGTTCAGGACTCTCTTGCTTGCACTGTTCCTACCATTGATGCTTAGCTCTCTGCCCTGTTCCATGCTCCATGGCCTCTTCCAGAACCCCTAAACAGGAAGCCATGGAGCATCCTCTGCCAGCTCCTCTTCCCTGTGGGTGCAGAGGGACCAGCTGGGGGCTCAGCTGGGACACTTTGAGCCACAACCAGGAGCATATCAGACCCAGACTGGGCAAGGAAAAGAGATGTCAGCCCTCATGGTACACCAAAATCACAATTTCTTAGTAAGGCACATCCCTTATCTGCCCAAAGCCCTCCATGTTCCAATTGCTGGGGTGCAGAGACCCCCATATGAAAGTCTCACACCCAAAAATGGCCCATTTTTGCATGGAAAAAGATTTGGGCCCAATTTTTCCATGGTGGTTGCAGTGGAGCCTCCAAAGCTCCCAGGCACTGGAAAACAAAGGCAGTCTGGGCACTTTTCCTTGCACCTCATGGTTTTAAACCCAAATATTTCAATCCACCTTTGGGATTTCATGGACGTGGTGATGGGCAGACGGGCTTGTGCAGTGCTGGGTGGGCAGGGAAGGTTCATGCTGGGCTGCAGTCCCTCTGCAAATACAGTGCAGGGCAAGTGCTCCAAGGCTGTTTTCTGGCCAGGGGACATCTCAGCTTACAGGCTTCCAGCTGGGCTGGCATTGCTGTTGGCATATGGGCAACCACAGATCACAGAATCACAGGAATCCCTGACTTGGGAGGCACTCTCAGGGACCATCCAGTCCAACCCCTGCCCTGCACAGACACCCCAACAATCCTACCTGGTGCCTGAGGGCGCTGTCCAAACGCTCCTGGAGCTCTGGCAGCCTCGGGGCTGTGCCCATTCCCTGGGGAGCCTGGGCAGTGCCAGCACCCTCTGGGGGAAGAACCTTTCCTGAGATCCAGCCTGAGCTGCCCTGACACAGCTCTGTGCTGCTTTTGCTGAATTATTTTCCCTGCACTCTGAGGACAGTTCCATACAGCATCACAGGTGGGAGCTCTCCCACCGTGCCAATAAGCAGGAACATTATTTTTAATATCAGCCTATGTTCCTGTTGCACTTGACCTTGGCAGCTTTTTATTCTGTAATGTTTCCACAAGGAATGGGAGCTCAGCTACACTGACAATGTCCTTCTGACAAGCAACTTTTTCTGCTCTCCCTGATACAAACAGGAATGACCTGTGGCCAGCACAAATCTTTTTTGAGAACTCAGTGACAGGAGCTCTAAACCTGAAATAAATCAGGGTGTTCACTCAAACAGCATGGATGGAAGAAAGCAGCAGTTGGGGTTTCAGTCCCCCATTCCTCCAGAACTTTGATGAAATGCTGCTCTGGATTGAAGTGGTTTCCTCTGTGGCATTCTCAACACAGACAGCTGCATCCAAACTACAAAACGGCCTGGAAAGGGTCGAGCCACAGAACTCTCATGTGTAGCCTGAGATTTCCCTAGGACTTCCTGTGATGACCCAGTGATTTATCCTGGGTTAAAATGCCATCTCCAAGATATTTTGTCCTTGGGAAGGTGTTTCAGGGGTCAATCTCCTGCAGGATGCAGAGCCTGTGGTGATCTTCCATTGGAAAGCACCTGGTTGTGGCTCCCAGGTACTTGATGCCCCTTTTCCTGCTCAGTTCCAAGGGCTTCTCCCTTCTTTTTGTCTCACAGGCTGAATGAGCCCTCAGCTGAGCTTGGACAATTTGTGGCATGTCTGGGAGCACCAGGGTCCCACCTCCTGGGTGTTTTTAAATCCTGGGCATTCTTACCCTGAAGCACTGTGGGAAGCCCAGTGCTGGGGGCTCTGGGGACACTGGGGAGGGAGGAGGAGGGTGATGGGGCTGGAGGTCACAGTGATTTGTCCCAGGGAACGCAGGATGATGCTGGAAAGGGTTGGGGCAACTGGTGGGAGCTGAGTTTGTTTGATAAAATAAGAGAGGAAATTGGGGATTTTCCAAAGTAGTCTGGAAAGGAAAAGGCAAAGAAATCAGAGGGTCAGTCCTGCTCCTTGGGAGCAAAGGGTGAGAATCCACAGGAGTGGACTGCAGGACCCCACATCCACTGCTGACCCTGGACTTTATCCCATCTTCTTCAAAACGCAAGGATTTGCAGCTTGGTGCAATCCCTGGGAGCTGGAGGGTGTGAGGTGAGGGAGACCCCCCCAGTTACACTGGCAGGGCTCCAACCCACGACCCTAAAGCGAGCTTTAAGATTTGCTAATCTCAAGATATTGTTGGCACTCAGAGCAGTGATTTACTGCGTGTTTTGCCATAGCAGGTATTTTCCAAAAGGCCATGCTAAGTTTACACTGGAGCTGCTGGGATCAGATAACTGCTCCTGGCAGCTCCCTCCTGTCCCCCCCTCCTGGTTGCCGTGCTGGGGTGCAAAAGGACAGCACAGCTTCTCCTGCACCCCACAAGAAGAGCTAACCATGGTCACAAGCAGCATTAAAAAAGGGACCAGCAAAGGTGCTTTTCCTTGTGCAGGTGGTGGGATGGGACTGGGTCGTGTCCTGGCTTGCAGGAAGATGTGAACTTTTGGAGTCCCAACGCTTTACTTTGAAGTCACAGTGCCAGGGACAGAAAAGAGCCAAGCCTGGTGCATGGCCTGGCCATGTCTGCCTCCCCAGGGCTTTGCAGGTTGTGAAAATAAATCAGCTTCTCGCCTTCAGTGCCAGCAGGGGCGGGGGACAGCCC
>NW_005054425.1:307330-315763 GCF_000277835.1 Geospiza fortis
CAGGAATGATTCCTCCAGCCACCACTGCCCGGGGGATCCTGGGGCATTCCCAGCCTGCAGAAAGGATGGAAATGCCCCAGGATGGCTGCCTTGGCATGTCTGCTGTGTGACAGAGCAGGGGCTGGGGCCCTGCACCCAGCTCCCTGTGCCACGGAATCCCAGACTGGTTTGCGTTGGAAGGCACCTCAAAGCTCATCCCATTCCCACCCCCTGCCATGGCAGGGACACGTTCCACTAACCCAGGCTGCTCCAAGCCCTGCCCAACCTGGCCCTGAACATTTCCAGAGATGGAACAAGTTCTCTGGGAAACCCGGGCAAGGGCCTCACCATCCTTACAGGTGGAATCCCTGTTCCTTCTCAACAGCCCATCCATCCCTGTCCCCTGGCAGTGGGAAGCCATTCCCCCTTGTCCTGTCCCTCCATCCCTTGTCCCAAGTCCCTCTCCAGCCCTCCTGGAGCCCCTTTAGGCACTGGAGGGGGCTCTTGGGTTCTTCCCAGAGCCTTCTTTTCTCCAGGATGAACATCCCCAGCTCTCCCAGAGGGGCTCCAGGCCTTGGAGCAGCTCTGTGGCCTCCTCTGGGCTCTCTCCAGCAGCTCCAGGTCCTTCCTGTGCTGGGCCCCAGGGCTGGGGCAGCTCTGCAGGTGGGGTCTCACCTGAGCAGGGCACAGGGGCAGAATCCCCCCCTGCCCTGCTGCCCCCCTGGGGGATCAGCCCAGCACAGGGGGGTTTGTGAGACCCAGAGCACACGGCTGGGGCACATTGAGCGCCAACACCCCAAGCCCTTCTCCCAGGGCTGCTCTCAGATTTTGTGTGACTGAGAATTTCTCCTCCTTCTTAAGAGTCAACACTTGGGAGGCCAAAGATCCCTCATCTCTTCCTCTTGTCTCTGAATCCCTTGAGATCTCTGCCAGGAGATGGGTGAGAGCCAAAGCCACCTCCAGCCTCATCCCTGGCTCTCGCTGTCCTTGGTCACGTCCAGCTGGAGGTTTTGGCCTTTCCCTGCAACTATCCAAGTGTCCTTTTGGCATTGCCTTGCTCATGGATGAGGAGGATGAGATTGGAGCATCTTCCATGGCTGTTTCTTTGCAGGTTACTGGATCAACAGATCAACCCCCCACTGTTCTCTGAGCACCATGTCTTGGCCCAGCTGCTCTGGAGGTGTTTTGGGGAAATGCTTCCCCCAGGGATGGCACAGGGCTGTCACACTCTGCTGAACAGGGCAGGGAGCAGCTTCTGGGTGCAAGGCCCTGCATCTCGAACAGGGCTGGGCCACAGCTGGCTCTGGGTACACCAGGGGCTCCAAGGACCAGGCATTTCCAAAGCCTGGCTGGGAGGATTTCACCATCTGCAGGATTTTGGCGGCACCCAGCCCAGGGACAGCTGGATCGAACGTCCCCACGATGCTCCCTGGTGGCAGCAGGGAAAGGATGCAGCTGGGCCCTTTGGACAACCCAAACTGGTGTGCATTCCCAGTTTATTGGGACCTGGTGGAAGTCACTGGGATTTGGGCATGCTCCAAACCCTCTCATAGCCCCTCCAACCCAGGAAACCTTCCCAGGAGGGGGAAACAGTAGGGAAGTTCTCAAATAAAGGTCATTGGGTTAGGGAGGGTTGTGGGATGGGCCAGGACATGCTGTCCCAACAAGGGAGCAGATCCCATTTGCTTCCAAGAATCCTGGGAAGGGACAGCCCTTCCCAAACACCCTGGAGACAGCAAGGTGCAGGCAGCCCTTGTGGCCACCACCACACTGGCCTCAAGGACTGCGTTGGGATATCAGTGCCCCATCTGAAACATGGCTAGTCCCAGTAGCTCCAGTGTTCCCAGGGCTGGGGCAGGTCTGGCTGCAGCCCATCCTGCTGGTCCTACCTGCTCTCAGCTGAACAGGGATGCTCAGGATGGAGCTTGGCAGAGTCCTGCAGGGACCAGGAGTGAGTTGAAGGGAGCAGCGGGGAGGAGGAGATGGGGAGAGCACAGGGAAGGTGAGGGTGCCAGTGAAAGCAAGGAAAGGAGGTGTTGGATGTGAGGAAATATGGGAAGAGCTGGGAGGGGAAGTGGAAACACCAGTGTTGGTCCTACAGGAGGGACTATGTAGGAGCAGTGGCCTTGAAGACACTCAAGGTGGCCTGAAGTCCTTGATGGAGGAGCAGGGACCTGATGAAGGGGATGCTGAAGGTCAAATGAGTGTTTGACTCTGGGCTGTTTGTGGCCAATGTCACCGGGCACCCTGGCAGGGGTTTCAGTCTCTCACAGTCCTTAGGGCAGGGCTGGACACCCTCCTGGGGAGCAGCAGTGCCTGGTCCTGCCTGGGACTGCAGCGAGGAGAGGAGCAAAGCAGGCTCTGAGAAGTGGTGCCTGTCCTTGTGCAGAGCAAACACTGAGCTCCCTGCTGGTACTAATCCATACTGAAATTCGCCCTTGGTACTGGGGGAGCCTGGGCCTGAGCTGCTCCCTCCCCCTTCTCCTGCAGAGCCTCCCAGCTCTTTGCTCAGGGGAGAGAAGCAGCTGGTGTGGCTCTGGTCCCTGGGTGCAAATGCTCAGAATAAACCAGCAAAGGGGCTTTGAAACAACTCAGGCCTTCCTGAGCTCCTAGTTTTGATGAAGAAGGAAAACCTGAGCTGCTAATTGCAGTTTCTCCATGACACGGGGCAGGGCCAGCCCAGACAGGTGGTGACAGAGCCTTATTGGCATCTCCAGCTGCTGTCCCCAAGCCTTGGTAGAGGTGACTCTGCACAGACTGAAGAGACAGGGGCTGACACAGCCCTGTCCTTGCCGGCTCTCTGTGCTAGGTGAGCTCCTGCTGGCAGCTCCAGAAGTAAGGCAGGGCTGGAAAAAACCCACCCCAGGCAGAGCAGTGCCCCAGGGCTGGCACAGCTCCTGGGAGCACTGCAGGTGACAGCTGTGGTGCCAAGGTGCCTGAGGGCTCCTGCCGGCCCGGCACGCTCAGGCCCAGCTGGCCCTGGGTGCAGCTGCTGCAGCTCCTGCCCTGCAGCTCCTGCTTGGGCTCTGCTGTCCTTCACATGGTGACTGTAATTGTGGTGGCCCCACAGGTGGCCTGGGGAAACCATTTTGGCTGTGGGCAGCAGCTGATGCCTCTCTGTGATGGTTTTTCCACTGCAGTGCTGTCTCAGGCTGGAGGGAACACAGAGCTCCCTGGCTCAGCTCCCAGCGAGTCACGGGGCAAAATCAGGACATCTCTGCATGAGTTTTCCTATTTTTCTACCTCATCCATCTTGGAGGAGAATGATCCCATTACAGCCCCAAAATAGCAGCCCCAAAGCTGGTTTTGGGTGTTTGCATCCCCTGCCTGCATCTGGCAGCTCCTGATCCCAGCAGGGACAGTGCAGGTCTGGGCACCCACCCTGCTGCTCCATGAGCTGATGTTGGGGACCTGGAGGTGAGTGAACCCTGACTGATCATGGAATTAGACAATCAGTTAGGTTGGAAAAGACCCGTAAGGTCATCGAGTCCAACCCTTAACCCAGCACTGCCAAGGCCACCACTACCCCTGTCTTCATCTGCCACATCCACATGGCTTTTGGACTCTTTCAGGGCTGGGGACTCCACCACTGCCCTGGGCAGCTTGTGTCAGGGCTGAACAACTTTTTCCCTGAAATAAGGGTTACTGGAGAGTCAGTGAATCAAACTGGTGCTGCTGAGTGCTGCTGGGGTGAGCTGGGCTGCACCCAGTGACAGGGACAGCTCTGGAGCCAATGGCTGTTAGAGCCCTGTGCCCACCAAGGGATGTCCACCAGGCAAGAAACGCCCCTCAGCACCTCAGAGATGCTCCTGTTGATGTCTCTATTACCTGGTTGATTTTTCTGGACCAGACAAGAATATTTCAAAGCAATACTTGCTTAAAATTATTTTCCCAGAGTGACACCGAGAGAGGCCCTTTCCTGGGGGGCTTTGGGAGGGGAACTGGGGCCGTGTACCCACCTCAGGGCTGAAGCCCCTGCCTGCTGTCATTGCTTTGGGATGAAGTAAGTGTCCACTTGTGTGTGACAGACAAATGGAAATCTAGCCTGGTCCCAGCCCACCTGCTGCCTGCCCCAACTGCTTGACTCAGTGCTCTGTGAATATCACAGTGACAGCAAGGCTGGAAATGCTGAGCAGGGATGTGGGATTTGGGAGGCGGTAGGTAGGGCACTGAGCCTGCCTACCTAAACAACCTGCTGGCATTTGTGGTTGACCACTGTGTGCTTTCCAGATGAGCTCCTTAATTTTCTGGAGATATGAATTAACCCTGGAAAGGAGACAGGCAAAGGCAGGTACAGCAGTTGAAGCGAGGGCACAGACCCACACAGGAATCAGCTCCAGTAACCACCAGCAATAGCCTCCCTGACGGGACTTGGACACCTCCTTTCTGCTGAAATTCAGGAGACTTGGGCATTTTTCTGGCCTTCTGTGATGTCTCCCATGGACTCACAGTCCACACGATGTGTGCAGGGGTGGATGTGGCCAAAGGGAGGTGGGCATGGTTCTTCTCTGTCCTGTTGGGTGACTTTGAATTTATCTCACTGGGGTTGGCAGTGGGGGCCCTGTCAGTCCCAGGTATCCCCTGATCCAGGCTGTGGGTGGCTCTCCTTGGTGACACCCATGCTGATGCCCTGGTGTTCTGTCCTCTGCCCTGGCCAAACCCATGGCTGTGCCAAGGACCCCATGACGCCATGCCCAGAACCTGAGGTGGCCCAGGTGTGACATCCACTGCTGCTTTCACAGTCTTGCTGGGGTGCAAAGAGCCCACCAGAATCTCCAGAGGTGTTCATGGGGACAGGGACAGGAGGAGATGAGCACAGAAGATGTGACAGTTTCAGGGAGCTCCTTGTTTATTCCAGGCCTTTGGCATCTTCCCTTTGCTTTACGATGTGCAAGTGGGAAGGTCTCACCACCTCCTCCCTAATCCTGGAGCCCTGTTTAGGGGATGGTCCTAATGTCTGGAAGCCTCCATGATTTGCCCCAGCTGTCAGAGGCATCTTCTCTCTCCCTGCACCAACACATCAGCTGTTGTGGTGGGGAAGGAGCTCCCGAAGCCTCCCCCATCACATCTGCAATGGAATTCTGCTTTCCTGAGCTGGAAGTCTGGCTGGATTGGCCGATCAGATGCTTTGGGGGAACAAATTCACCTCTTTGCAATGGGATCCTGTCGAACAAACACAGCTGGAAAATGATCGACCACTGTGCTGCATCATCAGAGGGATTTGGAATAACAGTGGCATGAGGGGGATCTGATCCTTTCTGGCATTAATGATATTTCCTATATTTAGACCTATACTCACTCGGAAAATAAGTAAGGAAATGTATCAGTGACTCGGTGGGCTGGAAATGTGGGTCAAAGCCAATTTATAAAAGTACCAGATTTTGTAGGAAGAGATTTTTTTTCTCACTGGAAAACATGGATAACCTGTATTTCAGCTAAATCCTGAAATACTTTGAGTTTCCTGCAAAAATGTGCTGATATTTAAATTATCACTATATTTTTAATATTCAACCCTCCTGGCTGCCTGCAGGAACAGCCCCCTCCATGTGATTTTCATTTCCACCACCAGACTGATTTGAGCTTCCTCACTGAATACTGGGGCCTGGGACAGCCCACTCCTGTCCTGAGGGGAAATCACCTCCTGGCAGCAGTTTCTCCATCCCCATTGGGAATCCACAAGTGAAGCCATCGTGGTGGGCAAGGAAAGGTCAACTCCCCACCTCTGGAGCCTGTGGGAAACCCTTTGACTTGGAACTGGGATAACCTCCTGTGGTGCCTTTGCCACCAACAGCAGCAGCTCCTCGGTGTTTCCCTGCTGGGGTTTGCTCAGCACCCAGCACTTGCCCAACATGTGAATAAACAAGATGCCAATAAACTCTAGTAACGTGGCCCAGATAAGAGTGGGTGATAAACCATGTTGATTCATCTGCTCATAACCTATTAGTCACCCGCTGAGTCAACAGAGAAAAAGCATCCAAACATCATGGAGCAGGTTGATAGACCCAAGTTTCTTTCAAATCAAGAACTTCAAGTGAAATTATTGCATTGATGTTCTTTATTTTTCCTGGGGGAAGTATTTAATTTTCAGCTGCACTCCCCCAAACTGAAATCAGAGAGAAATCTGAGTGCTCATTTCCTTATGAATTGGAGTTTTGGTATTGATTTATTTTTCTTTCTGAGCTCTTTAAATTACTTCTCTTAACATAGAATCAAAATAAGCCCTTTTTTTTTTTCAATGAAGTGGGGTTTTTTGTTCAGATTAGATTAGATTCTCAATCTCATGATTGAGAAAGACACAGGGAAGATGCCTGAGCAGATGTTTGTGGGAGTCTGGAATTGGCCACCTGTGAGCTGATGGAAAGAGTCATCAAGGCATGGCCCATGTGGAGGGGTCAAGCAGAGGAGTCAAGGAGGGGGCCAAGGTCATCCAAGGCACGATGAAATCCTGGTGGGCCAAGGTATGGAGAAACCAGAGCTTCTCCACTTGGCCCCTGGGAGCCAAAGACAGCTGGAGCAGGATGGATGGATGATCCTCTGCAGCCCTTCCTTGCCCTGCTGGGCAGCAAGACTTGTCCTCTCTCTGGCTAGAGCAGCTGCAGGAACTTTTCTGGTTCATGACCCTCTTGGCAATTTTGAGCCACTCCGAGGTGCTCTGAGCAGAAAAGGAACTGCCAGGATCCATTCATGCAGGCAGCAGAAATGCCTGGGAGCCCCATATCACTCTCTCCTGCCTCAAGGATCTCATCCCTCAGGCATTCCAAGGGAACTTTGGGTAATGCAGAATTTTATTACTCATATTCCTCCTCACTGGGGAAATAATCAAGGAACATCTGGGTTATCACACAGTTTGGGGCAAACAGACCCTCCCTGAGGCACCAACATTATCTCGTGGTATCCTGGCTTTGTCCTGCTGCCAAATAACTAGGAGACAAGAACAATATCCCTCCTGAAGCACGAGGATCATGCTGCTCCAGCTGGGGTGCACCCCTCAGGCTCTTCTTTGGGATGCCACCATGCATTTAAACACCAGCCTGGCCTATGGGCTTTGCTCTTGTTTCTCTCCCTCCCTTTCCTGGGTGACCACAGCTCCCCCCACTTGGAAAGCCAGCCCCTTGTTAGCAAAGCTGGGATTATCTGGCCCTGGCAGAGAACGTGCCTCATGCTTTGGCTGTCTTGGAGATGCCTCTTGACCCTCATGTCCACGTCTGGAGATGTTTCCTGGGGACCACAGAACTGTGAGCCTGTGGACCAGCACCCAGGAGAGCCAGGCTTGCTTGGCTACTTCAGAGCAGCATCCCTGGAGACGGGAATTAGCTGGAAAATGGGGAAAACACTCTCTCAACCCTAATTGCAGGAAGGTTAGGGTTACAGAGACACTTCTAGTAGTGTCAGGCACAGCATGAGGACAAATAAGGGAACAGGAGCAAGGAGAGGGTGAGTGGTTTATGACCCATAGAATTAATGGGGCTTTCCTGGGTCATTGGGGGGATTTGGGGTGAATCTGAGTTTGGGGGTAACAGTAGGGTGGCTGGTCACGAGTTCTGGGGTGACATAATGAACCTTGTCTCCATGCTCCATGGACAAGGATGGCTGATTGAGCAGAACGAAGGCTGGAGAACATGGCATGGGGCTGGTGAGGGATTTATCTTCCCCAGAAATGTGGGTTAGGAGTATGGGCAACTGGGTTGGTCCAGGTGACTCAAAGGTTGTCTTCCAATGTCTTCCAACACAGCGGGATTGGGGATGAGGCTGAAGAAGGGCAGAGGAACCAGAGGGGTCTGGGGCTACAGGGGCTGTGGGAGATTGTGAGGGGGAGCAGGTGGGTGGGGGAGGGTCAATGCAGGATTAACAGGGAGGGCTTGGGGGGTGGTTCTGATGTTAATGCAGGGGCTAAGGCAGGCAGGGGGGGTGAGGGGGTCCAGGGAGAGTCTGTGGGGGCTGGGAGCCAATAGGTGACTGAGGAGGTGGGGGAGGGTGGGGAAACCCTCAGCCAGAGGGGTGCTGACGCTGGGGACAGGAGCCATGTCCCTAAAGAAAGGTGACCTGGCCGTGGCCTACCCGGTCTGAGTGAGCCCAAGGGGGCCGCTGGGGGGGCCGGGCCCATGTGCTGCCATCCCATAGGAGGGGGCAGCTGGGGCTGCTGAATGTGCAGGTCCCGGGTGGCTATTCCTGGCAGCCCCGCCTGCGCAGGCAGATTGGTTTGCAGGGAGGTGACAAGTGCCAGCCAAAGCCTATAAAAGTCACCCAGCCCCTGTTCTGGCTCAGTGACCTGGTTCCCCCCTCCCAGCACAGCCAGAGCAGAGACCATTGGCCCAGAGTGGAGACACCTGGTCCTGAGCCGGGACCCCAACCTCGGAGTCCAGACCCCAGATCCGGAGGAGAGATCTTTTGTCTTGAGCAGGAACCCCAGAACAGAGCAGACACACAGGAGCAGAGACCCCAGAACATTTCCTT
>NW_005054425.1:315856-324995 GCF_000277835.1 Geospiza fortis
CCCCAGCCCCCGAGCATCCCCCAGAGCAGCCCCCAGCTCCCACAGACGAATCTGCTCCCATCCCCATGGAAGCTGGAGCAGAAGCGGCTCCAGCGCCTGCAGAAGCTCCCCCAGCTGAACCCCCAGCACCTGAACCTAAACTGGAGAAACCAAAGGAAGGTGAGTGGGGAACACTGGAGTGGGGAGGGGACATAAGCAAGGCTTGGAGGGGGCATGTGCCGGGGAGAAGGGATGGGGGCATGAAGTCATCAAGGATATTTTTGCAGTGGGAGAGGGCTGCGGATTAGGTGGACTGAAGACAGACCTGGAGGTTGAGTGATTGCCCTCCAAGAGCCCCGGTACTCAAGCCCTGCTGTCACCACTGTGGGTTTGTTACAGAGCCACCCAGCTGCCCCTTGTCCTTGGCTGTGGAAGAAGTGAGTGAAAACTCATTCACGCTGACCTGGAAAGCCCCGGAGCAGATGGGCCGGGCAGGCCTGGATGGATATGTGGTGGAGATCTGCAAAGATGGAAGTAGGTTTGATCTTTCCTGCCTCATGAGCATGGAGAGGTGGTGCATGGTTGTGCGATGGGATGGAGCTGGGTACATCCCAGCAGAGTATTTCCCCCAGCAACAATTCCCTTTCTTTGCCCAAATGGATCCATTTTGAATGGTTATTTCTTTTCCATGAAGGAACAGGGAATCCCATTGCCTTCAGACAGTAGTGATGGCTTTGGCAGGGGCTTGCAGCAGGTTTAGTCACCGCTGTGTCCAGCTCTAGCGGGGAGCAGAGGCCAACACACCCTCTGGGGATGGTCTCTGATGAACTCCAGAGCTGCAGAGACCCAGGGCTGGGATGGCATTTCAAGAAAACGGGAGGAAAAAGTTCAACCCTCCCATGTTTGCCCAAAATGAAGCAGGGAAGGAATGGGGATAAAATGGGAGGATGAGGAAGGGAAGGGTCCTGGGCATGTATCAGCAGACTTGATGATGTCTGGAAGGAGAGTGGCTGTGGTGGAAGGAGGTGGGCTGGGAGGTGGCAGCAGGTGTCCAGCAATTGTCCATGGTTCTCCAGTTGTACTGCTGAGAGGCAGAACAAGGTAAGTGGATAAGATTTGTGTTTTGGGCACTCTCTTGAAGCCCTGCTGGGCTTTGGGGTGAGAGTGAAGGGTCTGTGTGGATGGGGGGATCTGCAAGGGGAGGCTGGGCTGGAGTGGTTTGGGAGGCCCAGGTGGCCCATGGACCTCAGGGAATTTGATCCTCAGCTGTTTAGCTTGTGGCACACATGATGGACACATTCTTGGCTGTGGGAGGCTCCCACTGTGTGGCTGCAAATGGAGAGGTTACCACGACTGGGTGGGATGCATGAGGATGTCCTTGCATGGGACAAGGAAAGATGCAGCCATTCCTGGAGGGATCTGTCTGACAGCCACCCAAAGGGCCCAGTCTGGATGCTCTCCTGGCTTGTTTTGGGTCTGCTGCAGGACAGAACTCCAGTACCTCTGTCATCACCCAGGGGCCACAGGACTGCTGTATTTGGGGTACAAGACTCTGGTTGGCTAAAATATGGTGAGATTTGAGTGAGGGCTGATTTGGGCAATGCTAGTGGTGAAGGGAAAGAGGATCTGATGGGATTTGGCTGCTCCAGTGGCATTGACAAGAAAACTTTCCTGTTCTGAAGGTGCACATGGGGGCTTGGCACAGCCTGGCATATGTGGGTCACTCTCATTGCCCACCTGGGACACCCACTCCCTGGGAAACTGGGGCAATTTATTTTCTAAGTGAGAAACATCTTGAGAGGTTTGGCACATGGCAAAGTTGGGTTAGCTGGGGCTGGGGGAGGGCTGGACTCTGGGTTGAGTTTGAGACGTCCCTTACAAGCGGGAAGAACACTTGGAGAGGTCTATCTGGCCAGGGACAGGTCCTTAGCAGACCTTGCTCAGTGTGGAGGGGTTTGTGGAGGCCATGGTGAGTCCTAGTGTTGTCCTGGGGCAGTGAGAGGAGCAGAGTGGCTGGCAGGGAGCTCCAAGGATCTTTCGTTTCAGAAATGCACCTGGTCAGCAGGGACGTGTTTGCTGGCCCGATGCCTTTTCTTGCTTGCAAATGTCCTCGTGCTCCAGTGCTGAGCTCCTGCCAGCACTTCATACCCCACACTCCTTGGCAGGGGTGGCCAACCTCCCTGCCAAAGCTCCTTTTTCTGCTGGTGCCCCAAACCCTTCCCCATTTCCAAGGAAAGGATTCTTTGCCTCTGGGTCTCGCCTTCTGGGCCTTGATCCTGCTGTTCAGGGTGTGTCTGTCTATCCATGGCAGTGCTGTGCTGGGTCTGTTGCAGGTTCAGACTGGAAAGCTGTGAACCAGGAGCCTTTTCTTTCCACCCGCTGCACAGTCCCAGACCTCAGCTCTGGGGACAAGATCCACGTGCGGGTGGTGGCCGTCAGTGCCAGCGGGACCAGCGCGCCGGCCACGCTGGAGCAGCCCGTGCTCATCAGGGAGATCCTCCGTGAGTACTGATCCTGAGGGCACAACTTCTGTGCCAAAGCTCTGTCCATCCCTGGAGCCAGCATGAGCAGCCTCTCAGGGGTCCCATCCAGCCTTTGACAGATGTTATTCCCAGTGACTGTTTGCTGACCTCTCCAGTCCTGCTGATGTTGAAATTTTGGGGGTGAAGGACTCAAAAGGCAGAGCCACATTTTCTCATTTAATGGCAAGAGCTCAGAATCCACCTCCCCTGAGCATGTCTCCTCCCCTTGGCAGTGTCACATCCCGAATATGCCACGGCACACATTGGACAGCTTTGTTTATTTAGCTCAGGGAAGTCAAGAGCTGGTTGTCTGGAGCATGGGAACTTTAATCACGCTGAACTTGCTAATGAATGAGTTGCTCCCATGCTTAGCAAGACTCACATTCCTCTCAGGGTGCTGCCAATGTGCAGAGGCTGATGCAGGAGGGCAGGGCCTGTTTGCACTCAGCAAACACCAAATACAGAGTCATTTTCCCTCTAGAAGGAATTATTAATGCTCATATTCAGCACATCAGATTTTTCAGCTGCTTAAAAATAGTAATACTAAGAAAAGTTATTCCTGGAACCACCAGCTTTTCATAAGAAAAGGCTTGGAGAAGACTATCAGCCCATGGAAAGGGTCCTGCAGGGTCCATCTTCTCAGTGTGCTTGGAGGAGGTGAATTTGGCTTCGGGGTGGTGGCTGTGCCTGCTCCCCTCTGATCTCAAAACCATCCCACCAGACCTCATAGGACTGGGAAAACTGGGGTGTGAGGGACTGGCATGGGATGGTCAATGTACAGCTCATGCTTTCCACACCCTGTACCTGCTGCCTGAGCTTTGTCCCAGGCACATGTACAGGTGTAAAACCCAAAGAGCTGAGAGACCCCCCACACAACTTGATCTACTGGGCCCTTCCCTTCCCTTCCCTTCCCTTCCCTTCCCTTCCCTTCCCTTCCCTTCCCTTCCCTTCCCTTCCCTTCCCTTCCCTTCCCTTGTGCCCTTCCCTTCCCTTCCCTTCCCTTCCCTTCCCTTCCCTTCCCATCTGTTGCCTCCTGGCCCTCACATTTTCTCTCAGCCTGCATTTTGTACATCTCACCAGTTCATTTATAGCACCCCAGGGGATTTTAAATAGCAGCAATGGGACAGCACGGAGCTTAACAACAGGTGGGATGAGTGGGCTTGGGAGGTGGAGAGAGACAAGGAGAAACCAGATGAAGGATCAGTATGGGAGTCACATTTTCCTGGGAACAAGGGCAGGAAAGAAGGCCTTCCCACCATGGCACTTTGTCACTGTGGCCACTGACCTTGGCCAGCCCAGTCCCTCTGAGGGAGGCACTGGGGATCTGGGGAAAATATCCATGAATTAACATTCCTCCCTGAGATCATGTTTCCGTCCCCTGCAGAGACTGATGAGCCCAAGTGGCAGCAGGGGGATGGATCCCTGCAGAAATGGCAGCACGAGCAGAGCAGGGACGGTCTCAGCTGTCAGGGAGGGCCTGTCCCTGCTCCCCAGCCCTCACAGCTGTTTGGCTCAGGCCTGGTTTACTCTGCCTGGGCCCCCTCCCCAGGGTGCAGCTCGTGCACATTTAACCCGGGCAGAGACTCCCAGCTCCTTCTGAGGGGCTCCAGAGAGATCCCTGGCTATCACTGAGCCAGCAGAGTTGTTCAGCTTCTGTTCCACCCTGGGAAGGGGACACGCTCCATGAGCATTCTCCAGTGGGCATTTTGCTTGTCTTTGTTATGTTTCCTTGGAGATGTTTGCCTTTCACAAGTCTGGTATGACCAGGCACCTCCTTGGTGTTTCAGAGGCCTGGATTGCACAGGGAAGGTGGAGGTTGAGCCTTGTCCTTGCTGAAGGTTGGGCTGTATGCCTCTGGAAAGTCAGGGGGAGAAATATTT
Organism: Geospiza fortis; assembly: GCF_000277835.1. Taxonomy (NCBI): domain Eukaryota; kingdom Metazoa; phylum Chordata; class Aves; order Passeriformes; family Thraupidae; genus Geospiza; species Geospiza fortis. Next base: position 320,238 of record NW_005054425.1, read on the forward strand.
CCCAACGGGGAGATGCTGTTCCCTGCCTTGTTACAATATAAGTTGTGTTGTGGCTCTTCTGGTTGAGGCCAGGCTGCCTCCATGGCCAGGAAGTCATGAAGAGGGGTGAATGGTCCATCAGAACGCTGCCCTTGGGTTGGTGACCGGGATCTCAGGGACGGCTGTCACTCTGGGAACAGGCAGTGGGATGGCGAGCACAGCCCTGCAGGGGAGCAGAGCTATCCAGGAGATGAGAGGGAGAAGGTGGCCGTGTTGGGGTGGATTTTCTTGGTTGCCAGGCAGGGGTGTGTATGGAGAGGGCCAGCTGCTGTGTTCCATGGGTTTCTGGGCTTATATGAATCCAATCCGGCCAGCACGAATCCAAGCCCAGCACGGAACCAGCATAGACGAAGGACAAAAGACGAGGAGCGCTCTTCCTCCACGTGGGTGTAGGTATCCGTTTATTAGCTTGAGACAGCACATCAGGCAGTGCAGCCACCCAGGTAAAGGAAGAGAGCGCATTCAGCCTGCTGCGGGGTTTTGTCCAGGGGAGAGGGGGCGGGGAAAGGGGACCGCAATGGGATGCCAATGGGGAGGGACCACCCGTGGGACAGCCACCGAACCAGGTATGGGAGGGAACACCAGATGCAATACAACAGCCAGCCAGCTGGAATGGGAGGAATGGGAGTTCCTTGTCTCACAATGTGAATTCTGTCCCCAGAGCTCCCGAAGATCCGCATGCCTCGGCACCTGCGGGAGACTTACATCAGGCGTGTGGGGGATGCTGTGAACATCATGATCCCCTTTCAGGTACGTGGGCGGTTTGGGCTTTAATCTGCTGGGCATTTCATTCCAGATTAGCTCCTGCAGGTTAGTTTCTGGGTCCAACTGTGCTCTGGCTTGGCCTGGTTGCTGTGTCTTACAGGCCAAGGGTGGGTGATGGGCTGGGAATCTCTCTCCTCTTCGTGCCCAGATTCCATTTTTCCCCTGCTATATCTTTGTTGATGATGCTGCAGTGGGACAGCCCCAAACACATCTGGACATGGACTGGCTGTTGCTGCTGTCTCAGCCAATAAGTCCAGTTCAGCTTGTGCTCCTGGCCAGGATCTGGCCACATGCCTTGGGACCCCACAGCACAGCACTGGGCTCCCTGGAGGGGGACCAGCTGCCTTTGGAGGAAAGCAGGCCCAGGGCTGTGTGATGGTGGAGCAATGCTGACACTGGTGGGCCAGGCTGGAGGTTGTCTCCTCAGCTATCTCTCTCATCATGTGTGGGACATCACCAGAGCACCTCCACCATGGCAGCTGGCTCTGAAACATGTTGGGCAAGCAGAAGGAGTGAGAGGCCCCTGAACTGAGGGGCTTGTCCATGCCATGTCTCACAGACAGTTTGGACTCTGTGCTAGCCATGCTCCAGACATGAATTTTCCCTGCATGCTGAGTTCAAGCGCTGGTGCTAAGCTGGAGCCTGTGCTCAGCACCTGGGCCCTGGGAGAGCACAGCTGTGCCCTGGCAAGTACAGCTGGGCTTGCTCCATGAGGACCTTGGGGAGCCAGCATGTTCCCACCTCATCCCTGGAGCCTGATGGTTTCTCCTTAGTGAGTCTGACAGGAATCAGCTGTATCTTCTTTCCTGCTGGATGGGAGAGGTGGCACTCGGGCTGCTGCTGCCTGGACACAGCGGGGTGGCTCTGCCACCCGTCCTCCCCAGCAGGACCTGCTGGGACCATGTCTGAGTGGCTGCTGACCTGCCTGTGTCTGCAGGGAAAGCCGCAGCCCGAGGTGAGCTGGAGCAAGGGTGGGCAGCCCCTGGACAGCAGCCGCATCAACATCCGCACCACGGCCCGGGACACCATCTTCTACATCCGCCAGGCCCAGCGCGCCGACTCGGGCCAGTACGAGCTCACCGTGCGCATCAACGGCGCCGAGGACAAGGCTACCCTGGACATTCAGGTGGTTGGTAAGCTGAGGATGGGACCCTGCAGGACCACTCTGGAGCTCTTTTCTCCTCCTTAGCTGGGTAGGTCTTGTTCTGGGTGGGATGTGATGCGATAGCAACAAGGCAAAGGACTCTGGAGTCCCTGTTCCAGTGGGATCCTCAACAGGTTCATGCATGTGAACTTCTCTGGTTGGAGATGCAGAGTTTCTGCCAGCCTTGCCCCTCACAGCTTCTCATCCCTTGTGTGCTGCGCCAGGGTGAAAAGAGATTAAAAGCAAGGTCAAGGGATGGCCAAGGTACAGAATGTGGGAGGAGCAAACTGGGATGTCACCCTGAGGGTGTTTTGTGTTTGCAGAGCCACCTGGCCCTCCCCAGAACCTGAAGCTGGTGGATGTGTGGGGCTTTAATGTGGCCCTGGAGTGGACCCCCCCTGCGGACAATGGGAATGCTGAGATCAAGGGCTACAGGGTGCAGAAATCAGACAAGAAGAGTGGGGTGAGCCTGGGCACTCCTGCTGCTGGTGATGCCCTGATGGGAGAGGGACTGCTGCACTCCCTGCCCCACCCCACACCTTCTCCATCCTTGTCACAGCCTGTCTTTCCTCACTGCTCTCTTTTTTCCTCCTTTTTTCCTTCCAGAAATGGTTCACGGTGCTGGAGCGCTGCACCCGCACCAGCTGCACCATCTCCGACCTCATCATTGGCAACACCTACTCCTTCCGAGTGTTCTCCGAGAACATCTGTGGGCTCAGCGACAGTGCTGCTGTGGCGTCTGGAGTGGCCCACATCGAGAAGACAAGTGGGGACATGTGCCTGGCTGAGGGGCTGGGGAGGGTGCTATCCAAGAGTGGTCCTGGCCAATGGGCCCATGAGGCTTCCTTGGAGTTGTGTTGATGCTGCTGGGCTGGTCCCCAGGACAGGACCAGCAGGGGTGAGGCTGAGCGCCCCCAAGGTCCAGAGGCACCCTGCCCCCCCTCTGCACCTAATTTCTCCTCTGGGGAAAGCTTGTGCCATGCTCAGCCCTCTGGAAGAACCAAGGCATGGACATCCCTGGGATGAGATGGAAGCAGGAGCTGGGAAGAGTCAGAGCAGCCCTGGCTTCTTGTCCACAGCTCAGGGCCAAATCTCCAACCAGCCCTGCTCTCCTTCCATCTGTTTCCATCTTGCTCCCTGGTAGCGCACAGTGACCTAGGGTCTCTGCCATCTGCAGAGCTTCCCTCCAACTCTTATTTCTGTGGATGAGATTTGTGGATGGAGTGGGAGATTCAGAGTGTGCCCAGCCTGGGCCTCACCTGCTGCACACAGGATGTGCCACAGTGGGGTTGGCATCCCCCCTGTTCCTTGCAGGGCCTGGGCACGGCCATGTCATGATTGGATGAGGAAACGGGGCTGCTCTGAGCTGAGGGCCAGGTCCTTGGGTCAGGCCAGGTGACATCTGGCTTCTTATGAGAGCGAACAGAAGTGGGTTTGGGTACCTTGTGCTGAATTCCTGTGTTGGTCAGCCTGGGAGCCTGAGGTCTCAGCTAGAATTAATTATTTCCTTAGAAACCACTTACCAGCCAGAGAAGATCACCCAGCGGGACATGATGGAGCCTCCAAAGTTCACACAGCCCCTGACAGACCGAACGACCACGCGGGGCTACAGCACCCACCTCTTCTGCTCCGTGCGGGGCTTCCCCCAGGTCGGTGCCTCCCCCAGGGACACTATAACCTGTCCTGGGGACACCTGGGGGGGTTTTGCAACGTGGCTGGAGGTGGGAGACTGTCTGGGGGATGGTTGGTGCTGTTGGATTAGGGTTGCGTGAGGTTAAGGAGCTGAAGCTGCCCTCTGAGTCAAACTGGGGCACATTTGGGGTGTTTCTGCATGGAAATGGGAGACTGGTCTTAAATCAAGCCATGTCCTGTTTCCTCTGTGCTGGGGGAGGAAGGGTGGAGCAGTGGTTAGGGCTCACAAGTGGGAGATTTGGATCTTCAAAATACTTCTGACTTTGAATCCCACCATGGCCACAAGCTTCAGGCAGGGCCAAGGCAAAGGCAGAGAGAGGTGGCTGTATTTTGGGGACAATTAGATTTCTCATTTCTCTCCCGGCTTTAAACTTTCAGCCCAAAATCATCTGGTTGAAAAATCAGATGGAGATCCGGGAAGATCCCAAATACATCGCACTGATTGATCAGGGTGTGTGCTCCCTGGAGATCCGCAAGCCTGGCCCTTTTGATGGGGGTGTCTACACCTGCAAGGCTGTGAACCCCCTGGGGGAAGCCTCAGTAGACTGCAGACTGGATGTGAAAGGTGAGAGTGCCTTAGGGAAGGAGGAGCAGGAACCCTTGCCTGCTTTTTCCAGGTCTCACTTTCCCAGGGCTGTGGTTTGTCCCTGTTTTGGGTTGATCCTGGTTGTGAGGGAGTCTAAGGACACTGGGCAGCCCTGGGGAGCTGCACCTTTGGGCTGCTTGGGTTTATGATCTTGAAGCATCTTGAAATCACCTTTCCTTATTCATGGGGAAAAAAATGGGGAGGAGATCAGAAATGGCAGAGCCAGAGGAGCTGCTGGAGGCCAAGCCCAGCACTGGCTGCCCCTGCTCCTGTCCCGAGAGTGGGGAGGGGGTGTGAGGTGTGAACCTCCTCCCCTGCATCTGGGCTGCTCTGATTTATGCCTTGGCACCCTGCCCACATTTCCCACTCACATTTCCCTGCCTCAGCAGAGCATCCAGAACAGGCCTGCCCCATGTTTCTCCCCACAGCCCCTGCTTGGCCCATGGGAGGTTCACTGCTCACACACCCTCTGTGTGTTCCTGTGCTGGCCAGGTGTCCTTAAACACTTATATTTCCTCTCCTTTGTCTTCCA
>NW_005054425.1:325005-353931 GCF_000277835.1 Geospiza fortis
AGTTCCAATCTGGCAACCCCAGCACCCCAGTCCCTGTGGAAGCTCCAGGGCTGTTGGTCTGGCACAGGGTGTGGGGCACAGGCTCAGTGCTCAGCTCTGTGGGAGCTGCTCTGGACCCTCCAGGAGCACTGACCCAGCACATCCTGAGTGCAGCTGAGCAGGGGCTCTCAACAGAGCAATGATCTGGGTGGGAAGGGACCTCAAAGCTCACCCAGTCCCACCCCCTGCCATGGGCAGGGACACCTTCCACTGTCCCAGATTGCTCCAAGCCTTGTCCAACCTGGCCCTGAACATTTCCAGGGATCCAGGGGCAGCCACAGCTTCTCTGGGTAACCTGGGCAAGGGCCTCCCCACCCTGACAGGGAGCAATTCCTTCCCCACTCTCCCATCCATCCCAGCCCTCTGGCAGTGAAAAGCCATTCCCCCTTGCCCTGTCCCTCCATGCCTTGTCCACAGTCCCTCTCCAGCTCTCCTGGAGCCCCTTTAGGCACTGGAAAGGGCTCTGAGTTCTCCCCAGAGCCTTCCCTTCTCCAGGTACCCCCATGGCACCCCCATCTCTCCCAGCCTGGCTCCAGAGCAGAGGAGCTCCAGGCCTTGGAGCAGCTCCATGGCCTCCTCTGGGCTCTCTCCAGCAGCTCCAGGTCCTTCCTGTGCTGGAAGCCCAGGGCTGGGGCAGCTCTGCAGGTGGGGTCTCACCTGAGTGGGGCACTGGGGCAGAATCCCCCTTCCCCTGCTGGCCACACTGGGGGAGCAGCCCAGCTGGCCAAGGAGGATGAGCTGGGCACTGTGCTGGGGACACAGAGCACCTGGGAGTCACCCTGGCTGGGACCTCGGGGACACTGGCCAGGAGCAGGCAGTGATGGTGGAGTGTGGGATTGCTTGGAGTAGGTGTGTGCAGGGTTGAGATGTGCTGGTGCACACTGGGGTGAGCACCCAGCACTTTTGGGAGTCAAAACGGGAGTAAGACAAGGGAAGTTCAAGGGGTTTTTGCCTCCTGTGCTCTCCTACAGTGCCCAAGTGAGGACAGATTGGAGGACAAGACAAAGAGCAAGGTAGGTCTGAATTGAGGCACCAGGATGGAGGGAAGGTGGATCACATCAGGGGGGCTGGAGTGGGCTGAATGTCCTGGATTAGCCCTTGTCACCCGATGATGGAGTCCCAGCTCAGATCTTCCTTGTCCCATGGCTGGAGATGCATGGGTGGGATGGGGTGATGAACCTGAGGGAAACCTGTCCCTTGGTGAGGGGGAGGGAGGGCTGTAAATGTGGCTGGGTTTGTCTTGCATTAGAGCTGTGGCAGGGACATGTTTCCCACCCATCCCTGACCAGGGCTCTCTTGGTGCCCTTGCAGGACTCGGATCTCGTTCCTTTTCCCAGGTGGATCCTGCAGGTGCCAGGCGTGGTGGGGCCGGTGCTGTGCCCCTGGCCATGATCTCTGCTGCCTGCTGCACTGCCCCTTCCCGGCAGTGCTTTGGGGGCTGCACCTCAGCCTGCCGTGGCATGGCCCTCTCTGAACCTGTCATTAGCTGTGACAATAAAACAAACCCAGCTGAGGAGCTTTAGTCCTAATAAAAGCCACCAAACACCTCTGTCCTGCTTATTGTGGGGCTGGCTTGGGTGGGGAGATGTGGAGAGGTGCCAGGGCTGCTGTTGGAGTCATGTAGGATCCCACCCAACCAAGGGTAGAGGAGATGGGTTTTGAGCTTGGAAAGGAAGGACCAGCACATAGAGAGATTACTGAACCAGAAGGAGCCCAACAAAGAGAAAGAGAATGCGGAAAGATTTCCTTCTGGAGCAGGGGAATGATTCTGGCTGGGGAAAAACAAATGCCACATCAATGTTGCGGCATCTTAATGCTTCTTTATTGAAGCACAATTTTTTTATCCACACCAGCCAGGCAATGATCCAGCCAGGAGCTGTCGCCTCCCCAGGGTGACAGGACACGTTGATGTTTTACCCAGAGGAGGGACTCATCCCTGTGAGCTGGTGGCTCGTGTGCAGGGTGAGTTATCACTTGAGCTCTGGGCCAGCTCGGGGCAGACACTGGGGGTCACCAGAGCCCGGAGGGACCCATGGAACACAAGGTTACCTGGGGCCAGCAGCGTGGGGTGATCTCTCCACCAGCACTGCCTCCCCCCTCAGTCTGGGGGCACGAGGGTAGGAGCTCTCCCAGCTGTGTGGCAGCTCTGTCATGAGGCCAGACTCATATCCTGCCTGTGTCCTGGCTGGCCCTGGAATTGCCAGTGTAGATGCAAATCCAGCCTGGTACCCACAGATTGGAGCCCATCCCACCCTTGGTGCCATGGAGAGCAAAGCTGGGCAGTGCCTGTGGTTAATCAAACCCCTCTCTGCACCACCTCTCCTGCAGCCCCTCTGCTTTGTCCCCATCTGTTCCCAGGCACCTACAGCCCAAGATGAAGTCCGCGGGGTGCTGCTGGTCCCGTGAGGCTCAGTAATGCCAGGTGCACTGTTCACACCAGGGTTGTTTGTTTCCACCATCAGAGGGCATTGTTGGATTAATTTTATCCCACTGCTTCTCAGGATGGAATTTCGAGGTGGTCAGTACTGGTGGTAATGTGCCGGAGCAGAGGCTGCAGTTCCAGCTGGCAAGTGCAGAGCCTGTTTTCCCCAGCATGCTCATACCCAGCCCAGACACTGCTGAGGGTGTCCCTGGTACCCGGGCATGTGGCCTTGGCCAGAGAGATTCTTTCAGGGACAGGGTGTGGAAGCAGGCTGTGAGCTGATCTCCAGGACTCTGTCATGCTGCATGCTGTGCCCTTTCCAGGCCCTTATTTCAGTCCTACAGAGCACAGACGGCATTTGTAACCCACAGGGGATGGAAGTGGGTGACAACATCCACTTTTAGTGAGGGCTCCCCCTCAGGGACAGGTCTGGAGAGCACAGAGTGGAAAAATACACTTTATGCTATTTTTAATGAAGCAATTATTCATATGCCCTTTAATTTATGAGCATCCCAGTTGCCAGGTTCCTGGTTACCTTAGCAAGGATCAGGCCAAAGGGTCAGTTCCAGAAAAGCAGCAGAAATAAGATGCAAGTGGGAGTCAGAGCTGAGCAAACAGTAGCACTGATCTGAAGGCAAGGTGCTGCAGAGCCAGGGGACCACGGCCTCAGCCTGGGGTCCTCTCTCATCCTCACTAACCTGGGGTTGCAGCATCCTCAGGTACCACTGATACTGGTGCTCCACGAGACCTGAGGCTCTTCCCTCTGCCCTCTCCAGGAGATGCTGGCTCTGGCCAGAGCTGGCACAGGACATGGCAAAGTGGGAGCACAGGAGTCACTGCACTGGGCAGAGGAGCATTGGGCAGATATGGGGTGAGCCAAAGCCTCATCCTCATGTGAGAGGTTCAGCCCTGGCCCCAGGGCACCTGGCGATGCCTGGGAGGGGGGTGTGGGCTGAAGTCTGTGGGGAATTGCTGTTCCCAAGGGCTCAGCACCAGCACAGCACCATCTACACCATGGGAAGGTTGGGAGGGTGTTCAGGACCCCTCTACTGTGATGAGGACTAAGGGAAGGATTTTCTCCTGTCCTTGCCATTGTTTTTCTGCTTTAGTCTGGTTGTTCCCAGTGCTCTCTGAGCCAGGAGCCTGGAAATACATCAAGGCCCCCGCAAAATGTGGGTGGCTGAGCCTTTCATCTCCTCTCTTCCTTGCTGCCCTCCTCATCCCTCTGAGCTAAATAGAGCTGGCTGCAGCAGTGAGAGAAGGGACTCCTGGCTGCCCCAATGCCTGTGCTGCACACTCCCAACATTGCTAAAAATCACCCATAAATCTCACCCACCCAAGGTCCTTCTCCCCTCTGCACCCCCAGTCTCTGTGGGAACTTGCTGCAGTCCCTTTGCTCATTGCTGACGTCCCCTCTGAGGAGCACGACCCTGCTGGGGCAGGGCAGGGCCACAGGATCTGCTTCCAGTGGGAGCCTGGTGAACAAGGGACGCTGATAAGAAAAGAATCCAAATCTACTCAAAATTTTCCACCACTGCTTCAGCCCTGGAGGAGGGACTGGCACTTCCAGAAGGACCAGAGCTGGATGAGGGATAGTCCATCCAGCTAACCCCTCCTCAAGTCTATCCACAACTGAACTTCAGTGGTGGCAAAGTGCCCTGTGGCAGCATCAGCACCCACATGGTGGCCTGTAGCTGTCCCCCACTTGCTCCCAGAGGGATCCATGTTCCCCCTGCCTCCTGGGCAGTGGAGGTGTCTGCATTAACCCACAATGTTTGAGTCAAAAGAGTTTGGCTGCACAGAAAGGGTGGGAAGGAACAATATGGGAGGTGTGAGATGAACAGCCCGGGAGAGATTTGCTACTGCTTTTCACAGAAAACAGCCAGGAGAAAGGAGGGAAAATGACTCAAAACCAGAGTAAAGGGAGAGAGAAGTGGAGAGGACATGCTCCCTTGGGTACAGCTTGCAGGGGTGGTGGGTGCTGCTGGGACCCATGGGAGCCATCGGGGAAGCAAAAGCAGCTTCTGCAGAGTTCTCTGGGATTATGCTTAAGGGTTTCACCAACACCCACCTCTGCCTACCTCTCTGGTAGTACTGAGAGCTGGAGACTGACCCTTTGCTCTGCGGGGTAGTGGGTTCACTACCCTATGGGTGCTGGCAATGTCATGGGAAGTCTTTTCCTATCTCTTCCCATGTCTCAGCCCAGCTCACCTCTCCCTGGTTGCAGAGAGGAAAGAAAGGGCTTTCAAACTTAATTTCTCCTGAAATCCCAGTGCCCTGGATTCTCCTGGTTCTCAGCACCTTCACTCCCACAGGGCACCCCTCTGTCCCAGAGCCCAGGCACCCCCATGGCTCCATGGACATGGGGCCAGAGCTTGAGGTGCCACCAGCACCACCAACACCATGGAGCTGAGGGTCTCCATCAATGGCAGGGCACCTCCTGGGTGGTTTGGATCACTGGACTTTATTTGCATGAAGATAAATTGCGCATTTGTCTGTACAATTTCTCCTTAAATACTTGGCAATGCTTAAAAAATGAAAAACAAAAACAATCAGGGAGAAAAAATCCTAAACCAGAAAGGAATAGCGCAGGCTACAATATCCAAACAGTACAATGCTTGTGAATAAATAACCCCCTGGGGTGGCTGTGGGGACTGCAGGGGGCTGCTGAACTCAGAACCCATCGGGTCCTTGCTACCCCTTCCTGAGACAGCAGGAACAGTGTCCAGGTGGGACTGGATGGGCACAGATGCCCCTCCCTGCCCTCTCCCAGTTCCTAGTTGCCTGTCTCAGCTGTGGTGGTGCTGGTGGTGTTTTTGTTGGTTTTGCAGCAGAAGTACTGGTTCCAGATCTGCAGGAAGGCTGTCCGGAACTTCTTGATGCGGAAGGCGTAGACGATGGGGTTCATGGCCGAGTTGCCGTGGGTGAGGAAGATGGCGATGTAGGTGAGGATGTGCGGGGTCTGGCAGGACGGGCAGAACAGGGTGATGCAGTTGAGGACGTGCAGAGGCAGCCAGCTGAGCGCAAACAGGAACAGAACCAGCGCCAAGGACTTGGCGATCTTCAGCTCCTTGCCGTAGTACTTCTGGGGGTCGTTGGAGCTGGAGGACACCTTCTTGTTGAGCTGTTTGCGGATGAGGTTGAAGACCTCCAGGTAGATGAGCAGCATCAGCAGCAGGGGCGGCAGGACCCAGACGAAGAAGTTGAAGTACACCATGTACTCCATGCTGATGACTGTCTCAAACTGGCACGTGATGACAAACTCCGTGTGGCTGCTGTTCAGCTCCTGAGTCCTTCGCATCTTGTTGAGGTTGTTCCACCCAAACATGGGGGTAAGTCCCACCAGAAAAGAGACTATCCAACAGCAGGCGATGGCCACAGCTGCCCGCCGTGGTGTCACCATGCTCTTGTACCTGTCGGAGAGACAACAGCCACAGGAAGGAGTTAGACATGGGTGGGATGCTCTGTGTGGGGGTTGTGTAGCTCCAGGTGGAGTGGCAGTGGTGGGATGGCAGTGCCCATGCTGAGGTAGGAGGATGTTCCTCCTTCCCTCCCCTGGAAGTGGGTAACAGCCTGTTCTGAAAATTGTGTTCACAGATTGGCTTCCCTGCCTGTGTCCTGAGGTGGCAGAGACCCCAGGCACAATCCACGAGCTCCAGGAGATGATGTCAAGCCAGGGAATGCATTAGCACCTGGAATGGGCCTGAGTATCCAACCCTCATGATTTGGAGGGAGTTCATATGCTCTGGAGCCCAGCTCCCATTCAAGCACCTGCACCTAGGGCAAGAGGTCGCCCTTTCCTCCTGCCACACACCAACCCCACCAGCTCACTGTCCCAGACAATTGCCCTGTGCCTGGGGAGGAAATGGCCAGCAAAAGCGTCCCCTGGGATGTGCTGGGGTGGAGGAAGGATCTGCGGGTGCTAATGGACCCCTGGGGAAGCTTTGGGCACAGCCTGTTCCTCTCCTAATGCACTTGGATTGACGAAACCCTCCTTCTTGATGGGCTGATGCCAGGGGCAGGAGGAGGAGGAGAGCTGTGTTCTGGCTAGGCTCTGCTCCCTCCCTGATGCCCCTGGGGAGCCACCAGGGCTGGGCTCATCTCTCCAGAGCTCTGCAAGCGGGAAGTGCCGTCTGCTGGATTGATTTTTCCCTTGGCTCTCCAGAAAGCTTTTCTTTGGAGGCTGAGAAGATTCTCAACCCAAGAGTTATTGCTTTCCACCAAAGGGGATTGAATAAAGAATGTTTTCCTGACTGTTTGCTGGGTCTCTCAGTGCTGCTGGTGTTAACCCAACCATGGGGACCATGTGGAGGTGGCTGGCAAAACTGGTTTCCGTCCTGCTGCTCAGAGCTCCCTACTGCAGGTCTGCAGCCTTTACCTGTGATGGAAATGAATCATTTTGGGCCTTTTTATACAGCCAACCCACTCTCCCTTCTCAAGACCCCTCTCATGGGCAGGGCATCAAGGTGGGTGCTTGGAGTGGCACAGGCTGGAGGAGAGGACTTCAGTCCCTGTGAGTCCAGAGGGTCCAGAGCCATTGGCCTCCAACAGCTTTCCTGAAGGAACCTCCTGTGCTCTGGGAAAAGCTTCACAACATCCTGGTGGCAGCCAGGTCCCGTGGGAAAGAGGTGACAGTGTGGGCAGCTGTTTCCGCTGAGCCAAGGCTGGCTTTGGAGGGTGATTTATTCCTTGTGGGGAGGAGAGAGGGCAGGAGACCCTGAGAAAGGCTCAGGGCAGGGAGAACAGGGAGGGCAAGGGGTGGTGGGAAAGAACCAGCACTGGGGGTCAAGGGAAGGGAATGGCAAGGAGGGTCCAAGGGAGCAGGGGGTGGCAGAGGGATGCCAGAGACCCCCGTGGGGCTGTGTGCTGGGCCCTGCACCCCATGTGGGGCTGTGTGCTGGGCCCTGAATCCCATGTGGGGCTGTGTGCTGACCCCTGCACCCCATGTGGGGCTGTGTGCTGGGCCCTGAATCCCATGTGGGGCTGTGTGCTGACCCCTGCACCCCATGTGGGGCTGTGTGCTGAGCCCTGAATCCCATGTCTGGTTGCAGGTCCTTGGTGGGGGGCTGATGAGCCCTCCAGCTCTGACACCCCACGGCCACCTCCCCAGGCTTGAACAGCTTGGGGAGTGACACCAGAAATAGCAGCAGCACCCCCTGCCCCAGCTCCTTCCCTCTTTGCAACCCCTGCAAGCTGTGCCCCATTTCTCACTCCTGGGGGTTTCTGGAGTCTTCTACTGGACATGCTCCCACTCTGGGTGCTGCCTGACCTGCAGAGCTGTGTGGGAGCCATTGCCCAAGAGACAAAGCTGCTGAGCAGCAGCGGTGTCACCATGGTCCCCAAACATGATCCCAGGGCTGGCAGCCACCACCCAGACACGGGATCCATCTTTCCTCAGTGCACACCCCTCTCTCTCCATGGTCCATATCCCTCCTTCCTGCACATCCATCTCTCTGCCATGGTCCATATCCATCTTTACCCCGTGCTGCAGTGACTGCTCTGACACTGCCTGGGAGCAGGACCTGGCTCTCCCTGCTCCTGCCTTCACTTTGCCCCACAAGGTTTGAGGGTGCACCTGCAGAAGCAGCCAGGGGAAACCGGGACATCCTCCTCCAGCCTGTGTGTGACATGGTCACAGAAAAGTGGGTGAACCAAAACCCATAGAAAACAGCCACATTTTCTCCTTCAAGCAACAAGCCAGGGGCACAGGCAGCTGCAGGAAATGTGCTTTCAGGGACCTGTGTCCACTGTCTCCATCAGCCCCACATGGAGAATGACAAAAGCTGTAAAATTGCCCCAGGTTCCTCCTCCCTCCAGCTCACCAGGCCCATCCATCCACTGGAGCTCTCATGGAGCTCTCATGGGGCTCAGCTGGTCCAAAGGCCACAAGTCCAATTTCAATTCCTTTTACACTTTATTTTCCTTGGAGGTGTCCAAGGAATGCCTGGATGTGGCCCTCAGTGCTCTGGGCTGGATGACAAGGTGGGGATAGTTACAGGTTGGAATTTATGGTCTCAGAGGCCTTTTCCAACCGAATTGATTCTGCGATTCTGTAAAGGGTGGAAATGCAGGATCCTACCTAATTCTCAACCCCTGCCACATGGTGGGAGGACAGTTAGCAGAGGGACAGAGATAGACCTTGCTGTTCCCAGCATTATTCTTCGTTATGCCATAAAGAAAATATTTTCTCATTTGTCTCATTTTGCATTAATATGATAGGGCTGGAGTTTGGGATGGTATGGGAGGCAGAAGCACTAGAAAATGCTGATAATGGCTCATAGTTAATAAATAATCTTGTTATTCTCATCAGCACCAGAGCAATTACCAGCATCATTGCAATTTTATTACTGCTGTTATTTTTATTAACAGCTGTGACTAAAACATCCATGGTAATCATCACCCCCATCCTCATTCACTTTGGGTTGGTTTCCTTTTCCCCCTGGGGGTTTGAGCCTGACTATAATTGGTAGATGTTCCCCTTGCCCTCCCTGAGTGGTGGTTTATGCACCATCCCTTCCCCACAGGGATGGGCATTGACCCAAACCCTCTTGGATGCAAAGTCAACCCGTGACCATCCAGACCTATCATGAGATGGGACGGGCAGAACTGTGGTGTGGAACAAAATTGCCTTTGAGGGTTTGGAAGATAATGCCAAGAGGCAAAAAGGCAATTATTGATAGAGCTGTTTGCTCCCCAGGGGAAGGGAATAGGTGATGGGTGGAGGCAGAGGCCAACAAATTGTCCCCAGGGGCTGCACAGAGCTGACAGGGAGGCAGGGAGCAGCTCTCCAGGGCAGGATGCTGCCTGCAGGAGAGGCTGAGGATGGAGCAGCCACTGAGACCCTTTTTCTCAGGAAGATCATAGGAACCTAGAATGGTTTGGTAGGGAAGGGATTTAAATCCCATCTCCTTCCACACCTGCCATGGGTCAGGACACCTTCCATTATCCCAGGTTGCTCCAAGCCCCAGTGTCCAGCCTGGCCTGGGACACTTCCAGCCATGGAACAGCCACAGCTTCTCTGGGCAACCTGTGTCAGGGCCTCACCACCCTTGGAGGGAACAATTCCTTCCCAATATCCCATCTCACCCTGCATTACAGAATCACAGAATCACAGAATTTCTAGGTTGGAAGAGACCTTTAAGATCATCAAGTCCAACCCATCTTCTAACACCTCAACTAGATCATGGCACCAAGTGCCAGATCCAGTCTGTTTTTAAACACATCGAGGGATGGTGACTCCACCACCTCCCTGGGTAGATGTAGACAGTATTTGACCACTCTTTCTGTGAAAAACTTCCTTCTTAATTCTAGCCTGTATCTCCCTTGGCACAGCTTGAGACTGTGTCCTCTTGTTCTGCAGTGGGAAACCATTCCCCCTTGTCCTGTCCCTCCAGACCTTTGTAATGGCCCCCTGGCCATCATTCTGAAGACACCATCCACCCTCCTCTCCCTTTGGTCCTCATTCCCAGACTAAATTCAACTTCTTCTGCCACATCTTGATGTGTCCAGACCTCTGCAACCCCCTCTGCTGCCCAGGAGCCCAGCTCAGCCCAGGCCCTGCTCTGGAGGTGCCCAGCCCTGGGCAGGCAAAGGCCCTGTGACCATTTCAGATATTAGGGCATGTCTGAAAGCACCTGGAGAGCAGAGCATTCACCTGGAGAACAGAGCATTCTTTGCTTTCATGGATTTCACCTTTGCCTTGGGGTCGTTCCCCAAGAGAGAGATGAGGGCTCATTTCCAACATCCCAACCCAGAGGTCAATCCAAACCCAACACTCACCAAACATCTCTTGTTTTGTTTGAAAAAGATTCAAAGGCTCTAGGCCTGGCTTGAATAAAATGTGAAGGTTTTTAGCAGTTCTGTGATTAGTTTTTCTGTCTACAAAACACTTGCTGTTGTCCAGCCAGTGCCAAGATGTGGCTTTGCTGGTCTTTGCTCTGGAGAGTTTATTGCAGTGCAATTCCTGGGGAATTAATTCACTAATGAAGACAGACCATTACTAATGAAAAGAATCTGGAGCCAACGTGGCAGGGAGAAAGGAGGCCAAGCTGACATGAAGCTCATCTGCACGATGAACACAGCAAGAAAAAGCAGCCAGACCATGTCCTGATCTAATTGAAAGTCTCTAGACAAAAGTGCTTTGATCTCAGAGGATTTGGATTCTTGCTCCTTTCTCCTGGCTGTATCTTCCCTTCAGATCTTTCAGTGTCTTGGAGGCTGCTGGGTGGGAAAACTCAGATTGTTGGTGTTCAAAGCTTTGCTTTTGCATTTTCAGAGCATTGCTCTGGAATGAGAGCCTGAGAAATGCAAAGTGGTGTCTGGGTTCTGCAAGGGAGAGGTCAGCCACAGCTCAGGGCTGGGACAAGAGGGTCCCTGGGTGCTCACACAAAGCGGGAAGTGCTGAAGAAAGAACTCTGATTGTAGAGCCTTTGTCACTATGATCCTGGAAGGGAAAGGTTGGTTCCTTCTTCACAGAACCACAGAATGGTAGCAAATGTGGGTTTGTGGCCGCGGGTGGGTGTCTCACCATGTTCGTGGTGGCCTTGGGAGGGATAGAGGTCAACCAATATCAGTCAAAGCTGGTATTTGGATGGACATTACAGCTTGCTCCTACAAATGCTTGGAATGGAGAGACTGGTCCTGTCAGCACTGTCTTAGGGATACATGGGGGACTGTCCCGATCCCCAGATCCCAGACTGATTGTTTGCCAAACCCAGGTGGCAAGTAAAGGCATAAAAAAAAATGATCTGGTCTTTCAGGCAAGCCAGAAGAGCACATGCAGCAAGGACATTGGTGTTTGTTGGTGCTGGAGCCCCTGTCCTGCACCAAAGTAGCCCAGCAGTCTCCATCAGCACAGCATTTCCAGCCTGACACCTTCATGCTACCACAGAGCCCCTTCCCAGGGCTCTGAAGGGACCTGGAGCACCCCGTGTGTGTCCCTTCCCAGCTGGTTGCTTGGTCTGCAAGAGATTTGAGCTGTGGGAGAAATCTGGGAAGTGCCAGCAGCTCCCTGGGACAAGAGGGAGTGGGAAACACAGTGGGAGGGCACGGCCAGGTGGTGAGGACATGGAATCCTGGCCTCAGACTCTGCCTTGGGGACCTGATTTAAAAGGAGCTGAGGAGGAAAATCTCTCCCTGGTGCCTCACCCATGTCTGTCTGCTCGGGCTGAGGGACAGTTGGATGAGGACAATGATCACTTTCCTGCAGGTGTCATTTTTGGAGGTTCCCACGGCAGGAGAGGCAGCATTGGCAACAGGCACCTTTTACCCACCACTCACATGGGTGGGGCTGCATCCCAAACCTGTACCTGGAACCTCTCTGGCAACCACTGAGCCCAGGTCAGGGCTGCCCTGCCCCCATTACCACCCGCTGCCCCAGTCTGGGGCTGGCACTGGGACAGCCCAGGGGGCAGTGGGTGCCTGGTGCTCCCTGGGCCATGTGCTGCAAGGAGAGGAGGGCACAGGAGGTGCAAAGGTGAGAGGAGTCCAGGGATGGATGTTCCCCACAGTTCCTGGGTCCTCCCACCCACACCTCTGTCCCTGTGTGCTCTGAGCTGTGATTCCAGAGGTCGTGGCTGTCACTGGAGCACTCTTGGCTGTTATTTGGCCCTGCAGGGCACCCAAGCCCAGCTAGGACCACCCCACTGAGAGACAGGGAAGGATTTTCTCACTGTATGGTGTCTTTTCTGCTTGGCCCAGGTCTGGGAGCAGCTGGCACCTTCCTAGACTGGCAGCTCAGCCCATACCTGGAGCTGCAGCCACTCCTGCCTCCCCAGAGACCACCTGGGCATGAGAAGTGTCTTCTTTGAGGATCTCTGCTCCCAAAACACTTTGGGTCTCCTCCACTGCAGCATGAGGAGATGGTTCCACACCAGGAGGCTTTTTGAGGCAAACCTCCCCCACAGCCACCAGGAGAAAGGCATGGGAGAGGGTGGATGTGTGCATCCCACTGCTGACCATGCTGGTCCATCCGAGTTCAGGGTTTGGTTTTACCATCCCTAAAAGGTGATTCTGTGTAGGAATCATTCTGCAACGAGTGCCTGCAAAGCACAAACAACTCCAGCCGGGCAAAGCGTCTGGCAAGACCTCTGGATGTTCGCAATCACCTCTAATAGCCAGTAATTCTCTAATGGATGTGGATGAGGGGAACAAATTCATGCTGACAAAATTGATTGGTCCCCACACACAGAAACATGGAGCCCCCAGGGCTTTGGTGAGGGCTTCATTCAGTGGTGGAAGAAGCTGGAACTTGTCACAGTTCCAGCAAATGGCAAGAGAACAACACAAAAAGGAGATTTCGTGCTTTGAACTTGTCAGAGAATGCTGTGGAGAGACATGGAACATTTGTAGATATCCTGGGCTCCAAACAGGGATTGGGGAAATGCTGCTGCCTTGGTGTGGGTTCAGCCTTGATGTGGGCTCAGCCTGCCCTGACACTGCTCTCAGGACCTTGGAGGAATCCTGGAATTCTTGAGGACTGCAGAGGGGTGTGGGCACATCCAAAAGTGGCCCCAGGCACACAGACACCCCCACAAGAAGCTGAGGAGATAAGGTAGAAAAGAGCTTTATGTGCTGAAATGGTTGGAAGTGGGAATGAGGCCTCCATGGGGCAGCCTGGCCATGCCAGGTTATCTTCAGCCCAGACTGGCAGTACCAAAATGAGGATCCATCGGGGATGCCCATCCAGATGGTGGTTAGGGGTGTGGGAAAAGGTGACCCCCCAGCTCCAGCCTGTATCAACACAGAGCCACGTCCCCCCAAACTCTGCCACTCCCCTGATGCCACCAGTCTCAGTAGGACCAAACCTCAAAGCACAGCACACCTCAGAGATCAGCCCAGCCTGAGCTTGGCACCTCCTGTGTGGGCATCACCCAGAGCCTCAGGAGGTTTCCCTGCTCCCCCATATCCCCACACACCCCACAGTGCCCAGCTGGTTCTGAGCTAAACCTGCCCTATTTCAGGTTCCAGTGACAGGACCACGTCTTTCCCTGCAGAGCCAAGGAGATTTATCCTGTCACACCTCTGGTCCCTGGGAGCAGCCACAACATCCCATCAGGCTGGCTGGGCCCCCACAGCCCCTCCAGGACTGCTCCTGGCCCCGCTGGAGCTGGATCCAGCCTCCCCTGGGTGTCTGTGCTGCTGCATTGCCCCAGCTCTGGCAATGAGTCACAGCCTTGGGAACAAAGCTCAGGCTTCCAGGAACTGCAGAACTGCTCTCAGATCCCTTGCCCAGCTGTGCTCAGCTCAGAGGTGTGGGGTGAGAACCACAGTGTTCCACCCGGAGCAGCACCCACAGCTCCCCTGGGGTATCCCCGTGGCTCCCACCGTGACCAGGGGCTGCAGGGGAAGGGGGACCAGGGGAGGGCTGGAGATCCCTGGGAGGGAGGATGGAAAGCACAGAGAGCTCACACTGAAGCACCCTTCCTTCAGGTTCTGCCCTGGTGTGGAGGAGATGAGGCTGCTGTCCAAGGAAGGTGAAGGAGGGCTGGTCACCCCCTCTGCTCAGAGAGGGTTTTCCTACATCCTCCAGCAACACGCCTCACCCCAGCAGCCAGTATCAATCCTTTCTGCTCAGAAAACTAATACTGCTTCCAAACTGAGCTTGGCTTTCAGCCCGAGGCTGCAGCCTGATGTGGACTCTGTCACTGAACAAGCAGATTCTCAGCACGGACCACTCACCCCATGCTCAGCCCCTCATCCCAAATGAGTTTGTGGAGGTTAAGCAGGGAGCTGGGATGCCCAGCTCCTCAATGCCTGAGGGAAATGACAATTTAGTTTGTGTCAGTGAGTGAGCACCACCCTCCAACCCCAGGCAGACCCTTCATGCCCAAAACAGGAGCTGTGAGACCCCTGGTGCCATGGGCAGCACCAAGTCCTTCCAAGGGTGCTGAGTGGGTGGCCCTGCCCTGGATGTATCACCCTCCTGCTGCCGTGTGACAGTGTGAGGGTGCACCCTGGTCAGTGGGGCACAAATCCCACTGAGCCAGAGTTTTGCACCCAGGCAGCTCCGGGGCTCCCTCCCAGCTCTACCATGTGTGGTCAGGGCCTTCCAGGACCCCTGAATTTTCTGAACCTCTGGTTTCTTCCTCCAGGACCCTGAGGGAGGTAGGGGGGGAAGGGAGGGAAGGGAGGGAAGTGATTTAATACTCTTGGCAATGGCTGCAAAATCATGAAACGACCTGCAGAATCTCAGAACTGGTGATGTTCTCTGAAAAAATGTGATGTTCTTGTCTTTTGGCTGCTGCTTTCAGGCAACAAGATTTTGAGCAAAGCAAAGTGTGAGAAATGGTGCTTAAAAAAAAAAAGAAGAAGAAGCAGAAGCTGAGATTCTTTTATAGACCCAGGAATTTAGGAATGAGGACACACAGAGAAGGACAGCTTGGTCCCCAAGAGCTGGGGTGAGGTTGTGAAAGCTGCAGGACAGTGTGATGAGCACCACGGGCTTGTCTCTGGTGCTGCCCCTGTGCAATATATTTCCTGGACATTTTTACTGTCTAAACGGTTTTGTTGTCAAAAATAGTGATTTGTTGTGCGAGCATTGCCTTGGAGGATGGCTCCCACACAACTGCATCATCACAGGGATGAGCCCCCTGTGCTGTGGGAGCAACCCCACCTCCAGCAGAAGACAATTTCAGGCGCAGCCACTCATCCCCATGTGCATCTCTCTCTGGCCAGGCTGTTCAGGGCTTGGAGCAACCTGGTCTGGGGAAGGTGTCCCTGCCCATGGCAGGGGATGGAGCAGGATGAGCTTTTGGGCCCCTTCCCACCTAAACCATTCCATGATTCTATGACTGTGCTGGAGCTGTTTCTCACCCAGGGCTGTGGTAGGATATCAACCTGCTTGGCCAGGAGTCTCAGGTCATCTTCCCTTGCTGTGCTGGGCCATCTCCCTGTGCATTTGGCCACCTCCAGGGGTGCCACACAACAGCCCTGCCCCTGCCACAGCAACCAGCCAGGAGCTGATTGTCCAGACCCAGCTCAGCAGAGTCTCTGTGTGCTTGGATAAGTGAGGGTGAGGCATTCCCTGAGTACAAAGGAGAAGGGATAAAAGGCAGTTTTTGCCAATCTTCAGTGCAAATCCAAGGCTTGGTTGGATAAAAGCAGTGGGTTTTTAATTACTGCTTGTATTGCACTTGATTTTTCTATGCATTGCATATTTTGATTCTTTATGCAAAAGAACCTCTTTGAAATGAGACCTCTGAAAGTCAGCCCTCAAAATTTAGAAGGGAGGGGTAAGAGGGGAGGACGAAGAAAGAAAGTAGCTCTAAAACCCACTTTAAATGCCAAATGCAACCAATGTGGCTCTGGGAAATGGAAATGGGAGAGCAGATATAAAGTACCTGATATGCCTGGGCTCCCAAAGGCTCTGTGGCTCAGAGTCCATCCCACAAAACACTGAGCTGCTGAGGGAAAAGGCTGTGCTGGGAGGGAGGTGCCAGCTGGGGAAGTGCTCGGTGCCACCACCCTTCCCTGCCTGTCACCACCACTGCCACACAAAGGGAGCTGGGTCTCCAGGGGAAGGCCCCAGCCAGGGGGGCTGGAAAGCATCAAACGCCATTAAAAGGTAGGAGCAGATCAGGGGCCCCAAGGAGAAGGGAAATGAGTGGGGTCTTGAGAGCTGCTGTTGGGCTTGTATTTGCATTCAACAGGACATTGAGATCTGCTCGCCAGATAAATGGGAGGCAGGAAACTGGAGACAGAATCTCGATTAAGAAAGGCACCAAGAAAGCCTCAGAGCAAGGCTTAGGTCTCAGAGCAGGCAAGGTCTTAGGGTCTTTCTCTCTCCAGTGCACAAGGACTCATCAGAAAAAAAAAGAGATATCCTAAATTACAGTTGGGACAAGAGATTGGTATTGGCTGCCTTTTAATTTCTTGAGTTTAACACTTCTCTTGCTAACCTAACTCCTGATTTTGCAGTCAACATCTAAACTCCTAATTTCCTTAGGCTGCAACTTGTTATTGGATCAGGATCCTCAGAGCAGAATTTGTCACTGCAAAGGGAACATTTCCTTTCTTGCACTTAACCCAGTTCAAAGATTAGGACATTCAAGACTGAAAAATTGGCTGGAGGTTCCCAAAATGAGGGAGGTTGTTTTCTCCACCCAATGCCTAGAGGAGAATTAGCAGTGCTGATGAGATCTACTGTTTCTAAACCTCAGAGGACACAGTAACCCAAAACAACCAGTCCAGCACCTTCTGTCCAATGCATATTTCCCCTGATTAAAAGATCAATTTCAAATGCAAAAGCAGCTGGATTCATTTAAGGTTTTTTTAATGAGATGGTTATATGTAGTTCAACCAGGGGAAATAATTTTGGAGGTACCAATTTGGGCTACAGTCGGCTTCCAACTTCTGTCCAAACACAACTCCCCACAAAGTTTAAGTAAAACCTGGGTAATTACCCCCTCCACACACCATTAAGATGGAAGAAGTAACGAGCAGAGGACATGAGTGTAAAGCCATTGAGTTGTTTATCTTGGGATAAGTCTGAACAGTGAATCCGTATCTCAGTCAGTCAAATGAAATACCAATTTGGAAGTGAAGGCTCCAGTTAACACCACAATTAAATGTTCCCTCACCTCTGAGAAAACAGAAAAACAAATAAAAAGTGCAAATGCAAAGCAAACCTGAAGTTTATTTGCACTCTGTTTTCTCATTTAGATTAAAAGATTATCTATTCACTTGGAAGAAAACTGAGGGGCCTTGGTCCCTGGGAGGAAGCAGCTCAGTATTTCCGTCAGGATGGTGAGGAGATCTGAAACCCAAGATCAGGTATTGCAGTGAAATGCCTGAGCTGGGCCTAAATTACAGCCTCTGCATGTTCCTAATTACTCTGGTCTTAATTCCAGCAAGGAACAATGGGCAGACACAGCCAGAGGCTGCCAAGCCTGGCTGGCTCATGGAGATGAGGGACACATGGACCAGGCAGGATGGAGGTCATGGATTTGCCCCAAGGGCTGGAGTCTTTGCTCTGGAGCCAGGCTGGGAGGGCTGGGGGTGCTCACTTGGAGAGGAAAAAGCTCTGGGGAGAATTTAGAGCCCCTTCTAATGCCTAAAGGGGCCCTAAGAGAACTGAAGAGGGACTTGGGACAAGGGATGGAGGGACAGGACAAGGCAGAATGGCTTCTCACTGCCACAGGGCAGGGAGAGATGGGATACTGGGAAAGAATTTTTCCCTGTGAGGGTGGGGATGCCCTGGCACAGGTTGCTCAGAGAAGCTGTGGCTGCCCCATGCCTCTAAGTGTCCAAGACAGAGGTTGGATGGGGCTTGGAGCAACCTGGGATAGTGGAAGGTGTCATAGCAGGGCGGGGGGGGACTGGGTGAGCTTTGAGGTCCCTTCCCACCCAAACCTGTCTGGGCGTTCTGGCACTCTAGGAAATGCATTTCACTCTCCCTGAGCCTCAGCAGAGCCAGGGCTGCCTGTGGGTGGGGAGCAGGGCTGGAATGTGGAGGATCCCCACAAGACCCCCTCATGTATGGGTCACACAGAGGGTGGAATGATCTTTAAGGACCCTTCCAATCCAAACCATTCTAGGATTCCATGATCCCCTGGAGAAAAGGGGTGTCAGTGACTGCTCCATCCTCAACCCAAGAAAATTTGACTGCAGCATCTCCTGGGTTCTGGGATTCCAGGTTTTCTGCTATTGGAGCACTTTCAGCTCCTTGGAGCAGACAAACCTCACTGAGCCCATAAAGAACCTGTGTCCCAGCAGTGCTGAATGTGGGGAATGAACTCCCTGAGATTAGACCCATCTGAGCTGCATCCATGCTGGCTCTGCTCAGGCTTTGCCAAGTGCATCCGGACCCAGGCTGAGCCCTTGGCTCTCCCAATCGGGAGCACTCAGTGGAGAATGGAGCCTTCACACTGAGAGAAATGAGTGTTTCATTTGTGTATTCCACGCTTAAAGGCACTGACTGTTGTTACCAGAGCAGAAAAAAAAAGAGGAATAATTTAATCTGTAGGACTGTGCTAATTCTGGCATGTCTGAGACAGCATTTCTCAGCATCGGCCCCTCGCTGCTGTCAGAGAGAGCATCACTCCCTCTGTGAACAGATGGGGAGACTGAGTCGCAGAGGGGAGCTGTGATCTGCCAGGATGGACCAATCTGAAGGAGAAAACATCCCTGGTGCCAGGAGCTGGCACTTCCCTTCTTTGAAGGATGCCAAAGAAAATCATCCCCATCTCTGGCTGCAGGGAGAGAAATGGCCTGGAGAAGATGGATAAACTGTCGTGGCAGCAATGTCCCAGCCTTCTGTGCCTTCCTTGGAGGAATGATGGAGGGGTGATACTGCCACCCCAGGCAGGGGGTGGGACAGGGGGATGTCACTTCTGTGTCCCCGCAGTCCTGCTGGGCTTGGCTGGTACCTGGGATCTGTGTGCAAGAGGACCAGGGACAGCACAGAGGGAGGCTGGCAAGGGACACACAGGAAAGAGGCTGGGCAAGAAATCTCTTGTCCTCCTCCAGCTCTTTTTTGTGATCAGAGGCTTTAGTACCTGACAAAAACCCAACCAAACCACCCAAGACTGGGACAGCTGCTGGTCACAGTTGCCTGCTCAGTTCTGGGGGACAAAGCCCAAGCAAGGAAAGGATGAGGGAACAATGGGAAATGCAGAGACGGAGGGTGAGAGTGCACAGGGAAGGTGTTGGGTCTCACAGTGCAGAGAAGGACAAACCCAGATGCCCCAAATCTTTCCAGTGTCTGATCCTGCTCTGCTCCTCCCTACATCACCAAATGCATCCCCCATTTGTCCCCATTGCCCACCAGCCCTCAGCCCACAGGACTCTGTGAGGAGGAGGATCTCAGTCTTTCAGGGTTATTTCATCCTCTCTCACTGGTGGCATCACCAGTGCTGTCTCCCCTTCCCCCTGCCCATCCAGCCACCCTTGGGAACAGCATCTCCATGCAGGGCCAGAGGTGCCGTGGGAGTGCCTGGGCTCATTGCTATTCTGCAAGCCAGCCTGCTGCCTCTGTGGGCTTTTTGTGGCTGCCTGAGAGAGCATCAATTGTTCTTTCTTGCCACTGGGCACCCCATGCAGGAGCCAGCCCCAGCAGCTGGGTGGCTGCACTTCCAGAGCAGAACTCCCTGCTAGAGCCCAGGCAGCCTCTGGGACAGCACCTTTCCTATTCCACGGCCTTGACAGTTCAGGTCACCTTGGGTGAGAGGTGTCCCAAAAGGACCAGCCCCTTGGGACACTCCTCCAGCCCCCTGGCAGCCCCAGAGGTGGGCTGCACTGCTGTGTCCATCCCGGCTGCTTTGGCAGGATCACTGTGAAAATAATTTATTTATCATTTATTTATCCAGGACAATCTAATGCTGTTCCTGTCAGCTCAGCTGTGCTGGCTGTCACTTCCCCAGGCTGAGGCACTTCTGTTGTCCAAAAGGGGATGAGCCTCTCAAGCTGTCCCCATCCCTCCTAGAAATCTCTTGCTCCTGTGATCCCCTCCATGCTCCATGTCCTGCTGTCTGCAGAGACCACAACCCTCCCCACGCTGTGTCTGGGCTCTCCTCACACCCCTGTGGGCAAGATCCTTCAGGGCTTTTCCCTGTCCTTCCAGACAGAGATTTTCTTCCAGCCCATCAGTTCCTGTCCAGTCTGAAATGACTCTGGTGTGTGTCACAATGAAACTCACCTCCCAGGTTCTTTCACTGTGGTACCTCCCACACATTTTCCTCTTTTTTTCCCATCCTTCTTTGTGTTGCTATGACCTTTCTCTCCCCCCTGCCTCCACCCCAGGACACAGACCTGCCAGTGCAGCACTGTGACCCCTTGGATGAGCCATTCCCGGCTGTCAGGCTGATTTCAAGCACAGTCATTGGGATGGAGGAGCTCCATTGTCCCCATCCCTGATCCTTTGTCCAGCCCTGCCTGTTCTGCCTTGGAGACCCATGGGCCTGCACATCCCAGGCCCCCAGACAGGTCCCCTCAGAGCAGATCCCCACGGCCAGCAGTGGCTGCTGGTGGGTACAAGCTGCTCTGAGGTGTGCCACACAGGAGATTTCATTGGGTCTGGCCTCACAGGGGTCCCTCCAAATCCGAGTTTGGAAGTGGAGGCTGGTGGGCTTTGTCCAGATGTCTCATGGCCAAAATCCCCTTCCTGGTCAACAGAGCCAGTCTGTCCCTTTTATGACACAGTTAAGCTTATTCTGACACCACAAATGGACTAAAAAACCCTGGTGTGATTGACCTGGGGGTGTAAGAGGAGCTGAGGGTGCTTTGGCTGTTGGTGGCCACATGGGAGGTGTCCAATAAGAGCAAGACAGAGGCCACGTGCCTGAGCCAAGGGCTGGGCAAGGGCACGGAGACCAGCCCAGAGCCCAGAGCTGCTCAGTAGGAAAGGCTCCAGGTCAAGAGGAGCATCTGAGCCCCTCTGCACCCCCAGCCTGCATCCCAGAGTGGTGTCTGAGCTTCTCTGCACCCCCTGTGAGTCATTTATTCCTGCTCTGTCACCTGCTCTGGCTGACGTGGAGCGAAGGTGAGACCAGAGGTGGGACTGCCTTGGTGAAGGTCAGGTGATAATGGCCCCTCCTCTGGATGGAGTCACATTCCTACAGGGGTGGGGGAAGGCCCGGGACCCCATTAAAGGGCTCCTGATTGCCTGAGCCAGCTCAGCACAGAGCCCAGTGAGCTGGGCCTGACTCAGCCCCACACCCAGCCTGCAGGCCCAGGGCAGCTGAAAAGGCAGCTTTGGCTTTGGCAGAGCCTCCTTGCCGGGTGTGTGCCTTGTCTCTGTGCCAGCAGCTGCACAGGGCGCTCAGACACGCAGCCCCGAGGGACATCACTGCCACCTCCACCAACCAGTGCCCTGGGACACAGCCCAGCCACTCCAGGAAAGGGAAATGTCAGATGTCACCCATCTCCTGGAAGTGTGACAGTGTGTCTGGGTGTTCCAGGCAGTTCTGGGGCCCTGCAGCTCATCCACAGGCCTGTGCCCCAGACACAGGAGCCCCTCAGCTCCAGTGGGGGCCCTGCCGCCTGTCCCGCCTTGCCTGGGTGGTCCTGGCTGTGGGTGTTCCTCATTTTCTGCTCACGGACCCTCTCTGCTGCCATGGGATGAGGGAACACAGTCTGGCTGCGTCACACCAGCTTGGCAGAGCAGATCCTCTTGGACTGATGGTACCACACCTGAACCATGGCCATGGAGGTACCAGAGCCTTCCTGGGTGCCATCCACACATCCCCACCTGGTCTGGTGTCTGCTCCCCATAGGACGAGTTCATGGGGAGCCACAGAACCACAGAATCCCAGAGTGGTTTGGGTGGGAAGAGACCTTAAAGCTCATCCAGCCCCATGCCTGCCATGGGCAGGGACACCTTCACTATCCCAGGATGCTCCAAGCCCTGTCCAGCCTGGCCTTGGACACTTCCAGGGATGGGACAGCCACAGGTTCTCTGGGGACCCTGTGCCAGGGCCTGCCCACCCTGACAGGGAAGAATTCCTTCCCAGAATTGAACCTAAATTTCTGGTTTTTCAGTTTGAACCCATGGCTCCTTGTCCTGTCCTACGGTTGAGCTAACCCGGCCCATTGAAGACACATTCAGCCTGTTCTAATACCACAAAAGGCTACAAACCCACACTGTGGTGCTCCCTGGGCTGAGAAAGAGAAACAATTTAATTTCATGGGGTTACTTCTGCAGGGATCAGCAGGGCTGGGACTGGATCCTGGATGAGCCTGGCTCCAGAGCCCTGAGCACAGTCATGGCAGCACCCCAGTGCAGAAACAGAGAGGCCACGTTGTCCCAGAAATCTCTGCTTCCACACCTTCCCTGTTCCAGCCTCCATCCCTCACCCGTGAGACCACCCTGAGCCAGCCATGGTGCAACTCGGTGCCTCAGTTTCCCCATCTGCAGATGTGCCCTTGCTGGGAACACACCCTCAGATTTACTGGTGAGATATTGCCAAGGGTCAATTCCTTACCCTGAAAATCAATAGAAATAGGTAAAAAGCCCAATAAAAATATTCCCAGAGTAGGGGTTTGGGGTGCAGCACCAGGAAGGAGTAGGTTTTCATTCATGGCCCTGTAGCACAGCCCTGGCAGATGTGAGCTCTGTGAAGGGACAGATGTGACACTGCTATTGGGGTCAGAGCGATTACCCAGCACAGGGACCACACCTCGCCCTACTGGGAGACACAAGGACCACGAGGGGACAGGGTCCTGCTGCTCAGGGAGCCCACGCAGGGTCTCTTGAGGCCATTCACTTCCTCGTGCCCTTTTAATTCAGAGAATTTGTGAATAACTCCGAATATCAGGCTCTGAGCATCCCCGCACAGGATTCAGGGCTCTCCTCCCCTTCCCTCTGCTCTTCTGGCCATGGAGCATCCCACACTCAGCCCCTCGCTGCATCCCCAGCTGACACCCCCAAGCCCCAGGATTTTTCCTGCCATTCCAGGAGCTGGGAATGCTGCAGACAGCCCCACTTGCCTCCCTGCAGACTCACGGCAGTGTCTGGAGCTTTTGGGAGTGACCTGATTTTGCGTCTGCCAGCCAAGATCTCGTGGCGCTGCTGCAGCAGCTGTGTGAGCTCCCAGTGAGCCTAATCCAGGCATCCCCTCACTGAGGAAAGAGCCCTCATGGCTTTGATCCCTGACTTAGCCTGTTCATGGCTGAAAATCATTCTGTGGATCAGAGAGTAGGGCTGAAAACCAGCTCACCTCGGTATTTACAGGTCTTTACCAGGATCTCAAACCAACATAACCTGCTGGTAAATCCCTGCCCATCTCGAGGGCTCTGGGATTTTGGTGATACTGGAATTGATCTCCTGGTGCTGCCCGGGCACAGCTCGTCCCTGCAGCCGGATCTGGCTGGAGCAGAGCTCAGTGGGAAATGCTGGCTCTGATGTAGCACCCACATGCTGAGCTGGTGCAGTGTGCTGGAAACTGTGGCTTGGAAACAGCCTCCAGTCTGCAGAAACCTCCCTGGACTGTAATTCCTGCATTTTGATCTCCATCCTTGGTTCAGAGCTGCCTGTTCCATGGAATGAAGGTCTCTACAGATCACTCTCACTTGCTAAAAATATACCTGGAGGAGGGCAGCAAGGGAAGAAACAAAAGAGGTGGCTGCAAAGATCTACCAGTCCCTGAAATTCCTCCAGGTTAGGGAAAATGGAAGTATTCTCCTTGGAAATGAAATGTGCTTTCTTGGGGGCTGGGACTGTATGGATGGATGGCATCTTTTCACTGACTAGTGGAGGGTGAAAGAAAATAGATGAGCTCCAGGGTGAGAGCTCTGAGTCACCTGGATGCTTTTGAAATTCCTCTGAATGTAAAACAGGCCTTGGACGAGCTGTGGTTTGGCTTGTTCACTGGTCTGGCTGGACAGGAAGGTTTCCTGGCACTAAGTGTTGAGAGTGCTGGAAAGATGTCCTGTGGGCCCTTTGATGTTTTGGGAGGTGGGAATTTGCATCCCAATGTTCTCCTCCTCACCCATCCCATGGCAGCAGGTGCCCATCACTCCCCTCCATGAACCCTTGGTGGAGGAATCATGGAATGGTTTGGTTGGAAGAGATCTTAAAGCCCATCTTATTCCACTCACGGGCAGGGACACCTTTCACTATCCCAGGTTGCTCCAAGCCCTGTCCAACCTGGCCTTGGACACTTCCAGGGTGGTGCAGCCATCCCACAGCTTCTCTGCAATGGGGAAACGCCCCTCAGATGTGTCCTGCTCCAGCACCCAGCTGGCTGAGGGCAAAAAGACTTCCCAGGCTTACCATGACCTAGTCCTAGCTGGCCCCATGCCTGTGGCCCTTGGCAGGACTGGGGAGAAGGGGAAAGAGCGCTACAATCCCAGGAAGAGCCTGAGCTCAGGCAGGAGCCTGGAAAACAGGGAGTCCAGGGGGAAGCTTCCCCCTCCATGTCCATCCAGGAGCTCCAGGTCCCCTGCACATCTCCCTCACTTCCTGCCTTGCAGGCATGCACTCCAGGGCTGAGGGATGTTCCTGCCATCCCTGAGCTGTTTTATCTCGTTCCAGACAGGCACTCTTGAACCACCAGACAATGCCAGTGCTGTCCACAGAGCCACCCCCTGACACTGATTTTACCCTGGGCTCCTCCCCTGCTGTGCTCCAGCCTCCTGGCCCCCATTTCCTAGAGATTTTCAACCATTCTGACCTAATTTCCATGGCTCTGCAGCCTCACAGGGGTGCATTCCAAACCTTCAGCAACACCAGAGGCAGATCTCCCTGGTGGGATGCTCCTTGGGATCATCAGGCTGGGAAGGGCAGGGCTAGGAGGAGACCCCAATGCTGAGGCCCAGGCACAGAGGGGGGAGGTGCTGGCTGTGGACAGAGAGACTCCAACACGAGGACTCCTGCAAACATCAGATTCCCGCAGGTTTTCCCTTCCTGGCGTGTTTCAAAGTGTTTCGGGTGAGGTCACAAGGTGAGGACCCCCAGGGACATTCCAAAATAGGCTTGGGCTGCATCCACACATTCAGCATCCCCAGCCAAGGGGTGGTTTGGCACATCCCAAGGACAGCAGCTCCTTTTGCCGTGGCCCTTTCCAAAAGGCCCAAAACACAGAGCAGAGACAGGGCCCCCAGGGCAGCAGAGGCTGGTGCTGAAGGAGCTGCATCCCCCCAAACATCCCTTCAGCACCATCCTCCCCAAACATCCCTGCAGCCCCGTCTCCTCCAGCATCCTGCCTGCCCTGGGATGCAGAGGGGCCGGTTCCTGCCAGACACCCCCAGCTGGTGCTTCCCCTCCCTTTGAACTCCTTTCATTTTCCCCAAGCACGGCTGTGAGAGGGAAGTTTGGGCTGGGCTGAGGGACCCCGCTGTGCCCGGACGGGGGGATCACAGGCTGGGGGTCCTGCCTGGTGCCGGGCAGGGAGGAAGGATGTGAGAGGGGAGGGGGAGTTTTCCACCAGCAAATCTATTTCTGGTGCTTTCCAGCTGTTCCTGTGGGGGCTGGGAAGTGGGGGACCCTCTGCTCTAGCCTGCTCAGCCCAAGTGATGCTCCTGCATCCCTCCAAAGTCAAGGCAAGGCCCCTCGCGGGGGGAGGCAGCATCCCTCAGGGCCCAGCAGCCAGGAGGGATCGTCCCCAGGAGCAAATGGAGAGGGTTTGGTGGGATATCCCAGTCCCTTGACCAGGCTGGATGAAGAAGGAAGAACAGGAGGCACCAACTCAAATCCAAGCAAGACCCCTCTCCATCTGATAAAATCTGCTTTGCAGGGGTGGCCCACATCCCTCTGTGCTTCTGTGTCCATGGGAAGTGGCCACTGGAGCAATGCAGCTTTGGATGCTGCTTTGGCATCTCCCACTGCCATGTAGAGACACCCCAAATGTCTCAGGGCACCATTTCTTCCAGGAAATATCCACCTCTGGAGACACCAAGTTCCCAGACTCGCAGCCCAAGGTCCAGGGTGTCCCTGGGGAGCCTGGAGCTGGAACCAGCTGCCATGCACCATGTTCCCCATTCCCTGCCATTCTTCCCTGTGAGGAAGGCACAGGGTGCCCAGAGCAGCTGTGGCTGCCCCATCCCTGAAAGAGCCCAAGGCCAGGATGGAATGGGCTTGGAGCAACCCTTGGGGTAGTGGAAGCCCCTGGCAGGGTAAGGTCCCTTCACAAACAAACCTTTCAGGGATTCTGTGGTTCTGTGAAATGCATTTCCCTCTCCCTGAGCCTCGGCAGCACCAGGGCTGCCTGTGGATGGGGGGCAGGGCTGGAATGTTGGGGATGCCCCCAAGACCCCCTCAGCTTGTGCAGGTCACGCTGGTGAGGATCCAGCCTGTGCCAGGCTTGTCTGAGGAATCCTGTTGGCACAGGAATGGGCTGCAGTGAGCACACTGTCCATGCCTGGGCTGGAGGGGCTGTCCCTGCTCAGCGTCCTGCCTGCCCTAGGGATGAGCCTGAGGCAGATATTCCCCACCTGCCTCCCCCCCGCCTGCAAATCTCTGCTCAGGTCTGGCTGCCATCATTGCCTGCAGCCCTCCAGGGCTGGGTTCAGTGTCACAGTCAGGAATGACACCACAAGAGCCATGAGCACTGCAAAAATGCCATCCCTGTCATCCTTAGCATCCTCCAACAGACTGGGAGAAACTTGAGGTATTTCAGAGTCAGAAAATATTCCTTAGTGATGTTTCCTGTCCTGTGTGCTGTATACAGGGCACTACATCTCCTAAAATCTCCACATGTACCAACTGCCAGGAATTCATGAAGTTGTAGGATCTTTAAGGCTGGGAAAGACCTCTGAGATGCTTGAGTGCACCTATTAAGTTGATGAGGTTACAAAGCTTTTCAATATTAAAACAGGCTCTGAAAAGACAGAGGAAAATCTCTTGCTGCTGAGTGCTTGGGCACACAATGGGATCACAAAATTCAGGGTGGAAATTTCGTAAGAAAAACCCACCCCAACTGTGTACAGCATAATATTAATATTAATATTAATATTGCTCCCAGGAAAGCTCCTGGGATCAGGGCAGGAATCTCCCCTGAAAGGCCCATCTGATGCTCAGAGGCAGACAAGGAGTTAAAAATGGACTGGTTTGTTAGGAAAATGCCTGACAGGCTGTGCTGCTCCTGTGGAGCCGCAGAACTCCCACAGCAGAGCCTTCCCCACAGGCAGGGGATGTGCGAAGCCCAAAAAAGCTCCAAGAGCAGTGACAGGGTGGGAATCACTCTGGTGCCACCGGCGGGCTGGGAGACAGTGACTGGGAAAATCACACCTAGGGAGGAAGTCAGGAACAGTCTGTGAAAATCATGTGTGGCAGGGAGGGGGTGGGCTGGGATTGTGGATTTATCCTGGGCCCCCTCCTCTGTCTTACACTCCTTCTCCTCTCCACCTCTGCTGGTGGTGGCTGCAGCAAAAGCCCAAAGGAGCACATCTCTAGCCTGATCCCATGGATCTGGGAACACCGAGCACTCCAGAGCAGTCAGGTGATCTCCAACACCTGGGGTGCCTCCTGTCCCTGTCTCCCTGCCCAGGAAGGTCCCAGACCTGCTGGGGTCTGGGCAGCACCAACACAAGGGGTGCCTTTCCAGGGTGTTTGTGCTGATGGAGGGTCTGGGACCACTCCAGCCAACTGCCTCAACTGCTGAGGGGTAATGGGGGGACACGAGTGCTCAGCTGGCCTGGGCTGTTTTCCAGCAATGCTCCCACATCCGGAGCCTTGCAGGGCAGATGAGGCTGGCAAAGGCATCCCCACAGAGTGAGGGGGACTCACAGCGAGGGGCTGAGCCTGGCTCTGCTCGGGGGCACCGAGCTCGGGTGTCCTGTCCCCTTCTAGCCCCGCTCACAGCCACCGGTCCCACCGTGGCACCCCAGAAATGCTTCCCCAAACCAGCATGGCCCCAGCACGGGAAGGGAGTGGGGCATAAAGGGTTAACTATCTCATCCTGGAGCGGCAGAGTTCGAATAAAGTGCTCAAATAAAGTGTCCTCCTCCTTTACACCACGAGGCACTTGCTCTGGGCTTGGAATGGCAACAGATACAGAAGGGGCAAAAGGGGGAAAGGAATTATTTGTGGGGCACCCCATAGCTGGGGTCTCTCCTGGGTGAGGCTGCCTCATGAAATGCGCCAGGCTGTCACCTCTGGTTCCTCAAACTGTCAAAGCTGTGTCCCACAGCAAGCCACCCCCGTGCTCCCCATGGCAAGGGAAAAGCTGGGGTGAAAGGCAAAGCTGTCACCCGCTTTCCTCCCGGAGCACCCGGTGGGGCTGTCCCATGTGTGGGGTCACACCTTGTCCTGGCCATGGGCATCCCGTGGCTGTCCCTCACTGCCAGCTAGCTGCCACCGTGTGATCTCTGCCTGCACACCCAGCACCCCCTAAGCCCCCAAAGGCTGCTGGAGGCTCCAGGACACCCACCCCTACACCCCCCTGCCCAGCCTGCCCCGGTTGCTGCTGCAGCCAGATGTGTCTGGGATGGCAGCGTGGAGGAAAGTCCTTTCTCCCAGTGTTTCTCCAAGAATTTGGGGTTTCCTCAGTCCCTTTTAACCTCCACAGCAGAGCTGGTTCCGACGCCTTCTCCTACCTGACAGGGATCTTCACCCGCAGGTACCGATCCACGGCGATGGCCAGAAGCGCCAGGATGGAGCTCTCCGTGAGGATGAGGACGGGACAGGCCACCATGAGGCAGGTGTAAAATTCCGTCTGGGGTCCGATGTCGATGATGATGGCCAGGGGGATGACCAGAGCCCCCACGGCCACGTCGGCCACCGCCAGCGAGACGATGAAGCAGAAGGTGGCATCCCGCAGCGCCTGGTTCATCTTCACAGCCCAGATGACCAGGATATTGCCCGGCACGGACACCAAAGCGATGAGCACTTCGATGGAGATGTAGGCAGCCTGGAAGGCTGAGATGGGGTGTGCCATGATGCTCCGGTCCGCCCCGCTCCCGTGGGGGTCCTCGGTCACCTGCAAACGCACAGGGAGACGGTGAGAGAGTGGCATCGCTGCCAGAGCTGCGAGCGGGATGGAGCCTGTGCGAGGGGGTGGGAAAAACTCCTCTCCTGTCTGCGCCGTCCC
>NW_005054425.1:354538-359145 GCF_000277835.1 Geospiza fortis
GGGGGAGCAGCCGCGCCAGTCCCAGCTCCAACGCTGCCGCCACCAGTCGGGCTCCGGATTTGACGCTAAAACCGGTTTTTGAGGTCGGGTGTGAGCAGAGGATCGGGACGGGGAGGGGAGGCAGAGCCTGAGCTGGGGCGGGCGAGGGCCCGGCCCGCCCCCGGCACGGGCAGCGCTGTTCGGGACTGTGCCCCAGGACGGCCTCGGGACCCCAGTCAGACCCGAAAGGCCCCAAGGAGCTCTGGTGCTCACCTGGGCTGTGGCTGGCACTGCCTCACCCAAAATTACTGCTGGGGTGGGCGGGGGTGAGACCCCGAGAGCGCTCTTCATCCGAACTGCACCGCCGGGCTGCGGAGGGGCTGCGTCCCCGGGGCAGGGGAAGGCTCTGTCCACACACGGCGTCTGGAGGAAAGGTGGCCCCGAAATGCCGCTGGAGTATGGTCAGCCCCAATTCCCCTCTCCGGGCCAGGCAGAACAGAGAAAATGGGTCTGGGCGGTCGATCTCACTGATGGAGTTGAATCCCCCAGTCCCTCCAGGGACCTCCGGATGTGCACCAGGCACCTGCAAAGCTCATCTTACATAAATCGCTTCCCAGGAGTGTGGCTGGTTTATCCAAATGCTGCAAGGAACAGGACCTCAGACATGGGACAAGGGGACTCTCCCGACCCCCATCTGCACCTCTCCCAGTCCCTTCTCCCTTCTCTAGTGAGATTCGGGCTGGAGCTGTCCCCTGCTCTGCTCTGCTTCATAGGAGATGTCCCAACCCTTGGATCTGCCCCTTGTGGCTACCCCTCATCCCTCTCTTCATCAGAGCCTGCCCACCCCACAGCAGGGATGGGGTCAGCTGTGGGACCATCCCAATCCAGGGCTGATTTTCCATCAGCTGCTGTCCCATGGGGTGCCTGCTCTCCCCCTTGGCAAGTGGCCAGCAAAGAGCCGGGGGTCCCAGCCTCCCAGGGCTGTCTGGGGACTGTGGCATTGTGCCACCTCTGGGCACTGGGCTGTGCCAGCAGCAGGGCGAGGTGAGCTCAGATTGGTCTGAATGATCTGTTTGCTGTGCAGAGAGAAAAATAAACCGAGGCTCGTGGGCTCCTGTAAACACAGCACTATTTATGGAGCGTTGGCATCCTGCAGCATCTCCTCCACTGCAGGGGAAAGTGATGCCCCCTATGGCTGAGCATAAATCCAGAGGTAGGGGGTGACATGGGGGTGTTCAGGATGGAGTACTGAGAGTGAAAAGGGCATTCCCAGAGAGCCCAAAACCCCTCGCCCACCACCTTCCCAGGGAGAGTGTCCTTGCAATCAACCTCTGGCTGGGAGCAGGGCAGGAAAGCCAGCAGGTTCCTCACGGGAGTGCAATGCGGAAGCAAACGCAGGCAGGGCCTGGCCTAATTGTATGCAAATCGCCCAAACAGAGATTAAAACCACTCCTTTTCCTTTGTGGATTTGCAGTTTGTTCTCCCTCCCTGGATTCGTTCCCCTGAATGCTCAATTTTAGCAGCACCCCTAAAACCCCCCATGTTATGCCAAAAATGATCTGCTGGCTGTGAACCTGCCAGAGGGGGTCTGAGCTCTCTCACCAGCCCAGAGCATGGGCAAAGGCTGCAGGGGTGGGATGACCAAATGGATACAGAGCCCATTCCTGACAGAGAGGGATCATCAGCTCATTCTTTTGACACCAAGCTGGGGATGTGTCCGAAGAGTGTCAGGGATTCCTTAAAAACCCATGACAAAGAATTTTCTGGTGAGCATCAAACACTGGGGAAGTTATTCAGGTCTTCCAGGCTCTTTCTGGGGGTTTTAAGGAGAAAATGTCCTGAGAGCTGCAATGGGTTGTGAAGATCCCAGTGTTGGATAATGCTGCTATGGATAAATACCTTTGGCACACAGGGAGAGATGGGATGAAGCGGGACAAACAAGGGCCATGGTGTGGCTTCCTGCTCCAGCCCCTGTGAGCTGGGGACAGGAGCAGCCTGTGGCTGTGGCAGGAGGGGAGGGTTGGTGTCTGGCATGATGCCAGTGGGATGCACCCATGGCTGTGGCGTGTTGGGGCTGGTTGATGAGACCGAACCCTGACTGAACCCCCAGGGTTTGGCAGCAGCCAAGAAATGCTTTTCCAGGAAGACAAGTCAGGGCATGGGGAGCTCATTTCTGCCCATCTTTCTTCAGCTTTTCTCTGGGGTGTGAGCTTCCCTCTCCTGACTTAGTTTAGCTGAATGAAGAACAGCTCCATGGTGCCATTCTTGGTGATGAGGGAGGAGAAGTTGAGGATTTCTCCACCTCTTCCATCATGGTGACCATCCCACAGCACTTCTGGTCATGGAAAGAGGCTTCTTAACTAGGAAAGTTGATTAGGAATGTGGCTGGTGCCAGCAGCACAGGGATGTGTGCTTAGAGGGCTGATGGCTCTGAGAGACATTAATTAGGACAAGTGACCCCCTGAGTGCCATGGTCTGGTGGGTCCACACAGGATGGCGCAAGGCAAAGAGAGAAGCAGCAAACAAAGGGAAGCCCTGGAGCTTTTCCAAGGAGGCCTCCACTGTGTTGAGATGTTTTGGAGTGATGGTCACCCCATACTGTTGGGGCCACCACTCTGTGTGTGCCAGTGACACAGAGCCCTGGGGACCTCACTCAGGACACAGCTGCTCTCAGTTTGTGCTCAGTTTCTCTCCCATTTAAGGGATACACAGTTCTGGGAACCCATCTGGGGAGCAAGGAGCCCCAGACTTCTGTAGGGTGGTGCATCCCTATCTGGACTTGGCAGGAGATGCTCAGCAGCAAGGACACAGCACAGAAAACATCCCAGAAGATAACTTAAATGGGCAAATTCCATGGAGTGAATGAAGGAAAGGCTGTTTTCCTGTGAACTGCCCATTCCCACGGAGCACATCCCACTCCTCAGAGCAGGTTGGGGAGAGGGCTGGCAGTGCTAGCAGTGCACCGAGGGACAAAATGAGCCCTGAGAGGTGCCTGTGATCCGTCAGCCCCGTGCTGGCATAAGGATGTGCCCCAGTTCCCTCTGGCCTGGGGAGATGCCACATCCACGATGCTGCAGATTCCCACAGCAGCCAAATGGGTCAGGCCCCACTCGGATCCCTGCCAGATGCCAGCCAGATGCTGCCCACAGGCAGCTGGGTCACTGTGCCTTGGCACAACAGGGTATTGCCAGGCTTTTGTGCTGCCCTGTCAGGGAGGAACTACTGAGACATCACTGGCTGGAAGAGAAAACTGATCCCAGCCCAGGGAGCTCTGGCAGCCTGTCCCTGGCAGGGCAGTGGGGTAGGGCAGAGGTCTGTGCCAAGGTCCGCCCCCACAGCCCAGTTGGGGCCCTTTGCCTCGGCACTGCTGCCTCTTCCTCACCACACCAGGGTTATTTTACTCTGCAGGGAGCCCCGGGGGTGTTACTGAGCCAGGCTGAGGGCCAGGAGCTATTCCTGCCGCCGCTTCCAGCCGTCTCTGCAGGGCAGGAGGGGGTTAAACCTTTCCAATCCTGCCAAGCGGTTCTGAGGGCGGTTCAAATCCTTTGCTCCCTCTCCAGGGCCACCCCTGCACCAAACCCAGCACTGTTTGGCCTCTGGTTTCAGTTGCAGTAGCCCATGGAAGGGCAGGACGGTGCTGTGGGGAGGGAGGGGGGCCCCGGTGCTGTGAGGGCTCTGGAACACCCAGCAGTGATGACAGATCCTTCTGGGGCAAAGACTGGCATGAACCAGTGACTGCTCAAGAAAGGGAGAAAAAAAGGCTGTGAGGGACAAAAATGTAAAAGGAAAAATTTGAGTTGCTACAAGGGCTGAATGAGGGGAACCACTTCCCTTGATGGATCTCAGAGATGATAAAATAATTTTCCGATTGATCTTTGGGGAAATATTGGGGAGGGGATGAAGAGCTGAGTAGGTGTTGTGGCTGGAAAAGCCCAGGGCCACCCCCAGACCTGGGCCTGTGATGGCCTGGGGACACCATAGGGGTGGTGGAAAATGAGGATTTGGGGTGAAGGAAGAAACTGGGATCAAGCAGTGACAGCCACAGTGGGAATGCCCAAGGAGGACCGGGCTGGGCTGGATCGGTGGCTCTGAGTGAGGAGGGAAAGGTGGCAAAAAAGAAACCATGGTTGCTGCTCCCCAAGCCCATATCTCTCACTTCAGCATTTTGTCCCATATTTCTATTTTTAAATTCCCTGCTTTTAGCTTCCAGCTGTCACTTACAGCTCTCGGGTTTGGTAAGGGAGCTTACCCCCCACTCAGGCTCTCACAGGCTGTAACCATCTCACCGCACCCCAAGAGGAAAGCTCTTCTTCCACCCTGCACCCTGCTGCTGCCCAAATTATTGCTTTCCAACCAATTTAAGGCGAATTCTTTTGTATCCAGAAATTAATTCAGGCCAGCGTTTCACTGAGTAGCTTCTCTGTGTTGTAGGAAAAGCCGTTCAAACCTTTCCCACATGCCTAAACCTGCAGATTCCTATGGAAGATGTGGAAAAATTCTTATCAGCACAGGGAATCCGTCTCCTGCCTTGTTCCACTTCTCCTCTTCCATCTGTAATCGTTTCCCCCGCGGCCCTGGAGCGCACAAACACGGCTGGAGCGGCCCGAGCCGGCCAGAGCGGCGGCCCG
>NW_005054425.1:359355-361020 GCF_000277835.1 Geospiza fortis
CCCAGCTGTCTCTGAGCTCTGGGGGAGCAGGGGCTGGGCCGGGGGGGATGCGGGCACCGCATATCCTTTGCTGGGAAAGGTGGGAGAAGCACCAGGCTGACAGGCAGAGACCCAGTCAGGCGTTGTGAAGGCAGCAACCCCAAATTTCCTCTCCTCACCGCAGAAGCAGCCCTTCCCACGAACAGCCTTGGCCGGAGCAGTGTTTGCCATCCATGTCCATCCCCTCCATCCGGACTGGGCGGGTGGGGATGGAGCAGGGAAGGAGCCCCCCGATGTGTGCCCATGACACCCACAGCAGCTCACCCTTCCCAAAACATTCCAGGGGGCCGCGAGCTGGGATGTTGCACCTCTGGGGACCCCCTGGGATTAAAAGGCACCCAGGCACTGGAAACTGGGAAACTGGGAAAGAAGCCCAGGGTCCCCCTGCTGAGGACAAGGGACCTCCCCATCCCCAGGGCAACTGGGGCTCCCAGTTTCACATCCCTAAATAAATGCTTTTGAAAGGGCAGAGACCCACATGAACTCTGGTGCCTGAAGGGCTCCCCCCTACCCCAGCCACTGCACTTCCCAAAGGCAATTAAATCCATGGAGCCAAAGGGACCAGATGGGACACGGGCACTGGGAAAGAGCATCCCGTGAGGGACAGAGGAGAAAGAGAATAAATAGAAAAATAAATTATTATTATTATTATTATTACTATTACTATTACTATTACTATTACTATTTTATGTCCGATTGTTTATTATTAATATTATTCATATTATTTTATATTTCTGCTGCAGAATAAATTGAGGGAACCCCTCAAATTACACTCCTGTCCCTCCCTATGGGATGAAAGCCAGCTGCTCCCCAAAACAGATTTGGAGGGCAAATGTGTCTGCTTCAGCTGAGGCTAAAAATTCCTTCTCCAGGACAATTTCATCCACAAATGAGCAGGAAAACGCAAAGGAAAGTGTTTCCGGGGAGTCCCTCCACTTTCCTGGAGCCTCCCCTTCCCGGATTAGGATGTTTTGGCCCAAAGGATGAATGAGGGAACTGGGACTGGGACTGGAGCAGGAACCGCAGAGAGCCAAACCCTGGGAGCTATTTTCGGCCGTCAGGCAGGAAAAGCACCTGTTGGGGTCATTACGCCGCGGGAAAAAACAAACCTCGAGATTTTCTCCCATGGGGGGGTCGGAAATAAATAGCTGGGATCAATTCTGCTGGAGAACTGGATCTGGATACAAGGGAAACACCCCAGGTTTCCAAATCCTGGTCCCCCCTCTCAGCCGCCAGGCCACCCCCGCCTGGATCCTGGGGGAGAAGGGCAGGTTCCCCCTAAAAAGGGGAATTCAGAGGGGTCTGAGATGCTTTGGGGCTCTGGCTTGAGGTGTGCGTCCCTAAATCCGGACTCGGCTGTGGATAACCGAGCTGTTGGTGCCCTCTCCCGTCCAGCTGCGGTGGCTGATGCCTCCTGCATCCCTCCTGCATCCCTCCTGCATCCCTCCTGCATCCCTCCTGCATCCCTCCTCCATCCCTCCTGCATCCCTCCTCCATCCCTCCTCCATCCCTCCTCCCTCCTCTGCCGTTCCTCCTGCACGGAGCCGCAGATCTTGAGCCTCCCAGGTCTCATGGGACCCTCGGGCGACCTGACCAAGGAACGGCGGGTTTATCCTCGGTCAAAAC
>NW_005054425.1:361273-363954 GCF_000277835.1 Geospiza fortis
CCCCGGCCGGGATTCTCCTGCAGCCCCGGAGCGGTGCCCGAGCGGCGACAGCTGGGAATGCGAGAGGGGCTCGGGGTTTGCTGAGGCGCCCGCACAGGGAGGAGATCGGGGAGGGGGGCACGGAAAGCTCTGCCCCTGCCAGGGGAATTTTCAGGGTGGGGCCCCTCCGGAAGGGCTGGGGGCCCCTCCCTGGGGACCGGCGCGTCTGGCATCACTGCTGGCATGTTGGGGGGGGAGTCTGCTGACCCTTGTCCCCCGGGGAATCCCACGCTGAACCCACAAAATCGTCACAACCCTCCCTCCCTGTCTCTCCGAGTTACCACGGGGTGCCCTTCATGGCAGGCAGAGGAGGCTGAGTGTCACCCCTCCTTGTGCCAAAATTTGCTGTCACTTGGGGTGGGAGCAGAAAAATACAGGAGTCACTGGTGTATGAAAGCTTGACATGAGCATCACTGACCAGACCTTGGTCCTGCAGCATCAGCCCCAGTCAAGCCATGGAGGGAAGGGAACATGCCCACCACAGGGACAAGCTGATGGTCACCCACCCAGGACACCTGGCTGGCAGTCACCCAGATCCCTCCCTGCTGGTTCCAGGCACCTCGTGTCAGGGCTGTCCCTGCCAAGGGACGCTGCTGTCCCCAGGTCCCATCCCCAGCCCTCATGCCCTCCCCTGCCAGGACAGCTGTCCCCTCTTGGGGTCAAACAGCCACCACATGTCACTGCTGAATCCCTCACATTCATGGGTCTTCCTCTGAACCCCCACCTGTCCTGCAGCTTGCTCCTGCCACAGTGTCCCACTCCAGGGAAAACAACGCCTTGTTGACAACCCAAGTCCCCCCTGCTCCTCCCTTGGTGACACATGTGGGGACAGCCCGGCCAGTGCCACCCTGCAGGGGAGGGAGCAGCTGGGGATGGCCCTGGCCTGGTGGCAGGGAGGTCCAGAAGGGAAGCCCTGCTGTGGGGTTCACTAGTGGGAGTGCTGCTGGGTCAATCCCTCCTCCAGCTGTAATCTGGGGCTAGGGCCTGTGAAGGGGAAGGGTCATGTCCAGGCCATGGGGTTATGGAGCAAGGGAGGCCATGGAGGGGCAGAAACACAGGAGGCTTAGTGCAGAGCATCCCCTGATCAGTGTGAGCAAGGAGGGAGGTCAGGGCACCCAGTGTGGTTCCTGGGCTGGGAACCAGCAGATTCATGGGTCAGGGTACCTGGTTTTGTCCCCAAATGCGGATCCTGGTGGGTCAGGGCACACGGGGTGATTGCAGCAGGTCACCCACTGAAATTCATAGACAGGGCCCAGTGGCTTGGTATGCTGGGGCAACCAGTATTGTCCCCAAACTGGGATCCAAACCTACAGAGAGTTGCTGGTGGCTGAGTAGCCCCAGCTACTCAGGGTCTGGGGGCTACTCAGCCACCAGCACCTCTCTGTAGGTTTGACCTGGGAGGGAGGTGGGGGATCAACAAAGACAGTAAACAACAAAAATAAAGTTGTTCTCCAGAGAGATTTTAGACCTCCATCATGATCCCTGATTTCCTTATGGGGAAACTGGGGCACTTAGAGTGCAGGGGAGTGAGGGGGCACCAAGGGTGCTGAGGCCCATGGGGACCCCAGAGCTACAGGAGCAGCCCTGTCCCACCAGGGAACTGAAGCTGGACCAGTTGGCACTTACTGGAGTTGGCACCTCCCAGTTGGTGAGGGAGGGATTGTCTGCTGGTTCTGTCACCACTGCTGCCATCCCTGCTGGGACACACAGCAGGACATCATCCCCCATCGCTCCCCACGGGCTGGACCCCAAACTAACCCCAAATCCCCAGCAGCACCAGACGTGGATGTGCAAAGCCTCGGGCTGGGGCTGAACGGGGAGGCTCTGCCGAGCCCCATCCAGGCCGAGCAGCTGTCGCCGTCCCAAACACGTCGGAAATCCCGGGTGTCGGAGGAGAGGTCTGCTCCACATTCCTCTGCCGAGCGTGGGGACAGGGCCAAGCATCTCCCCGCCGCCTGCAGCTGCTCCCAAATATGTTACAACTTGTCACGGCGGCAGGAAGGGATGTCGATGGGCCTGGAAAGGAGAGGGGATGTGGGACGGTGGGGTGCCCGGTGGGGTGCCTGGTGGGGGGGGGAGGGGGGGTCCGACTGGAAGTCACATTCTGGTGAGTCTCCTTCCTGTGCTGAAGTCCCAGAGGGATGATATCTGCTGAGCCCTGGTTTTCCCCCTTTTTCCCCATCAGTGGGATGGTGCCGGTGCCCCAGGTTGTAGATGCTGCTTGGGGCATCCAAATCTCTTCACCAGCCCACAAACCCAGGTTTTCCTGCCCTTTCCAGTAGGAGCTGGCCAACACCATCCCCACCATGGCTGCTCCAGCATGGGCACGGTGCAGCTCCACGCCCTGGGCAGGGATGGGCAACCCCTGTGTGCAGCTCTGAGCAGGGAACAGGGACTTGCACTGGCTAAGGCTGTGTGCACTGGGAGGGACACTCCCCAGGCTGCAACATGCTCACGTGTATCCCCAAAACTCAGCAAATCCAGACCATCAGACGTGGTGGGAAAGCAAAATAGCCAAGGCAGCCCCTGGGTGTCTCTCAGTGACCCCGCTCCGTGGACCTGGCCACCGGCTTGGGAAGCTGCCCCGGAGGAGCAAGGACAAACCCTCCTCTCCGGGATTTTCTCAATGGACGGGTATTTTT
>NW_005054425.1:364124-381854 GCF_000277835.1 Geospiza fortis
GCCTCGGCCGCCGTGGGCACCCACGGGACCGGGAAAACCGCGCTCGCCCATCCCCAGCAGGTGCCATGATGGGAGCCCCCCTGTAGCCCAGACACGGGGGGCCTTGATGATGGCTGCGTGTCCCATGGGATTCTTTATCCGTGATTCGATATTCACCGGGATGAGACCACTGCACCTACAGACCCCAGACCCCGCCGTGCCCCTCCTCCGTGTTCAGGAGGGATCATCCACGGCATCGAGGGGCTGAAGGAGCTGCAGAGCTGCAGCTGGGTGGGCACAGTGTTATCCCTGCTCCCGCATCACTGGATGAGACCCCCAAATGCAGCTGGAGCGAGTGCAGCAGCTGCAGCAGTGCAGCTGCCAGAGGGATCCCTCTCCCCAGTGTCCACCCCACGCCGGCACTGAGTGCCCTTTCCTCCCCATCTCCTTAAGCTGCCTTCTGTCTCCCCTGCCCGCTCAGCCATGGGCACAGTGGCCTTGGTGGCCCTGTTGGGGCTGGCTTGTGGCACACTTCTCCAGCTGGGGACACGTGGCTGGTGCTGCCCGACCAGTGCTGCCCCTGTTTATGAACTGACAAATGCTTGACTGCTCTCCTGTTCAGGTCAGCCACATGGCCCTGGAGCCCATTATGTCACCACTGTGTCTCTCACCCTCCAGACATGCTCCTGCAATTCCAAAACACCCATTTATACCTGACACCTCTCACGCAGGGATGCGGCTGCAGCTCAAGAGGCTCACTGGGGTCATGTCCACCAAGTGCCACTGATAAAGGTCCCCATGAGTGACTCAAGCTGATTGATGTGATGGTGTGGGGTTGATGTGAAGACCTCAGGCTCAGGTTATCCACTCCTAAAGCCTTCACTCCTGCCACGGGCACCTGTGCACACATGAGGGATGAATCCTGCATCTTCCAACCCTTTTAGTGCTTTTTCTTTAGGCAAGGGCCAAGCTGATGCTCTGATTTCTTTCCTTCTTGAGTATTTTGAAGTTT
This sequence comes from Geospiza fortis, assembly GCF_000277835.1. Taxonomy (NCBI): domain Eukaryota; kingdom Metazoa; phylum Chordata; class Aves; order Passeriformes; family Thraupidae; genus Geospiza; species Geospiza fortis. The sequence goes on from NW_005054425.1 coordinate 365,116, forward strand.
GACTGACTGTGGGAAGCACAGGGGCTGTGCTGAGGGTGAACCTCAAGGCTGCAGGTCCTGCTTTCCTTAGTGCAGACTTTCATAAATGTTCAAACCGTGGGGACAGCAAATCCACAGCTGGGACCCTGGGAGAGTAGGAATTGGGGTGAGGAGGCGTTGGAAAGCTCCTGGCCACAAAGAAATCACAACAAGGAGAGAAGAGCATAATGACAGGTTCCAACAAGGCCAGAAATCAATCCCAAGTGAGCAAGAGTGCTGATAGTGGGCGCAGGGAATGTGCCACAGCACGGCCTCTCCAAGGAGGGGGAATTTGGGGAAGGAGAATCCCAGCAGGGTTGGCCCTGCACTTTGCTGACATTCTTTCCACTGACCAATCCCTCAGCTGGAATCTGGCCTGGAGCAGGAATAGGATGAGATGGGAGATGATTTGTGATGCTCCAGATGGAAAAAAAGGCCCCTTTGAATTAAAGACAAGGCTGGAGAGATGTAGCCAAGTCATTGGAGTCAGCAGGGAAGGGATAGGGATAAGTTAAAATCCCCCTCATGCTGCTGCTGCTGGGTGAGCCTCAGTTTCCCTATCAGGAATGTGTGAGCAATGTGTCCTCTCTGGGAGAGGCGTGCATCAGGATGGCATTTGGGGCTTTGGTTATCCACAGGTACAGAGGCCAGCACAGGAGAGCAGGTGGGATGAGGCAGCGCCAGCTGGGAGAGGGCTGAGCCCAGCCTGGCTCTGCTGGAACCTGGAGACACGTGGGAGAAGGTGTCCTTTGGGTTTGGTGCATGGGACTAGCCACGAAGTGGATTTTGTGACACAAATGTGATAAGGAACTTGACTGGGCAGCTGCAGCAGAGGAAAGGTTGGGCTTTGGCTCTGTCCTGCCCGCTCCTGCCTGCTCTGTTCCTGTGGGACAGGCAGCAGGCACAGCAGCTGAGACCAGGACTGGTGAGCACGGAGAGGGGTGTCCATAGAGATGGGACTGGGGCCCAGGGTGCTCCCTCCATTGGGATGTCTCCCCCGAGGCTGATTCCAAGGCTTTCCCGAGGCTTCAGCAGAAGTGGCATCAGTGTAACATGGACCGGCAGGATGGGACCATGGGGAATATGGGGCAGAGCAGGATCGGGAGGTGGGAAGGGCTGCGAAGGGGATGATGCTGTGCTGGTGTTGGGTCCCACCGCAGGGAAGGCTCAGATTTGGGATACCGCGGGATCCAGGGGGCAGCGTGAAGGGATGGGGGTGCCCTGGTCAGGCAGCCTGGCCATGAGGCCACCACGGCCCCCCCAGAAGGGACCGGCTGAGGCAGGAATCCCAGGGGGGAGCTGGCAGCTCCGCCGTCCCCAGCGGCACCTCGGGGCTCACACAAAGCCCTTGTTCGGGTCCAGCCGAGCCGTGCCAGCCCCCCCAGCCCTGCCGGCCCGGGCACTGTAATCCCGGTGGGGAGAGCACATAGAATCAGACAGACAAGTTTTGATGTGAGGCAGCAGCTTAGGGTGGGCTCAGGTTTCCTTTGGGTTTTCTATATTTATCTCCGTGATTTAATGCCAGCGCCGGGGTTTAAATGGCACCAAGCAGTTGGCGCGGGGAGAGGGAGCAGCCGTCGCCGAGCCGCGCACACGTCCCCGAGCCGCCCATGGAGCTCTTCGAGACCAACCCGTATTTCTTCCCGGAGCAGAGGTTTTACGATGGGGAAAACTTTCTGGGCTCCCGCTTGCAGGCCTTCGAGCCCGCGGCGTTCCCCGAGCGCGCCGAGGCCGCGCTGTGCGCCGAGGGCAGGGCGGCTCTGGAGGACAAGGAGGCGCTGGCCGAGCACTGTCCCGGGCAGTGCCTGCCCTGGGCCTGCAAGGTGTGCAAGAGGAAATCCGTGTCCATGGACCGGCGCCGCGCCGCCACGCTGCGGGAGAAGCGGCGGCTCAAGAAGGTGAACGAAGCGTTCGAGGCTCTGAAGCGCAGCACGCTCCTGAACCCCAACCAGCGGCTGCCCCAGGTGGAGATCCTGCGCAGCGCCATCCAGTACATCGAGCGGCTGCAGAGCCTGCTCAGCTCCCTCAACCAGCAGGAGCGGGACCAGCGGGAGCTGCGCTACCGGCCCCAGCCCGCCGTGAGTGCCCGAGGGGTCCCCGGGAGGGGAGGGGGTGCCCCGTGGGGTGATGAGTGTGGGGGTCATGCCATTCCGGGGGACGCTCCGTGGGAGAAGGGCCATGTGGGACTGATGCTCTGTGGGGACAATGCCCTATGAAGGTGACTTTCTATGGGGTAATGCTCTATAGGGGGATGCCATTTAGGGGCGATGCCCTATGGGGGTGATGCCTGATGCGGGGTCATTTTGGAGCGCCATTCTATGGCAGAGATGCTCTGAGGGGACAATGCCCTATGGAGGTTATGCCCTATGGGGATGACACTCTATGGGGCTGATGCCATATGGGAATGAGATTCTGTGGGGGTGATGTCATTTTGAGGTGTCCATTCTACATGGGTGATGCATTATGGGATGATGCTTTAAGGGGTTGATGCCATTTCAGGGTTAAGGTCCATGGGGATGATGCCATAGGGGGGTGATTCTCTATGGGGACATGGCTCTATGGGGTGATGCCCTGTGGGGGCAACCCCAAGCAGAAGCTCTGGGGCACTGGGTCCTGCTGGGGGGGAACAGGACCCCAGCTCTGGGGTGGGGCAGGCACTGCCATCTTGGGACACTGGTGGATGTGTGTCCTGCACGGGGGCACACAGACAATGATCCAACCCTGCCGAGTGCTCACATCCCTGCGGGAAAGGGGCCACTGCCACTCTGTCCCTGGGAATGGCTGCACTGGGGCCGGGCATGTGAGTGACACGTGGGCCTGGGCTGGGGAGGGGTGGGAATGCTGAAAATGAAGGAAACAACATAGAACTAACCTAAATGAAAATGTAACATAACATAACAATTAATAATATTAAATACTAAATGCAAAAAATAGAAATACAAATATGAAATATACAAAAATTGTAAAGCATAAAATAAAAAATAAAATTAACACTCTCTGTTCACACCCAGGCAGAGGAAGGGATGAAAGGGATGGCACAGGGTCAGCTCTGGTTTCTAGAACTGAAAGGGCCCATTTGGGCACTGGCTGAGGACACTCAGTAATTGTGTCCTGCCACCATCCCCAGACAGCCAAGACCTATCACTCCACAAGAGTTTAGTCATTTAACCAAGTTTTTGAGAGGTTTTCACCTGCCCCCTGATCCCTGTGGATGGCTGGCTACGTGCTTCCCTTCTGCTCTGAGGTTTGGATCTACGAATGCACAGAGAGCTGAAACTGCAGCTACAGGTCTAGGGAGAGGTGGAGTAGATAGATGTAGGGGTATGTATTGGTATAGGCATTGATGACATAGGTTCTATAGATCCAGAGATCATATAGACAAATTAGAGATGAAATTGATATGGATATGATAGCTATAGAGATAGATACAAATTATAGAGATAGATTATATATAAATAATATAGACAGTGATAAAGATTATATAGATTATCTATAGATATATATAAATGACATACAGGTATATCTATAGATACAGATTATGGAGATATAGATAATGTAGATATGGATGATATAGATACAGATGTAGGTAATGTAGATATGGATATAAATATGACACATAGATATATGGAGATATATATATATATAGAGATCCATATAGATATAGATGCAGATAGATACAGATACAGATATAGATATATATATATATAGGTATAGGTATAGATATAGATAGATACAGGTACAGGTACAGGTACAGGTACAGATACAGATACAGATACAGATACAGATACAGATACAGATACAGATACAGATACAGATACAGATATGGAAGGACTTTATCAGAGGCCTGGAAGAGGGAATCCCACATCTCCTTCCAGACTAAGGGATTTAAGGGCCAAGCCAGTAGGTATCCAGGTAGTCCAATTTAATGCTGAATAAAGGAATGAAAAAGTATTTAGGCTTCATCCTAAGTATTTGTGGGACTTCCCAGTATCCATTTTAATGCCAGAATAGACTTGGATAGCAGAATCTAATATCCACTTCCAAGAATCCACTTAGATTTGCAAATGTGCCCAGAACTGTGCTGAGCTGTCCCTTTGTCACTTCTGTTCTGAGCAGGTGCAGCCAGGGGTTCACATATTTATGCATATTTATGCAAAAGCCAATATTTGGGGGGGAAAAAGATCGTACCTGGAAGAATTTCCTGCTTTAATGGGAAATAAGTCCAAGTGTTAATCAATTATCCTGTGTTACCATGAGCTTGTAGAGCCAAAGCGCCATTCTAGTCTGCTACAAAGAGTGGGGTCTGTGGGGTTGCTCATATGAATCACTTTTGGGGTTTTACCTGAGCTGACACCCATTCCCAGACAAAGACACACCCAAAAAAGTGAATTCTGAGCTGTGCTGAATAATGCTCTCATTTTTCATGCTGTCAGCTCTTTTCTCCAAAACCACTCAGCCCCAAATCCACAAATCAAACTGTCAAAAGCTTTTCCCAATCCCCCCCACCTCAGGATGGCCTGAGGGCATCCAGCCCGTGTATCATTTTTTACAAGCCTGATTCTCAGTAAAAAGGTGTTTTGCCCAAGAACATTTGTTCGTCTCCAGCCCTTTTGCATAATCAGTGGGGAAAGAGACACCTTTTTACGTGCAGTGAGCAGGGAGCCCCATTTCTCTGTGGCCAGTGTCCCAAAAAAAGGAGGTTTTTCCAGCCTTTATGGTTAAGGAAGCACCTGGCCCTGATGGGTCCTAGGGACCCTGTGTGCTGTTGGCTCCTCCAGGTGGGGAGGGACATGCCCCCGCTGTGGGATGGGCCCCCGGGTGTTGTTGGGGATGCTGGTGGGGCTTGCTGTGCCAGAGGAGGTGACACACAGCTGTTCTGGGCTCCTGCAGGCAGCCAGTGACTGCGGGTCCGGCAGCTCCTCCTGCAGCCCCGCGTGGGGCCGCAGCTGGAGTTCAGCACCAACCCTGCAGGTAACGCCCTCCTGGCCCCCCTGGGGCATCCCACGGCCTCGCTGGGCTCTGCAGGGAGTGGGAAGGAACCTTGCCCTTCTCTCCCCGTCCCGCTGCTGCAGAGTGATTAGCTCAGAAATCCTACAGAACCTCCTTGGCTCAATTCTCAGCAATTCAGGGTTCTCCGAGCCCTGATTTCACCAAAACACCAAGCCCTGGGAGCTGCAGCAGCCTGGGGCCCTGGTGCCTTCATCCCCAGCAAGGCTTTCATCTGTCGCCATCCCTTAGCTTGGCATGCTTGGCTGGGCATCACTGGGCATGGCTGGGCATAGCTGAGCATGGCCAGCGCTGCCCCAGCCCCCCTTCCCTCCCTACACCCCCTCGGCAGCTGCTGATCTTTTTTTCCACGCTTGCCATTATCCCCGCCCCTGCCAAATCCACCTGTTATTTTCCCCAGAAGGCAGAAACTTAAATCTCATTTTCCAGTGGAGATTAAAACCTATAAAGGATCCAAAAGTCCCACTCCCTGTTGCTCTCTCATCCTTCCCCAGGGTGGGGGCTGGCAGCAGGTCCCTAGGTCCCTCTGGCCACGTGGAGGATCATGGGGTCAGAATCATAGAAAAGAATCAACAAATTGTTATGGATGCAAAAGATCAGCAAGTCCAACCCTCAGCCATGTTCACCACTAATCTACATCCCCTTGAGCAGAACCAGGAGCCATCTCCAGCACAGAGTCCCCATTCCCAGTAGTGTCCTCACCCCTCTGTTTCCCCAGATCCCATTCCCAGCAGTGTCCCCACCCCTGTGTCTCCCCAGATCCCATTCCCAGCAGTGTCCTCACCCCTGTGTCTCCCCAGATCACCTCCTGGCCGACGAGGCAGCCGAGGAGCGCAATCTGCACTCGCTGTCCTCCATCGTGGAGAGCATTGCTGTGGAGGACGTGGCTGTGACGTTCCCGGAGGAGCGGGGTCAGAACTGAGCTGGTGCAAACCCCGGCGGCTCCTTGAAATGGTAATGGGGTGGGAATGAGATGCCAGAAGAGTCCAGCTGGAAATCACATCCACCCCTCCTGCTGTGGGCTGCAGGGCTGACACCACTCGGCTCCCTCCCCACTCCTCGGAGCGCTCCTGCCGGGCTGCAAGAACAACAGGCAGGGGTGGGGTGGTCCTGGAGGGGCTTCCCAGGGCCAGGCCCTGCTCCGCTGCCCAGCCAGGGACGGGCGGGTTTCGGGCCAATGTGTGCTGGGTTCGCTTTGCTGAGTTTTCCAGATGCTCCTTGACCAAGGTCTCTGTCCAGCCGCTGTCCGGTGGGGCTGACCCAGAGCCCACCCGTCTTTTCTACTGAACGCTATGTGCAGTTGCCATTTAGGGGTTTTTTAATTATTATTTTTGCTAACTTATTTGGATTCTTTTTTAAATAAAGGCATTCTTGTTTGGACAGCTCAGGGTTTCCTTTACTGTTGTCCTGCCCTGTGTAGGTCTCCTCAGTTCCACAATTCCCAAATCCAAGTTGAAGATTTTCCCATCAGTAAATCCGGTTGGATCTCAGCACATTCACTCAGTTGGGAAGTGGATGTGCCACACTTCAATTAGCCCTACACTGACCAGTGATTTCACTGGTGTTTAACTGGGGTTCAGCCTTGCACCCTGAAAATCTTGAGGGAGCTAGAGATTAATGATATTTTTAATTTGGACTCTACAAAGGAGGCTCAAAGCCAGCACTGTTTTAAAATCCTGTTTATTGGAACACACATACATCCTTTCCTGACCCGATCCAGGGTTTGGAGTCCATGCAGTACCAGTAATATGACGAAAGAAATAGGGCATCGATATAAAGGGCTCACTGACTCTTCAAATTAAAAAAATATTTAGTACTGTATTAGGCAAATGATACACCGAAAAGACGCTGTGACTGTAGAGTCTCTCAGATATTGCACTTCCAGACAGCACATGATAAGTATAAGGTCATTCCAGCCATCAATAAATATCACATCAGAAATAGGGGCCACACAAGGCAAACGTGGCATGAGGAGACAAAGAGATCCTACCCTATGGAAGAAATGGGAAGAGTTAAGAGCCTCCTGGATTGACCCCTGCCAGGAGGCAGGAGGGGAGAGCATCTCCTCTGCACCCAGAGGGGAAGGGTGGGCACATCCCGGGGGTGGAGGGGGCTCCCGTTGTCTCCCTGGGCACCCAAGGAGGGTCCCCTCTCCTGTGGGTGCCAGACACCGTCCCCATGAGCCGTGTGGGGCGGTCCCAGGCACAGCCCCCCCGAACAGGGCATCTGACAGCACCAAAATCAGCACCTTGCCCACCCAGCCCTGGGCAGACACCGCCCTCCTCGCCTCATGCTGGGCCCCCTTCATCCCACCCAGCACCAGCCCTGGCACTGCCCCGGCCCCTCCAAGGGCAGCTCCTTGCCCAGCCACCCTGGAGGGAGGATTTTCACGAGCCTGAATCTTCCTTGGCTTCAAGTCCTGTGGGCAGCAGCATCCCCGATGCCCAGGGCTCGGGCGAGTGAGTGCAGCCCCGTGGCAGATTGGCAACATGAACCAGGCAGGGGAGAGGTTTCCAAACATTGCAGACACTTTGGGGGTGTCTGTGCTGCTCCCCACATTGCACCATGCCAGGACAGCATCCGGAGCACATCCATGGCCCAGCCAGCGCAGGAGAAGTGGGGGACAGGCCACGGTGGGAGCCACGGGAGCCGGGGGAAGCAGGGGGTGCATGAGCAGGAGGGACAGATCTTGTCAGTCCACAGCAGTGACAGTCTGTGGGTCAGGGCCGAGGAACAGGCACAGGCTGGGCTCTTGTCCTGGAAGGCAGCCAGCACGTGGCATACAGACATGGGGATTTGCTGAGGAGCAAAGTGGGAAAGGCCCCGTGAGGATGCTGGCTCAGCTCCACCCATGCACCCACCGGCCAACAAACCCAGATGGAATCAGCATTGGATCCTCCTGGACAACCACGGCCCAGGGCACAGCAGGAGCCTCCCTGAAGTGCTTGACTATCCTTCCCTCACCCAAGTGGGAATGGCATCCTGGGGTCCCCAGAGGAGCAGTCTGTCCAAGAGTGGACAAACCGCACGTGGTGGGACGCTGAGCATCCCTCCTGTGTCATCTCTGTGAGCCTGGGGCAGCAGCAGATCCCGCACCACTGAGCTCTCCCTGGTCCTCCATGGCCAAACCCTGGTGAGGGCAGCCCCCTCCCTGCCTGGGTGCTGCTGGGGCTCCTGCTCTGCCCTTGGTCCCCAGCACTCACCCAGGGCTTGGCTCCCATCTCGCTGACCCTCAGCATGAGTACGTCCGGACCGTGGAGGTCTCCAGCCTTGGGGACCCGGAGGCACTGACTGGAAGGGAACCAAAGAGCAAAGCAATTAGTGACTGCTCCAATTAGCCCCCAACATCCCCAAATCCTGTGTTCATTGAGCAGCAACTGTGCACTGCAGCCACATGAAGATGAGCATCAGAGGAAGAGCCACGTTTGGCTCATGATGCTCCTGAGGCTCCAGGACATTTGGGAAATTGCCAGCTGCCATCCCCGCTCCTGGGCAGTGAGCACCCTGCTCCCTGTCTGGGTGGGATTCTGTCCCAGGCTTCACTGTCTTCAGCCAGAGGGGAACTGAAGCTTCCAGGGAGGGGGTGAAAAGGTCAAACAGAAGCTTGACCCAAACTGCTGGATGGAAAGCTGGGACATCTGAGCAAAACTGGAGGCAGGAGAAGAGCTGAATCAGGGGTTTGGAGTTGGAAGGTAAGTACACAGCTTTTTAATTCTCATTCTCATCCTCATTTCTGAGTCTGATGAAGCCAGCTTTGCTCCAGTGGGGAGCAGCTGCTACCTTGGGATAGTGGGACCACGGTTCCTGGTCCAGGGGACAAATTGTAGTGACCTGGCTGGAGCTTCTGCCTACCTATGGCTTTGGAAGGGACCAAGACACCTTGAAGAAAGGAGTTGTCTGTTGGGGGCAGATCCTGGGACATAAAACAGGACAGCCAGCACCACGGGCAGAGCAGGCAGGGTGTCCCAGCAGGTCCTGCCAGCCCTGGGAGAGCTCAGGCAAATGAAGCCAGTTAATACATCCCTTTGGGGGTGGTTTCCAAAACCAGAATGGAGAAAACTGGCCCAGACTGGACTCCTGCATCCTGGCAGCCCCTGGGTGACATATCCCACTATATGCCACAATCCTGGCCCCTAACTGGTTCTTGTAGTTCATAACCAAGAACTCACACACAGGTCTGAAGTAATCCTTTCAGAAAAACATTTCCAGCAGACCACTGCTCCAGGATCATATGGATTGAGCATCTTGGTTGACCAGCAAGTCACTCCCTCTCCCTCTCCCCATTCTCCTTCTCCTTCTCCTTCTCCTTCTCCTTCTCCTTCTCCTTCTCCTTCTCCTTCTCCTTCTCCTTCTCCTTCTCCTTCTCCTTCTCCTTCTCCTTCTCCTTCTCCTTCTCCTTCTCCTTCTCCTTCTCCTTCTCCTTCTCCTTCTCCTTCTCCTTCTCCTTCTCCTTCTCCTTCTCCTTCTCCTTCTCCTTCTCCTTCTCCTTCTCCTTCTCCTTCTCCTTCTCCTTCTCCTCCTCCTCCTTCTCCTTCTCCTCCTCCTCCTTCTCCTTCTCCTCCCTCTCCCCCCCATCCCTTTCCTTTCCCGGTGGCACATCCTTCCCCACATTCCCTAAGACTCTGAGCAGGGGTGGGAGAGGGCCCCCTGGAGAAGGGCTGACCGACCTTCCGGGGGCATTTTCTTGGCTGGAGCAGCCGGAGGGGGCAGTGGCACGAGGCTGGTGACACGGAAGCCGGCGGGGAGGGTCTCAGCAGAGCCGCTCAGGAGGTTGATGCTGTGCACGTCCCGTGGGCGGAAGCGCTTGCGCCAGGACGGCGTCCGACGGAAGGTTTTGTCATCGCCCTGCAGGGAACAGCAGTGACAGGCCGGGGTCAGTGCCAGCAGCACCTCCTGGCCCTGTGAGTTAACAAGGGCAGGACTGTCCTTGGTGATCAGCTCTAGAAAAGTGTGGGATCAAAGGACATAGGACATCTTGCTGGGATCCCATGGCATTGGCTTTATCCTTTCCAGCTCATCTGTCTCTTCTCTACAGAAGCCTGTAGAGAAGGGACAGATCATCTTTGCAGCCTGCCCGCAAAGATGCCTTGGAGACATCAACACTGAAGTCCCAGTAAAGACTCCAAGGGATGCTGGACTCATGGCAGAGGAGCTCCAGCCCTCAGAGTTCTTCCTCTGGACTTGCCCCAGCAGCTCCATGTCCTTCTATATTGGAACCTGGGGCTGGAGGCAGCTCTGCAGGTGGGCGTCTCACCTCAGAGGGGTCCAGGGGCAGAATCTGCCCCTGCCCTGCTGCCCACGCTGGGGGATCAGCCCAGCACAGGCAGCCCAGGGGGGGTTCTGGGCTGCCAGAGCACGTGGCAGGGGCACATTGAGCTTCTCATCCACCAACACCCCCAAGTCCTTCCCCAGTCACACAGGACATGGAGAGGTTTGGCACTCACATCATCCAGCCTCCGGTCCGTGCCCAAGGCGAGCAGGTTGTTGAACTCCCTCTCCAGCACTTGTCGAGCCTGCAATTAACCAAAAAACGATGATCCCTTATCAATGGGGAATGTGCTTCCAGTCCAAACTTCCATTCTAGGAAAGTCTGAGTGTGACAGAAAGAGCCCGCATGCCATAGGAGAGCTCTGCTTTAGCAGGCAGAGCTGGGTTGGTGACACAGGTGTGGTCACACCACAGCCATGTCCCACACTGGCCACTCTCCTCCAAAATCCCCCAAGGATGCTGCTCCTACCTGTGTGTTCTGAGTGGGGATCTGCAGCACAAGGGCCAGGCTGTTGTGGTCAAAGTTTTCATCGAGGGCCAGCAGGGCCCCGTGCACACCACTCTCCACCAGGTTGTTCCCGTACTCGCGCAGCCCGATGGACTGGATCCAGTGAATGACCTGGTCATTGGTCCACACCAACACATCTGCAGGACAGCAAGGGCACGGCTCAGGGCCACCTCACAACACACTCGTGGCTCTGAGGAGCTCTGGGATGTCCTGAGGCCCTTTCTCTTTGCTCCAGGATGATCCTGGGACTCTCCTTCCCAAGCCAGCAGCAAAACTGGGAGCGCAAGTGCCAAAACCAGCTCAGTTCAATTTACCAAGCTCAAAGCTGAAATAACAGGCAGAAAACAACTGTGAAAATTAATCCTAAGAACCCACGGCTGCTGATGTAATTAGGGGCATTATCAATAATGAGATGTAATCCAAGCAGCAGCCAGATGCACAGGGAATCTCACAACAGTGATGAGGAAGGGGAGGCTGAGCAAGCTGGGGATGTCCTGAGTAGTGAAATGGGCAGAGAAGATCATGGGATGCTCAGGCTGCATCTTTGTTTTCCCCTCCTCATGCCTGCCTGGGGCCAGCTGATAAAGGCACTTGGAGCAGCAGGAAGGTGCCTCAGGAGAACAGCACTGGGGGCTCAGAAATAATGGGTTAAAAATAAGAGATAGAAGAGAGACCGGCCCTGGATATCTCCTGGGAGGTTTCTGTCCTGTTCTGGAGCTGGACAGGGGGTGCTGACCTTTGATTTCATGCTGGGTCTCCTCTCGCCTCCTCTCGAGCTCTTTGCGGTCGTAGTTGAGCCTCTTGAGGCACATGATGCCGTACTGGAGGCTGGTGCTGCAACACACAAGGGGACACAAGGGACACAAGGGGTCACCCAGACCTCCAGGATACCTGGCTGGGAGGGACCTGGGTAGGAACCCCCCTCTCCGTGTGCTCCCACATGCCCAAAGGATGCTTCAGGCCAGGGATGGGTCAGGACAGACAGAACCCAAAGCTGGACAATGGGGAATGTCCCTCCCTTCCATGGCAATTCCTCACTCCATCAGTTTGAGCCTGTTCCAGCTGCCTGAGAGCGTTCAGATCCAAACAATGCTCACACGTGGTTGCTGGAGAGGGAAGGGGGAACCAGCCCACGAGGGCTGCACCAGGCTGAAGGGGTCACCCCTGGAGGTGACCCTGGCAGGCCCATGGGTCAGGGTGGGCAGTGGGAACCCCATGGCAGGGTTGGATCCTGGTGCTGGAGCCATGGCTTGGATGGCACAAGCTTTCTCCCACTGGGTTGCTGGCAGACAGCAGTGGAGCACCAGGTGGGATGGACCTGAAGTTTTGCCCATGGTTTGCTTCACAGCCAGGGGAAGGCCTGGTCCTCTGCAATTCTGCAGCAGGGAGTGAGGTGAAGGAGAACTTCTGCCCTTAAGAGCTGCCTCAGCTCAGGGTGGTGAGTCCAGCCTGGAAGAGCCATCCAGGGCTGCCCAAGACAGGGGAGAATCCCTCAAATCCCCCTCTCCTCTGCTCCATGTGCACGGTGGGGAGCTCCGAGGGCCAGCACTCACCGGTGGAAGCTGTCCACCATCTTCAGGTGCACCCTCAGGTCCTTCTTGGTGAGGTGGTCCAGCATGCGCGCGTCCACCAGGCATTCCATGAAGTAGCTGCGGTACTGGGGCAGACCCAGGCTGGGCAGCCACTCGTTCCCAATCCACTCATGGTTCATGTCCCCATAGGCCAAGGTCTGCACAGAAGCACATGGAGAAGCTGGGGAGAACCCAGGGCTTGGTGGAGCTGCACAATCCCAGATCAGTGACAGCCCAGGAGGGTCACTGTCCTGAGGCCAAAGCCAGGCCAGAGGAGTCAGCCCTGGCTGATACTGAAGGAGCTGGAGGGAACAGTCCTGTTGGCCATGGTCTGTGACCTAGTCATGTCCCTCCAGGAGGCAAAGCATAGCCAAAAGCAATGGCAAGGGATAACTGGACTTTATGAGCAGCTGCCTCTGGAAAAAGCACACTCATTGAAAGACAAAAAAACTGAGAAACAGGTGACAGTACATTCCCAACTCATTTTTAAGAATCTCTACTTTAAGAATCTCTATTTTATGGCTAAAAAAAAAAACGGTCAGTTTTGGGGAAAAAAACTACCCATTCACTTCTACTGCAAACTGATTTTGGGCCCAAAAATAAATTATAATAAATTTGAGAGGGATAAAACCAGAAGAGATGGATCCAAGTAGGACTCTTTCCTCCCACCTTTTTGGTTCATAAAAATCATCTGTATGGACTTGGGGCTACAAAATAGGTGAAAAACAAGTGTGCAGCTGAAATCCTGCTTGCATGCAGGGTGGTCACACAGGTGGGTGTTCTTAACACAGGCTCTGGATCTCACAGAGGTCCCAGGAAAAGCCACTGCCTGGAGCAGAGAAGGGCCCAAGAGGACATCCTGTAACTGAGAGACGGCCCAGAGGAGCAGCCAGGGGGTGTAGGTAAAGCCTCCAAGGCCTTGGTGAACATCAACGCCCCACACATCCCCTGGGATGTCCAGCTCCCCCCCGAGCACCCCATGCACCGCCCACGGACAGGAGTGACCCGGGGACCTCACCTGTGCCCAGCTGCCTTCCTCTGTGTCCTAAGTGTGACACACGCAGCATGACAACAGAAAGGACAGTGCAGTCAGTACCTGCTGGCCCTGCACAGGCACAGGGCCTGCCATGCACACTGAGACACCTCAGCACGGAGGGACATGGGGACAGGGCTCACTCTTATGGCTGGGGGACCTCAGCCTTGTCCCCAGGCTGCTGGGGACACCCCAGCCCTGCTGGGCCTGGTTCCCACCCCTTCTCTAACCAAGAATACAGGATGGAGAAGGAGAAGGAGAAGGAGAAGAAAGAGAAAGAGAAAGAGAAAGAGAAAGAGAAAGAGAAAGAGAAAGAGAAAGAGAAAGAGAAAGAGAAAGAGAAAGAGAAAGAGAAAGAGAAAGAAAGAGAGAAAGAAGATAGGATGAGGCTTGGGCTGGAGATAGCACCAACCCTGGGGCTTGTTCATCTTTCCTGGGAAACACAGAGAGTTCTTCAGTCCCCCCAGGTCAGATGGATGAAAGCGAATTAGGCTTCAGTACATCTGTCATGACCCACAGGGGGCTGCCCAAGCCAATTTGCTGATTTTGTAGCAATTTCCTCCATTGCCAACTTATGCTGGTTTTCCCCAGAAAAGAGCTCACAAAACCTGCCAAGGGACAGTGGCACATCCCTGCTTCCCAACAAAAGCTTCAAGAAAATGTTTATTTCAGAGAACCCCAAACTTCTTTGGATTGGAAGGGCTCATCCTATTCCACCCCTGCCATGGGCAGGGACACCTTCCACTATCCCAGGGTGTGCCAGCCTGGCCTTGGACACACAATTCCCACCCAAATCTGAAATGCTGCCCTGCTCTGACACAGACAGGGCATGATCAGGTTGCAGGGAAGGGAGTGTGGCTCCACCTCTCCAAGGAGCCAGAGCTTTTGGGAGCATGGACACATGCCTGCAAGGGACCCCAGGCTGTCAGCCAGTGGCAGGGACACAGGGTGGGGACAATATTTGGGTATGCTGGGGTCAGTGGGGGATTAGACCATGACTTGGGTGCAGAATGGCTCGGGGATCTCATGTGTCTTGAGATCATTCCTGGGTTTTGTCTTTAAGTCCCAAGCAGCCAGGCTGCTCTGGAAACAGTGATATCCACAAGGGAAAACAAATCGTATGGGGTTTAGAAATTGCTGGGACATAAAAGGTTGAAACAAGGTTTCTAAAGAGCTGCAGGGTGCTGTCCAAGAGCTGACATGTGAGGGATCCCCTCCCCTCTGGGTTAACACACCTGGAGCTGCTCGGACCCTGACACCCCGGGGGCTTCCCCCAGCACCCTGGGGGCTGCCCAGCCTCACCGTCTTGGTGGAAGTTGCCATGTTCTCCATCTCCTCATGGGTGACCCAGACATTTCCAGAGGACTGCAGGGAAGAGAGCAGAGGGGTCAGAGCAAACCACCACAGAAACATGGCCTCAGTTCACAACCACCATGGAGCCATGGAATCACAGAATTATTAAGGCTGAAATATCATCAAGTCCAACCCCCAAGGCAGCACCACCACCACCGTGTTCGGCACTAAACCACGTCCTCAAGTGCCACATCCACTCATTTTTTGAACACTCCCAGGGATGGTGACCCCACCATTGCCATGGGCAGTTGTGCCAGGGCCTGATCACCCTTTCACTGAAGAACTTTCCCCAGTATCCAACCTGAACCTCCCCTGGCACAGCCTGAGGCCATTCCCTCTCCTCCTGTCCCTGTTCCCTGGGAGCAGAGCCCAGGTCCCCCCGGCTGTCCCCTCCTGTCAGGAGCTGTGCAGAGCCACAAGGGCCCCCCTGAGCCTCCTTCTCTCCAGGCTGAGCCCCTTTCCCAGCTCCCTCAGCCCCTCCTGGTGCTCCAGACCCTTCCCCAGCTCTGTTCCCTTCCCTGGACACGTTGCAGCCCCTCCAGGTCTCTGTTGTCATCAAGTGCCCAGAAGTCCCCCAGGATTCCAGGTGTGTCCCCAGCAGTGCCAGCACAGGGGATGGGGACTGCCTTGGGCCTCCTGCCACCACAGTGCTGGCACAACCCAGGTGCCCTTGGCCTTTCTGCCCACCTGAGCACACCTGGGCTCATGTCCAGCCTCTGTCAGCACCAGCTGTGCTGGAACCAAGCCTGGCTCAGGCTGGTGGAGGATCAGACCACCATGTGCTGTGTCCTTGGGACACCCCACATCCTTGCAGCTCTACCTGGTGACACCCCAATGCCCAAAGGGACCCTGGGCTGTTCATGCAGACACAGAGAGCAGATCAAGGACCTTCATTCATCTCCCTTTCCACTTTAGTGTGATGCTCAGGGAGCCTGCAGGCCATCAGCTGTGACCCCAGACACAGCCATCTGAGGGGGACATAGCAGCCTTCCTTCTGCCAGCTGCAAGTCTACAGATGTGTCTTGGCATTACTTGGCCACCATTAACCCCTCAAGGCCTTTGGGGACCAGCAAAAGACAAAATCCCTCCATCCTATCAAGGGCAGGGATCTGCAGTTGCTCTGAGTTGCCCCAGGAATTTCAGATGTAAAATTCTTGTGTTGAAATGATTGGGAAAGAGGCTTGTGCAACCAAGCTGGCCCTGAACATCAGGAGTGTTTGGATTTCTGCTCTTTGGATGGAGTTTTATCCTCTCCAGGGCAGCCAGGCCTTGAGCTCTACTATTTGCAGGACTGGCCTCCTGCTGAGAACCCCATGTGAGTAGCAGGAGCCTTGAAACTGGAAAGAGCTTCATGCTTCCAGTTTGGGATCCCCCATTTGTGCTGGGAGATGAGTGTTCAGTGGTTTGACCAGTCCACAAGGGGACATCACCCCTCCATGGCCACGTTTGCCACACTGATCCCAAGGGAAAGGAGGGCAAGTGTGCTACATTTTATTTAAATGGTTTGCTCTGTCTCACCCCTGGAAAATGTAGGGTTTATTCCAAGCCTGTGATCCTCCCCTGCAGTATCATGGATCTGTAATCCCATTGACCCAAGGCTTATTCCGTGCCCACTTTGAATCTCCCTGTTAAGCTGTGGGAGGCAGACCCGGATGCTGCTCCCAGGGCTGTGACCCCCAATAAACCCTCATCTAATGAGCACCCTTAGAAGCCATGTGGAGTCTCCTTGCCTGCCTGCTGCTACCAGGGAACACACACAGCTTAGGGGCCCGGGGACTCCCCAGGGACCCACAAACAAACAGCAACAGGCAAGGAGGGCAGGGAGGGCAGGGAGCACGCTGTGGGGCCCATGGAGGGCAGGGAGCACGCTGTGGGGCCCATGGAGGGCAGGGAGGGCAGGGAGCACGCTGTGGGGCCCATGGAGGGCAGGGAGCACACTGTGGGGCCCATGGAGGTGTGGGAGGGCAGGGAGCACGCTGTG
>NW_005054425.1:382149-383295 GCF_000277835.1 Geospiza fortis
AGGGAGGGCAGGGAGCACTCACCGTGCGGGACGTGGGCGGCGCGGAGGGGCTGGTCAGGGACACCATCTCCTGGATGGCCAGGCGCAGCTTGAGGCGGTGCAGGGCGTTGCTGATGCCGATCTCGCGCTGGATCTCGGTGTCCGACAGGGCCGACATGATGGCCCCGCTCTTGACGTTGGCCCGGCATGCAGCCACGTACCAGGCTGGCATCCCCACCCAGAGCTGGGGACAGCGACAGCAATGACTGCCTGGCACTGCCACCCTGGCCCTCATGCCAGGGGCAAGGCCACCCTCTCTAGAGCCCAGGATCAAAGCTGAACGTCCATGTGGGGATTCCTGGCTTGGTTGTACCTTGCAGAGGTGGCCTGTGGGAGGCCCAGCATCCCTGTGCCTGATGGGCACAGCACAGGGAGAGAGCACCCACGGAGCTTTTCATAAAATCATTAAGGTTAGAAAAGCCCCCTAAGATCAGTTCCAACCATTCCCCCAACATTGCTACATTCACCACTTACCCATGTCCCACGTGCCACATCCACACATCTTTCAAACACATCCAGGGATGGTGACCCCACCACTGCCCTGGGCAGTTGTGCCAGGGCCCGACCATCCTTTCACTGAAGACCTTTTTCCCAATATCCAACCTGAACTTCCCCTGGCACAGCCTGAGGCCGTTCCCTCTCCTCCTGTCCCTGTTCCTGGGAGCACAGCCCGACCCCCTGGCTGTCGCCTCCTGTCAGGAGTTGTGCAGAGCCACAAGGTCCTCCCTGAGCCTCCTTTTCTCCAGGCTGAGCCCCCTGCTCCTCAGCCACTCCACCTCAGATTTATGCTCAAACCCAAAGCTCTACTCAAACCACAATTCCACAGGCCCTGTGAGGGATGCAGGGATCTCCTCCGCTCTCCCAGGATTTGCAGGCCCCAGATGTGCACATGGACTGAGGATGGAGGGACATGGTGGCACACACAGACCCGTGGGGACAGCATGGGGACAATCCATGGGCACGCACCTCCAGCCAGGACACAACAGTGGGGCCGTCCCAGTGGGCAAAGGGCAATCCTTTCCTCCGAGCCTCCTCCAGGAGCTCATGCCTGGCAGGAACAGAAGCACAAGAGTGATTTATGGGGGACTTGTGTGGAAGGGAGAGCAG
>NW_005054425.1:383328-385098 GCF_000277835.1 Geospiza fortis
GCAGGAATACAAAGCTGTGAAGGAAGTAACAAGCCCAAGGAAGGGTGAAGATGAGATTTCCCAGCAATTCCTAGTCCTGTGCCATGGATTCCCAGCAAATCAGTTTCTTGCTGGGGTAGGGAAGGAAGTTTACTCACTTCTTCCGTAGGCGCCGATCCTTCTCAGCCTGAGCCCCCAGCTTGCCCAGTCCCAGGGGGTCCTGGATGCCCCCCTCCACATCAGTCAGCAGCACTGTTGGGCAAGCAAGACACCCTCAGGTCAGTGTGATGTCCCCGGGTCAGTGTGATCTCCCACAGGGACGGTGTGGGCATTGTCACCGTCCCTGTGCCAGGGGGACACAGTGACAGCACAGAAGGTGACAGTGTCCCTTTGCAAACCACCCCCATGGCCCCCCAGCATCCCTGGGAAAGCCCAAGCAGACCCCCTCCTGCCATCCCTCCTATTTCCAAATCCCAGAATCCCCAAATCACAGAACTGTCCCTTCTGGAAGGGACCCAGAAAGATCAGTGAGTCCAACAATGCTCAACATGGAAGTAGTAAAGGATTTGAGAGTGGAAAAGCAGCTCCTAGCAAAGGGCTCTGCAAAATCCATGGGAGGGAAGTAGATCTGGGGACATTAAAGATGAGATACAAGGACAGGAGGTCACTGTCCACATCCCAGCTCTGACAGAGCATTAAGGAGACACCATGCTTAGGCCAGAAAGGCCAAGGGAGAAAACACCAAGCTCCAACTTCCCTGAAGCTGCCATGGTCCCAGCATCCCACACCAGTAGGGGTGTCCCTGCCCCTCCCTGTCACCCAACAGCACCCCAATGGCAGACAGAGCCAGAGGATGGCACAGACAGGGACAGGGCTGCTCACGGACCCTGCCCCGTGGACCCTTCTCTGCTCAGCTGGTTGAAACGACCCTTCTCCTTCTTCCCAAACAGGCGCCCGATGGAGGATTTGATCCCCTTCCTCTTGGAGCCCTTGTGCAAGGAGTCCTGGCTGCTGCTGGGGTTGCTAGCCTGGTCCTCCAGTGAGCTGGGGATGGAAGAGGGAGAGGAAGAGCAAAGCCTTTAGGTTATTCTTGAGAAGGGCACATGGCAAAACCCAGCCCACCCATCCCACCACGTGTGCCCCAGGTGTATACTCAAACCAACAGAGATGCCAAGGGTCTCCACATACCTCCTGCCATCCTCCTGACTCAGAGCAGGGTGGCCCAGCTTCTCCAGCCGCAGTGTCCTGGGCGAGGAGGGCGGGGACGTCTCACACTTGATGGTGGTTTTGTCCTCCCGGCTCTCGTCCCGAGCTGCGGGTGACTGAACAAGCGGAGAGGCCGTGAGGGTGGGAGGCCAGACCCCAGCTCCATCCTTGCCCTGCTGCCTGCCTCTCTCTTGCTCCATGGAGGCATGGCCAAAAGAGCCACCAGAGCCCTGCTGGGGCTTTGCCACGCTCCAGGAATGGCCTGAATGAGAGCTCTGGCAATGGTTCCAGATGCCCAAGCGGATGGGGAGGATGTGGCAGTATGGCTGAGATCCTGGGAATGGGGGGTGAGAGGATGCAGCCCCATGGTCCAGGTCAGGGTGTGGGGACAGAAGCTGCTGGCCCTCATCAGAGGGCTCTGAGGAGCACAGATGGGAATGTCCCAAGGACACCCTGTTGCCAGAGGGGACACAACGTTTGAGGACCCAGTGGCTTTCTGAACCTCCCCATGTCCTGCCAGACCCCCCAGGCTGCCAGTGGGAACATGTCCAAGCACCTTTTGGGATCCCCATGATCCTCCTGCTG
>NW_005054425.1:385160-394217 GCF_000277835.1 Geospiza fortis
CCTGGGGTCCCCAGCTCCATCCCGCGCCTGCTGCACCCTGACCTGGTGTGGACAAAGCCAGGAGCAGGCTGGAAAAAGGGCTTGGACAAAAACCAACGGGATGGGAGCCACTCACTAGCAGTTTCCTCCGGTGCTTCCTCAAGTCGCTGGGCTGATTGCAAGGGGGAAAGCGAGAGAGACACAGAAAGGGGGGCAGTTAATGGAGCACCCCCCCAGAGCAGTCCCGGGGCCAGGCTGCCATCCTGGAGACAGCAAACACGGGCACCCCCTCGTCCCACACCCCCCCAGGCCCGTGTGGACACCGGGCATCGCTCCCACCTCACAGCCCCTCCCGGCTCCTCACCAACGTCATGATCCCCATGCGGTCCAGGTCCTGCGCCGCGCTGCGGGAGCTGAGCTTGGGCGTGGAGCGGCCGCTGAGCGGGGGGGACGAGCTGGCCAGGGACAGGGCCGTCAGTGAGGTGGGGATGGAGGCCCTCTTGCACAGCTGGGTGAGGTTCAGGCCCTCCATGCTGCCGCTCGTGACCCGCGTCTCCAGCTCCTCTGCACGGAGCTCCGTGGACTCTTTCTCCTCCTGGATCATCCTGGGGGAGCAGCAGGGCTCAGGGCTCCTGGCTCCCCACCTTCCCAGGAACACAGGACCTCTGTCCTGGGGAAATGCACCTAGGTCCTGTGCCTCAAGCCCCAGTCTCCAAGAATGGCAACAAGATCCACCAGGATCCATAAAAACCAGAGCTGAGACACACCCTGATTCCTTTTAATATACATGGAAGATATGAAATATGATTGTTTGAAATAATGACCCTCTGAGCCAGCACTGGTGCAGCTGAGAGACAGAGAGACTTGGCAGGAAGGACCAAGCCCTGTGGCTGGATGCCCTGGAGCCCCTTCCCTGGCTGAAGACACATCAAAGCCCCAATTTTAGGCCAGCAGAGCCCCCTGGCTATTGTTGTCCCCCTGGAGCCATTTCTGCACAAGGCAGTGGTGGGGTTTTGGCCACAGTCATACCTGATCTCTTCGTTGATGGCATCCAGTTGCTCCTGAAGCATCATGGCCAATGTCTGGGCATCTGAGTGCCCACCAGGAGACAGCACATCCATGGAGCTGAACAGCGTCTCACGGTCATCCTCGTCCACGTCAGAGATGTCGGGGTCACTGTCGAAGGCGTGAGGCCCCGCGGCCAGGACTCCCCCTGCCTGGGCCTGCTCCCAGTCCTGGGGGAACAAGGGCCACTGTCCTACACAGCATTCCCACGTCTCCAAAAGCCAGACTGGTGATCTCCATGCAGGAGTTCTATCTCAATGTGACCCGAACGAGAAACCCTTCCGATGTTCCCCCATCAATGCACCAGGAGAAGGAAACTGCCCCAAGTCTCCAGATGTGACCCTAATCCCAGGATGCAGGGCAGGAGCAGACCCTAACTCTGGGGTGCACAGGCTTTACCTTGGCTGGCTCCTCTCTCCGGGCACTGAATCGTCCCTTCTGTGCCCGGGGCAGCCCCGGAGCTGCTCCGAAGGGCTCGGCCGGGCCGTGGACCACAGCTCCCAGCGGGAAGCGCAGGTCAGTGGCACTGCCCATGTGGGACCTGGGAAGAAAGAGTCCTGTGGGGGACATTGCTCTGTGCAGGACACCCTCACCCTCAGGCTGCTCCCCTTGCAGCCCAGGCTTCTTGGGACAGAGGAGCAGGAGGAGGAG
The DNA here is from genome assembly GCF_000277835.1 of Geospiza fortis. NCBI lineage: Eukaryota > Metazoa > Chordata > Aves > Passeriformes > Thraupidae > Geospiza > Geospiza fortis. The sequence goes on from NW_005054425.1 coordinate 386,856, forward strand.
CAGGAGGAGGAGGAGACCACTGCAGGATGCCCATCCCAGCAATGTTTGCCTGCTTGACATGAAAGGATGCGAAACCAGGCTCTGGAAAAAGGTGCCCCATTCCCCCACAGGGGACCTGGAAATGCACTCACAGAATCTGTCACAGAATCATTGAATCACAGAATATCCTGAGCTGGAAGGGACCTACAACAATCCAGCCCAATCCCTGCCCTGCACAGACTCCCCAACAATCCCACCCTGGGCATCCCTGGCAGCGCTGCCCAAACACTCCTGGAGCTCTGGCAGCCTCGGGGCTGTGCCCATTCCCTGGGGAGCCTGGGCAGTGCCAGCACCCTCTGGGGGAAGAGCCTTTCCTGAGATCCAGACTGCCCCTGCCCTGGCCCAGCTCCAGCTGCTCCCTGGGTCCTGTCCCTGCTCACAGAGAGCAGAGATTGGAGCTGTCCCTTCTGAGGAATCTGCAGCCTCTGATGATCTGTGACCTCTGGAGACTCCCAACTTTCCCAGACTGTCAGAAGTTCAGCCCTGGGCCCTCCCCTGCTGCTCTCTCCCACCTTTTTCTGTGCACCCATCAGGGCATCCAGCCAGTTCTGCACCAAAGCCCCTGCACTGGGGGCTGCTGTGGAGCCAGGGCTGAACAGGCCCCTCCTGCCCCTCCCTCTCCAGAGCAGCTGCAATGTCCCAACACAGCTTGTGTCCTCTCAATCTCCACGTACCCAGCAGGAGCCAGCCAGGGAGCTCTTGTCCTTTTCGTGTTTATTCCAACATTTTCATGAGAAATACCCTGATGGGGGTCAGTCTCTTCTCCCAGGCAGTGAGTGACAGGATGAGGGGAAATGGCCTCAAGGGAAGGTTCCGGTTGGATATTGGGAAAAATTTCTTAATGGAAAGAGTAGTCAGGCCCCAGCACAGGCTGCCCAGGGCAGTGGTGGAGTTCCCACCCCTGGAAGTGTTCAAAAAATGGTAGATGAGGCACTTTGTGATGTGATTTAGTGGATATGCTGGTATTTGGGTGAAGGTTGGACTTCATGACCTTGGAGGACTCTTCCAACCTCAATGATTCTGTGATTACAGTGAATAAAATTCCACCCGAAACATCTGCCAGGAGTGAGGGCATGAGCATTGTTGGGACCTCCCAGCAAGAACCAGCTGGGACTTCTTCACCCTCCTCCTCCTTGCCAGGGCTGGTGCTTGGGGCCAGGCCCTGGTGAGTCCCATACCAGGCAGGGCAAGGCAGCAGCTTGACAGGGGGGCACTTTGAGCCACTCGTGATGCTCATTCCATGCCTCCACTTTGCCCAGTTGTTCTTCTTGGCCCTGAAGACCCAACCATGGAGCTGAGCCAGGCACATTCCTGGGCACAGGGTGATTACTCCCCACATACAGTGCCACTGGAGACTCGAGGTTTGTTTAATTTAAGGTGAATTTAAGATGACAAAAGCAGCAGCCCCAGGCAGATGGTGGTTTTCCATCATGGTGGGCCTGGTTTGCAGGCCTGGATACAGAATCAGGTCAGGCCTGGAGGTCAGGCAGATACAGGCCTGGAGAAAATCAGCACCTTGAGCAGCATGGCTGGAGCCTGGTGTGTCAGACAAAGGCACAAGCCAAGTTCCAGGGATTTCAGAGCTGCTGACAAGCTGCTGCCCAGCTAAAACCAGATAAAAACACCTCAGACCAAAGCTGACATTTCAGCTGGGGGATCATTCTGCAACTCACAATTTCTGCTGATTTTTCACCTGAGAAATATAAAAAATCACCAAATTGTCCATCCTGCTCTTACAGACCCATGCAAAGAGGTCCCACACACGCTCCAGACTCTGCTCCAGCACCCAGCTCTCCTTCATCCATCCTCACAGGCTCTTCCTCACCCTCCCCATTTTTTCTCTCCATGACAGACACAGGGTCTCCAGGCCTTCTTCTCCTTTCTGCTGACAGGCCCAAGGCTGGTTATATCAGCTCTTCCCCATCGTTTCCAGCCTTGCTAAGAGGGAAATTTTCTTCACTGGTTGCTCCCACTGACCCCTTGCTGCCTTGAACCCACACTGAAAGTGCTCAGGGCAGCGTGTGGTGTCCCAGGTGAGGCTGTTGTGCTGTCACCCTCCTTTACCACCTCCATTTTCCTGGAGCAGCTCTGGGTATCCTGGTCAGTGCTGGAGGCTGAGACCTGATGGACTCACCTCTGCTCCTGGTGCCCTGGGCTGGGATGTCCCCATATCCCAGCTGACTTTAAATGAAAGGGTGTGGGAGGACCATAGCATTGGAGAAAGAGAGGCTTCATTCTCCTTTGCCTGCAACAGCTCCAAAGCAATTCCTCCTTCTGCCCCAGCCCATCCCCTGTACTCCCCAGGGGAAAAGTCCTCTGGTGAATATCCAGCTTTCAGAGCAAAATAAGTCTTAAGCCACTTGTGCAGAAAAACAAGAGCAAATTTGGGGCCATTCAGTTGGGCTGGGCTATCCTCAAGAGTGAATGTCCCACCCCAGGACAGATCCATGGTGGGACAGCACAGCTGGAGCTGACCCTGCTGTGAGGACTCTGCAGCCCAGTGCTGAAGCTTGGGGGCACCAGAAACACCCGGTGCCAGCGCCACTCTGGGGCCCCCGAAGAAAACTGCCCCCAAAGGCAGGGGTGCAGGGGTTTGCCCTGGCACTTACCTGGTGTGCACACTCTCCACAAATGTCCCACTCCTGGTCTTGAGCTGATCCACCTCCAGCCTCAGCTTGTCGATCTCGTCAGACAAACGCCGCTGTTTGGGGGGATGAGACAGGCAGGGCTTGGCTTTGCTCTGCAGAGCTGCCAGGTTTGGGGCAATCCACATCCTTGGCTATTGCCATGCTGACATTCCCTTTACAGATCCCTACCCCAGGTTTAAAGCATCTTGGACACATCAGCAGAGAAACAGCTCACGCAGGCAGAGGGAATGAGGGTGCTGGGGAGGGGGGATCAGGACAGACAGGCACAGGTGCTCAAGGAATGCTGCTTTGGGAGATGAAGGAAAACAGGTCCCACTTGGATGCTCTGGTTCTTCTCCAGACTGCACGTGTGTGCTCCCTTGGCAAGAGACTGGCAGTGAGGGACCCCCCAGCCAAACTTGCTGCTGGCCCTGTCCCTCCTGCTCCCAGTCCCATCCCCATGGGGAAGCTGTGCCCACACCCAGTGCTGGGAGATGCCAGGCGGAGGCTGCAGATGGACAGGGAGAGAGGGAAGAAGGGATCTCCCAGGCACAGCAGGATCCAGTCTGGGGGACAAACAGGCTGAGCCAGGGTGGGCAAAGTGCCCGCAGTGTCATGTGAGTCCCCGAGCTCTGCCCTGCCCAGACCTGAGCAGCCACGGCTGGGAAGCACAAGGAATAAGCACACAAGCTCCCTGCAGGCAAGGGGAAGCACAAGGAATAAGCACACAAGCTCCCTGCAGGCAAGGGGAAAAGTAGCCCCCTGATCCCCCAAACCATGCATGAGACATGCAGCACATCCCAAAAGCTCCCATTGCTCCAAAAAGCCACGTCCCTGCAGCTTTCTAGCACGGCCACTGGGGGTTCATGCAGATGCTACTGAAGAGCCTCATCTGAGAGCAGGGTGTGAACACTGCGGGGTCCCTGCAAGCTGGGCACGGGGCAGAGCACCCCCAGCCTGGGGAAGCCTCAGGGGCCAGGGGATGTGGCTGCCTGAGCCCTCCTCCAGGCACGGGTGAAGCCAGCCTGGCCTCGGCACTGCCCCAGTGGGCTCAGGGATGGATGAGTGGGACAGGAACATGCATGGCAGGGAACTGACCCGGGGCCCTCTGGGGAGGGGCTGGCAGCTTCCATCCAGCCACTGCGTGGGTGAGTGTGTGGCCTCCTGCTGCTGGGTGCTCTGCTGGCCCCAACCTGGGGCATTTTAGGAGAAGCAAGTGCCCCTAGCTGAGGGTTGGGAGTGAGGCAATGCCATCACTGGGTCAGGTCCCTGCAGCCGCATTTACCTTGTCATGCTGGTGTTCCTCTATCTGCTTTTGGGTATTTTCCAGCTCTTGTAACAATGTATTCTTTAAGAAAAACCAAAAATAAAATAAAAGGGAACAAAAACAGGAAAGAAAAAGAGAGACCATTTAGGAAATGGCCACGTGGCCTCCCCAGAATGGCCAGTGTGGAATTCCTGTGTAGTGAACACCTGGAAAAGGCTCCCTGGGCTATTCCTCACCTGCCTGTGCACAGGTCTCCTCTGCAAATCTCCTGCCTCTCAAGCAGGGTGGCCACAGCTCAACTCCTGCCCCACTCTGGGGCTGAGCAAGGCCATGGAGGGCGATGAGGGACTTGGTGGACAGGGCTTGAAGATTAGGAAATATGTCTGAGAGAAGAACAACTCCTCGAGCAGCTAGATCAAAGGGAAAAATATCCCTTACATCTAAGCTAGGGAGTAGGCAGGGGGGAAAGGAGATGTGCTTATAGAGTCACAGAATCATGGGATTATTAAGATTGGAAAAGCCCTCTAAGATTGAGCCGAACTGTTCCCCTCAGCAGTGCTGTGTTCATAGCTAAACCATGACCCCAAGTGTCACATCCATGTTTTTGGAACACTTCCAGGGATGGTGACTCCACCACTGTCCTGGGCAGTCTATTCCAATGCTATAATTATTTCCTTGATTTTTTTTCCTAATATCTGTCTAAACCTCCCCTGGAGAGTTTGTAACTGCCTGAACCAGTGCTCATTTTTGGTAAGTGCTGGCAGCCAAACAGAATCATTTTTGTGCATGAAGGACCTGGATGAACTCTCAGGGTGGCCAAGTGCTGGCACCAGACTGGGGAGCAGGCAATGCCCTCCAAAACATGTCAGTACTCTGGTCCCTGTTGCTTGCTGGGGTGGGGTTTGGACTCATCCCTGCAGGTTGGGTCCTGCTCTTTATCCAGAGAAATCTGCTGAATAACTGGACATGCCGGCATAGCCACATTTGGTTGAGGACAGGAGGAGCAGAGCAATGGGGTGGGGGGACAGAGCCAGCCCTGGGGGCATCAGCTGGGGGATGCACGGGTGTGCTGAGGGCAGGAACCCTGAGAGAGCTGAATCACCAAGGCCTGACCTCCCACTGGCACTCTGGATGGATGCTTGCTTGGAGCCAGCAGCTCCCAGTTAATTCCATTCACACTGAGGCAGCCACAGCTCCAGCCAGTTCCTCCCAGGAAACCCAGTTCCCCGGGAGTCAGGTGGGAGATGTTCATGGACACTGCCCTGGCTTGAAGAAGGGAAATCAGTCTGCACCTGGGGGCAGGAAACTTTTAAGGCAGCATGGGGAGGGATGGGCACTGGGACAGGATGAACACTGCAATTTTTCCTGCAAAATGCAGTCGGGATTTGCTCTGACAGCTGGGCACAGGTGGCATCAGGGCTGCACCAGCAGAGACAGGGAGGTGAGGGAAAGAAGCAGGGCAAATCCTGCTGCTGTGGGAGGTGGGAGGTGGTGGGGAGGGGGTCTCCCTGAGTGAGGTGACCAGAGCAGTTCCCTGTGCTCCACCAGCCCCAGCACAGCCATGTCTTGCATGTTACCATTTCTCCAGCCCTGCACAGGCACTTCCAGCCCTGGGCCATGGCTGGATGAGGCACAGAGGGACTGCAGACCCCTCAAGCGCCAGAGGAGCCCTGCCCCATGCAGTACCTTCTCCTCCAAGGCTGCCATCCTCTCCTTGAGGTGCAGCTGCAGCCGCTCTTTGCTCTCGCTCCGCCGCCGATCCACAGTGTCCGAGAGCCGCTTGTTGTGCTCCTCGTTCATCTTCTCCCTCTGCCGCGCCTGGGACAGACACAGAGACACCTGTGTCACACCCACAGGGGCTCAGTGCCCTCCTGCCTCCCTGTGCCTGCTGCAGTGTCAGAGCTGGCCCACCAGGCCCAGCGTTTGGGCACAAGTCCACCTCTGACAGCACTGGTTGGACCCTCTGTGCTGGCCCTGCTGCTCTCTGCCACCTCCCAGCCAGGGATGAACGGGAGAGAAAAGGATTTAAGGAGACCATGCCTGTCTGCCCCTCAAGAAAGCTTCTCCTGTGTGTCTGCCAGGAATACCCACACTGGGGGCACGCTCCAGACCCCACTGGATAAGGAAACTGGATTTTCAAATATCTGTCTTAAGGCTAAACATCTGGAGGCTTCCCCAGGGCCACATCTGTAATGTCACCTGGGTGACCCGAGAAATGGGCATCACAGCCTCCTGCATGGACAGCCCAGCCCCAGCTGAGAAGCACAGAAGCTGAAGAATGGACTGTGCAGCCCAGGGCACAGCAGCTCAGCTTCCCTGCCCTTTTCATTCTGCTGATCCAGGCTCGGGGGAAGAGCTGCTGAAGCCTCCCCTTCCACCCTTTGGGGTTCCAGCTTTCCCCAGGGAGTGATGCTGAGAGAGGAGTGGGTGTGGAATATTAACAGCAAGTCTTGGATGCCTGGGAGATGGAAAATCACAGAAGAGAGTGCCATGAGCTCCTGTGTGGCTCAAGTTTAAGTGATCCCAGATGGGAAAGGATTAACCAAGCTGTTCTCCCAGGCTGCTCCCAAACTGCAATCCAGGTGTGCCCAGGTACCCAGGCACCAAGGATCAGGACTTACCCTAGCCAGCTCCTGGTTCTTCTCCTCCAGCTGAGTCTCCAGCTGCCGGAGGTGCTCCTCGATGCTCCCATGCCTCTCTTCTGCCTGGGAAAAGCAGAGCAGCCTTCTTGGATGATGCTCCCCAAAGCCATGAAGGCCCTGCTGCATCCTGGTGTCCATCTCTGCATCTGAGTCCTTCCTGGGATGCAGGGCTCTCTCCCACTGCCTGCATCCCTGCCAGGGCTCCCTGTGAGCCCAAACCAGCCCTGCTGGCATGGTGACAGGAGCTGGAGGTGCTCTGTGAGAGCCTAAACACCATTCCAGAACCCAGGAAGGGCAGGGATGGCTGCATCCCTTCCTCCCTTCAGGCCTGCACCTGCCAAAATCCAGCCTGGTGCTTCCTCTTTCTCCTCATCTTAGAGTGGTCTCACCCAAACCAAAGGGCATCCACACCAACAGGGCCATCCCTGCCTTGGAGAAAGGGGCCGAGGGAAGGGAGCAAACCCCTCATGTGCAGGATAAATTGAGGTGTCCTTTAAAGGCAGCGCCTTGTCCCTGCAGCAGTGGGGACGGCAGGGGACAGGGAGGCCACAGCTGGGAAGGAGAATGGGACGCCTTGGGCTGCCAGGGGCTCCATCGCTGCAGGGGGCGGCCAGGCCCAGCTCCTCCCCTGCTCCCAGCACTGCCCTCCCTCTCCAACCCCTGCCCTCCCTCTCCAATCCCTGCCCTCCCTCTCCATTCCCTGCCCTCCCTCTCCATTCCCTGCCCTCCCTCTCCGACCCCTGCCCTCCCTCTCCAACCCCTGCCCTCCCTCTCCAATCCCTGCCCC
>NW_005054425.1:394269-411942 GCF_000277835.1 Geospiza fortis
CCGCTCCCCCCTCGGCCAGCGTCTCTGTATTTCTCATTGTCTGCTGCAGCTTCTGCTCGGCCAGCTCCAGCAGCTCCTGCAGGTGCCGCGCCTTCTCCTCGCACTGTGGGACAGCAGGGTGTCTGCCACCCCGGCATGGCCCACCCCCAGCTCCCCTCCTGCCCCAGCCCCGGGGCAAGGGGACACTCAGGGCCCAGGGTCAGTACCTGGCGGTGCAGGGACTCCTTGTTGGCCAACTCATTCTCCAGTTTGTCGTTGAGGTCATGGATGGAGGTGGCCTCTCGCTGGGCTGCCAGGTACCGTTTCTCCAGCGTGGTGATCCTCTCTTCCATGTCCTCCTTCTGTGCCAGGGCCTGGGAAGCGATGGGGCTATCACATCCTGCTCTGTGACAGCATTTTGGGAATAGCAAGGCCATCTAGTTCCTTCAAGCCTGGGACACTCCGAGTCTAAGGGGTGGGAAAACCCCCCTTGACACGGGGATGAGGGACAGCAGAATGGGGCAGTGATGAAGGGAGAGTCAAACAATCGCAGGAAAACCTTCTAGAGAGGACACAGGTCACTGCCCCAGGCGTGCTGCACACCTGAGAGCCTGTCTGTAACCTCAGGGAAGTCCTGCTGATGGACTTGGGGACAATTTCCCAAAGGCAGTGGCCTCTTTTGGAGAACATCCTGCACACAACAGGAGTTCCAATCCCCTCCCAGCCCAGTGGAAGCAGCTGTGAGGTCTCTGCCCTAGGCTGGGTAGTGCAAGGGGTCAGGGACTCACCTCTCGGAGGTCTCTCTGGTACTTGCTGCTCATCTCCTCAGATTTGATCAGATCCTTCCTGGCAGTGCCCAGATCCTCCTCCAGCTCAGCCACGCTGGCAGCCAAGGCAGAGATTCGTTCCTTGGCCTGGACCACTTCAAAATTCTGCTTCTCCAGGAGCTCCTGCAGCTCCACCACCCGCCCAGCCTCGTCGTCCGGGTGGACGGAGCCATTGGAGAGACGCTGCAAGGCAGAGGGAGGTGGATATTGAATGCTCCAAAGCTCCCAGGCTGTGGCATTGCCTGCAGCTACTCAAAGTGGGAATGTGCCCTGCAGGGACTCAGTGAAGAGGTGGAAGTGGAGACAGGGGGCTCTGGGACCTCCATCAACAGCCTCCACAAGTCAGGGATGGGGCTTCTTACAGGAATGATGGAATAGGAGAGGCTGAGGGTTTACCAGAGCACCTGGTGGAAGATGTCCCTGCCCATGGTGGAGGGTGGAACAAGATGGCCTTTAAGGTCTCTTCCCATACAAACCATTTTGTGATCTCTGGTAAGTAGAACCCCTTGGAGCACCCAAGCACAAATTCAGTGCACCCCGCTCAGAAATGGCCTGTACCCACCAGGAAGGGCATTTCCCACGGGGCTGGACCCAGAGGAGAGGGAAAACGGTTTTCAGCACCCTGGATCCAGCACCAGGGAGGTGGGAGAAATGACAGCCTCACTGAGCAGGGGTTTGCTGGGCTCTCACCTTCCATGGAAGTTTGGGTGCTGGTTCCTTGGGCTCCCTCTCCTCGCGCTCGCCCGCTGCCGGCTCCCGGGCAGAGCCTTGCTGCAGAGCTGCCACCTGATGGGAACAGGGACTCAGCACTGGGGACAGCAGGAGCTGAGGCCAGTCCTGCTGCAGCCAGGGCTGCACCAGCTCCCTGCCAGAGTCCTGCTAATGGCTGGGGGAACCGGAGGGAGCGGGTGAGGAACAGCCCTGAGCTGGCACTGCTGGGGTCCCAGCTGGAATCCTGGGGCAGCTCTGGGCTCTCAGTTCAGGAAGGACACTTAGGGGCTGGAGTGTGTTTAGGGAAGGGAATAGAACTGGGGAAGGGACTGGAGCACCAAGAGTGGTTGAGAGAGCTGGAGGGGCTCAGCCTGGAGAAAAGGAGGCTCAGGGGGGACCTCCTGACTCTGCACAACTCCCTGACAGGAGGGGGCAGCCAGGGTGGGGGCAGTCAGGCTCTGCTCCCAGGGAACAAAGGGACAGGACAAGAAGAAATGGCCTCAAGCTAAGCCAGGGGAGGTGTTGCAGTGTGATGCAATTTCCTGTTTTAGCTATCCCAGTCGTTCCCCAGGTGTGGCAATACCTTCTCCCTTCCCCTCCCCTTGCCTCCTGCTAAGTGCTGTCCGTCAAGCTTGACATTACAGCAAGGGCGTCGTGTGATTGGCTAAAGTTCAAAAGATGCTTCTCAGCCCTGGGGTCATTGGCCTGTCTAGGTATCATTGTCCCCTGAGACTTCCCCCCTCCTACCTGGTTGGTGGGATCCCTACCCCTTCCCTCCCCCTGTCCTCGGGGTTTAAAAGGACACTGAGACCACATGCTCGTTGTTCTGTTGGAGCTGTCGCAACATTCAGAGGTCTGCGTGCCCAGGAATAAAAGTCTGGATCAAGGCCCTCCAACAGGATCCGTCTCCTTTTTCCTTCACCTCGCCTCAAGCCTTTCCATCAGAGGTAAAACCTGAGTTCCTGCTTGCCTGGACTTGTCCCAAGTGCCAGCTGCAATTTCCAGCTAGCCAAAGGTGTCTCTGAGGTGAAACACCACAGCTGCCGCCTTTGGTCAAGCAGCAAGGGCCAGACGAGCCCAGGCATGTTCCATCCGGTAATAGGGAGGGTCAGGTGGGACATCAGGAAAAATTTTTTCCCTGAAAGGGTAGTCAGGCCCTGGCACAACTACTGAGGGCAGTGATGGAGTCACCATCACTGAAAGTGTTCAAAAAACAAGTGGACGTGGAACTTCACAATATTGTTCAGTGGGCATGGGGGTGTTTGGTCAAAGTTTGGAGGCTTTTCCAGCTTTAATGATTCCATGATTCTAAGAGAGAGGAAGTCAGACGTGCTGGGAAGGCTCAGTACTGAGAGAGATTTTCCTGGTGAGGCCAGGGCTCCTTCCCAGCTCATTTCACTGGTTTACAGCCAGACAGATTCTGAACCCAGTGCAGCTGGAGAAGGGGATAAACACTGGCACTGTGTCCTGCTCTGATAGAGGAGGGTGGGGAATGGTCCCTGAGAGAGGCCTGGAAGTACGGGAAATACCATGAGACTTATCCTGGGAACTGGAAAGAGGAGCAAAATTTGGCCAGCAGAGGCTGTAGAATGGCTCCTTCCTTTTGGGACTAGTGGCTGGTCACAAACTCCAGGAAGGAAAACAGAGTTCATGTCTCTTCAAGAACATTATCCCTGGAAGTGTCCAAGGCCAGGTTGGACAGAGCTTGGGGTAACCTGGGATAGTGGAAGGCATACCTGCCCATGGCAGGGGATGGAATGAGATGAGCTTTAAGGTTCCTTCCCACCCAAATGAGTCTGGGATTCTGAGATGACCACGGCTGGAGGTTGGGGACAGCGAAATCCAAACCCCAGGACTCCAGCAGGGAAGAAGATGGGGGATGCAAGATGAGGTGCTTGAAGCAGTGTGGTTTGGGTCTCTGCCAAATCAGGGCAAATCTCACATCACCCTCAGCCCCCTGGAATGATTCACATTCAGACTGTTTTTGTCAGTGACATGAATTCCAAACAGCAAACAACAGGGAAATGTCACCTGTGAGACAAACGTTCTCAGAATCTTTACAAGGTTTCCTTCAACACAGACAAACCTTCAAGTAAACAGCAATTTTAGAACAAAAGCCTTACAAAGAACCTGACCAAATGCAAATATCACATGAACTGCCCAAGGTAATGGGGAGCATTCCCAGCCCAGCAGGTGCCCAGGTACCCCTTACCTGCCGATGGGCATCCACGAGCTGCTCCTCCAGGGTGGCCACACGCTCCAAGGCTGCTCGCAGGCGTTCCCTCACCTGCAGGTGAGTGAAACAACGGGAAAGGCTGTTATTTTTCCAGGATGAGGGTATCCAGGATTTAGACATGCTCCCAGGCTTGTTTGTTAGGCTGACAGCCAGGCTCAGGTGGATTCACAGGTTCAGGATCATCCAGGCCATCACAGGGGGTTAAATTGTGTTGGAGAAAACAGGCTGGGACAATTCTTGGAGCTCTACAGCCAGAACAGCCTGGAGAGGTCTCCTAGCAGAGGAAGGAGATGCTTGAGGTGAATGAATGAGGAGGAACAACAAAGACTGACCCAGGGTGTCAAATGCCACCACCTCGAGAGTGACCTGGGGGAGTTCCCTGTGCCCAACAGCCTCAAATCCAGAGGATACACTGGGCAGCCCTAGCAGCTCCTCACTGCAGCTTTGGGAAAACCACTTAACAACACAAAGTAGCAGGGAGGGAGTGGAGGGGCGGGAGAAGGAACTCTGAGCAGGAGAGGTCCCAGCAGCTTTCCCACCTTTTCATCCAGCGCCTTGTGATGCTCAAAGAGCGACTTGAGTGCCTTGAGCACCTCGACCTCACTGGACACCCCAGATGGCGACTGGGCCTGCCGCTTGACCACGGTCATCCTGAGGGAGCGCTCATGCCGTGACACCAGGCACTCCAGGTGCTCCAGCAGGAGCTGCAGGGGGACGACAGAGGGGCTGTCACGGCCAGGATGGGCCCAGCGGCCCCGGGGCTCCCACAGTCCCAGGGCTGAGGGCCTCCCAGCAGGGTCTCCAGGCTTACCCGGGTGTTGTTGCGCTCGGCTTTCAGCTCTGAGATCTCCTCCTCCCTCTCCAGGAGCTGCTCCCGGCAGGCGCTGAGCTCCCGCGTCAGCGTCGCAAACTCCTGCGGAGAGCAGGGACAGAGGGTGGTGGAGTCAGCACTCCAGCCCCACTGCTGGACCTCCAGCACAGCATTTCCCATCCAAACCCAACCAGGGCAGCACTGAGGGAATGTGGAGAAACCAGTGGAGAGGCACAGCCAGGCCAGGAGGGGATTTATTCCTGGCTTCCCTCATGCTCTGGACTAGGAGAACAGAACAGCTCAAGATTTATCCCACTTGGTTTGATGTCCAATGGCACAAGAAACTGATCTACAGCTGCAGAGGTGGTCGATGGCATTGAAAGCATCCCAGTCAAGACCACCAGCATGTTCCCATTCCCACTGTCCCCTGGATGCAGATCCCACCTTGGAGCATCCCATCAGGCTAAAACTCACCAAAAAACCCCAGCCAGTCAGGATGAGTCCCCTGGCCCTCAGCCAGCCTCTGCCATGGCCTCAGGACCTGCAATCATCCAAAACTTCCTTGCAAAAAAGAGGTTGCTGCCTCAGTCTAGCATGTGGAGCCCCAGTGAGCTGCACATGGGGCACCTTCAGGTGCCAAGTCCCAGCTGAGAGGGATGGGGCACAGCAGGAGACAGCCAGGTGCCACCAGCTCTTGCTGCTGCCACTGCTTCCTCCAGGGATGTGACAGCCAGCAAGGAAGAGCCAAGCCCAGAGCAATGCCAAATGAATGCTGCACACCCAGCACATCCCTCAAGATAGGATGAAAGCCACAATCACACTTGTGGCTGTGTTGGAGGGGAAGGGAAATTCACTTTGAAGTCCCTTGGATGCAGGAGGGTTCCCTTTCCCATAAAAAATGAAACCCAGGCACCTGGGTGAGCCATCACTCCCAGTGTCTCTTCAGTGGTGCCAGGCCTAAGTGAGGTTTTGCAGCTGGGATTTCTTAGGGTGAGAAATGCAAATGCAGGAACACGCCACAAATTCACACCATGTTCAGTGTTGGAAAGAATTTTAAAAGGCAAAGGATTTCAGAAGAAGCCAAGGAGGATTTGATGGAGCATTAACAAACCAAATTTCAAGAGGGGGTTGAGAGCTGCTTTACAGCATGAAATTCTTTTTCACTTTTATTTTCAGGTTTACCAAATAAAACCCCTTCAAACCGAAGCAAAGCATTGAGGCTTAGGCTGAACCAAATGCTCTGCTCAGCTCCAAGTGAAACCTCCTGTGACAGCTGAAGCTCTGAGAAATCCAGAGCTCTTACATCTGCTTGCCCCAGCAAGGTTTTCCCTCTCCCTCCCTTGCCCTCCCCAAACCTGTCCCACTGCTGGGGTTTGTAGCCTGGGATTGGTGGGGATTGTGGTGCCACTGGTGCAGTTGAGACCCCCACAGTGGGACAGGACCTGAGCAGGTTGCAGTGAAGGGAAAGGGAAAGAATCACTGATCCCATAAACAGCTCCTTTCCAGCCTGTCATCTGCCTCAGGCAGCTGCCACCCCACATCCCTGCTCCACGCCCCTGCTCTGGCATTGCCCCAGGGCCTGAGGTCCTTCCCAGACCCCTTCCTGCCCCATCCATTCCCCAGGGACCACTCCAGCCCTGCAGTTTTCCCTCTTCCCATCCCTTCTTAGGGACCGCTCCAATCTGGGATCACCCCTGGCCCCATCCCTTCCCCAGGGATCCCTCCAGCCCTGGGATCACCCTTCTCCCCACCAGTTCTCCCCCAAATCTGTCACAACACCCCAAACCTTGTCACTAACCTCTGCCATGCCCCATCCCATCCTTGCTCTGGGACCATCCCAGAGCCCCCAGAGCACAGGGAACCCTCGGCAGACCCAGCTCCAGTGGGATCCCACTGTGCCAGCCCAGCCCTTCCCGGAGCCGTGCCCTGCCCGGTGCTGGGACCCCGGTGCGATCCCAATCCCAATCCCGATCCCAGTGCGATGACGGTGCGATCCTGATCCCGATCCCCATCCTGATCCTATCCCGGTGCAAACCCAATCCCAATCCCAATCCTGATCCCGATCCCCATCCTGATCCCAATCCCAGTGCGATCCTGATCCCAATCCTGATCCCAGTGTGATTCTGGTGCGATCCTGATCCCAATCCCAATCCCAATCCCAACCCCAGTGCAATCCTGATCCCAATCCCGGTGCAATCCTAGTGTGATCCCAATCCTGATCCCGATCCCAGTGCGATCCTGATCCCGATCCCGATCCGAGTGCAAGCCCAATCCCAATCCCAATCCCGACCCCGATCCCGGCGGGCTCAGGGATCAGGCCCGGCCGCAGGCACATGTGCGCGTTCCGTGCGTTATGCAAGCACTGCCAGCAGCTCCCGAGCATCCCTGCGGATTAGAGCCGGGCTGGGAATGCCGGCGAGCAGAAAGCAGCAGGGAGATGTGCCAGAGAGGTGCCTGTGCATCGCCACACACTCAGGGATCTGTCACTCCCCCAGTCCCTCAACGCGCCGAGAGACAGGCGGCAGGGCTCCAGGAGCTTGGGAAAAGCATCCTGGCACCGGGATGGCCCCGGGAATGGCTCCCAGCAGCCCGAGCTGAAAACGTGGGGGACGCATCAGCTCTGTGCTTTTCCAGCACCAGGCCAGGACCCTGTGGATCCAAAGCACCTCTTCAGCCCTGTGGCTGGAAGGGCACACTGGCTGTGGACACAGATGCTCTTCCCACGGGAGTGAACAGAGCAGGGCAGCACAGGATGGGTGGGACAAGGCATTGGAGGCAGCAAGAGGACAGGGATGGCCAGTGCTGGGGACAGAGATCACCAGCACCCAGTGGCATCCTCTCCCTGCATTCCCTCGCTGTGGTGGCCAGGCTGTACAGATGCTCCTGCAATCAGGATTTCATCCTGAAAGAGTGGATTAAAAGGGAGCAAATCCTCTGGAGAGAGAGGCAGCCCCTGCTGCGGCCAGCCCGGTGCACAGGCGGTCAGCGGGTCACAGCCAGGGTGGCACAGCACAGAGCTGCCACCAGCCCTCCCCCAGGGGTGCTCCTCTCCCAGCCCTTCATCCCGACAGGAATGCTGCCTGCATCCTGTGCTCTGTGTCCCACATCCTGTGCCAGGCCTGGAGCACCCCATGGCAAATCAAAGAGCCCTCGGTCACTGTCCCCCCTCAGGGAAAGCTGCAAAAATGAACATTTACATCAAAAATAGCAACAGCCCTGCGGCGAGCCAGGCCAGCAGTGAGGTCAGCCAAGTACACAGGGCCTGAGTATGATGCCTTGGGAATAAAAAATAGGAATAAACCACTGCAGCTCCTGCTTGCAGCCACCTCCGAGAGCCCCGGCTGTGCCAGATGCTGATGTTGCCGCCTTGCTCTGGGTCACTGGTGGGCACCAGGCAAGCTGTCCCAGCTCACAGCTGCAGTGTTGCACTGTGGAGTGCAGCCTCCACCCCCATCCACAGGTGTGCCATGACCCTCCATCCCAGAAAAGTGGAGATAAAGAGGATCCAGATGATTTTCCTCTGCCCTGGCCATGGCCAGGAGTCTCCCAGGCAAGGCAGAGGTGCCTGCCCAGCTCTGATAAGTTCTGGGACTAAGCAGGGACACCTATAAACAGATTAGAAAGTGAAGGAGAGTGCCTGATCTCCAGTCCAAGGGTGAACAAACACAGCCTGGGAGTCCCCAGGAGCCCTGCAAGCCCAGCAGTTTGGGAAGGGGCTAGTTTGGATTAAAACCAAACCTCCACCAAGTGACTGACTGGGCTTGGCCCCAAGTCGTGGGGTGAGAGGGAGCAGGATGGAGGGAAGGAGCAGGATGGAGGGAAGGAGGGATGGAGGGATGGAGCAGGATGGACAGATGGAGCAGGATGGACAGATGGAGCAGAATAGAGGGATGGAGCAGGATGGAGGGAAGGAGCAGAATAGAGGGATGGAGCAGGATGGAGGGAAGGAGCAGAATAGAGGGATGGAGCAGGATGGAGGGATGGAACAGGATGGAGGGATGGAGCAGGATGGAGGGATGGAACAGGATGGAGGGATGGAGCAGGATGGAGGGATGGAGCAGGATATAGAGATGCTGTTTTCAGAGCAGGGAGGGAGACCTGGAGTACAACACAAGGTGTTGAAGTGGGATGCTGTGGACTGGGACTCAGATCTTTAGTCAGCACCAGGCATGTTGGGGGTCTGGGGTTTTCTTCCTTGGCTGCATCAGGGGGGAAGGCACAGGGAAGAGCTGGAGGCGGGCCAGGAACCAGCAGGATGGAGATGGCTGGAAAAGCACAGAGAGGTTTAGGAAGCTCGGGGGGAGAAGGCTCCAAGGCCTGTAGCACGGAAAAGCTGGAATGCCAAAGTCCTCAGCCCAGGGCCCCCTCGTGTCTCTCCCAGTGCCGTCTGCAGCACAGACAGGGATGCAGCAGGATCACACCACAGGCAGCAAAATTCCCTGTTTGTGGCAGGAGCACGGTTGCTGCTCCAAGGCACCCGAGCCAGCTGTAGGATTAATGGCATTTTAAAGCCCCTAATTGGAGAGATTGCTCCTGAGGGAGTGGCAGGGGATGGGTGGGAAGGATGCCCATGCTGGGAAACCAGCGCTGCTGACTCGGCACGAGTGAGACAGTCCCATCCATTGTCTGCCCATGTGGCAGCCCCACCACCCCACTTCTCTCCCAGGAGTGGAGCAGAATGAAGAGGAAGCCCCAAATCAGAGATGAGGGGATAAACACAACCCCAGCAGTTATAGCATGGGATTACACAGATTAAATCCTGCTGGGTAAACCCAGGGCTTCGACCATCACCCACCCCCAGCGCTGGACAGCGGCACCTCCCTGACCTCCAGGATACAACACCAGGGCTCTGCAAGAGCATCCATGGGGAATCAGTGTCCTCCCTTCAGCACGTTGTGTATTTCCACCTGAGATTGCTCAGGGAGGAGCACTGTGCAGCCAGGCAAGCAGGAATCCAACATCTCAGCATCCCAGTCTTGTAGGAGCACAACCAGCTCCAACACAGCTGCCAGATCCCCCCCTCCTTCCCAAAATCTGCAGATGCTTTAAGGGTCTTACCCAGTGGGTGTCTTCCCCCACCTGGGGCTCCTGAGGCTCCCATTTACCTGCTGGTCTTTGCAAGTTAACTTGAGGTATACTTTGAAGTTATATGTGATTGTTTGATGTCAGGATCTGCCCCAGGTAGTTTGGGCAGTCTTAGAGGGTCTGCTCACCCCAAAAAGACCAGAACTCAGCTCTACAGGCAGCCCAAGAAGCAGCAAAGGTGCAGCAGAGCTCCATGGATGGAGAAACTGCAGGAGGTCTGCATGGCCATGGGCAGCCCACAGCCCTCAGCCCTGCTGAAATCTGGGAGTGTGTTCTCCCACTGACACAGGTGGGACAGGGACTCCTGCCAGGCCCGAAGCCAAGGACAGGGAGGAGCTCCATCCCACACAGGACCCTGAACTGGGAGCACATCTGGATGCACCGGGACCCCTGAGTGTAACATCCCCTGGTGGCGCCTGCCCCCAGGAGAAACTGAGCTGCGGGCTGGGCAGGAGGCAGCTGGGAGCAAAGCCAGGGCCTTGGGGGACTGCTGAGAGCACCCAGAACCTGCTCAGGGCTTGGTCCTTGGCCACTAATTCCCTGCAGAACAGGGGGGCTGGAGCTGGAGCTTTCAGCCCGATTAAGTCACATTCAGCACTGCCACATGAATAAATAAATCATGTAAGAAGCATTAAGGCAGCTTAGTCTCCCCAGGAAATCGCCCTGGAGTTCTGCCTTTTGGGGGCTGAGGGATGCCCCCATGGATTGGGAGTGGGGATGGTTCAGCCATGCAGCACAGGCAAGGGGGAATGGGAGCTACAGGCAGGAGCATGCCTGGAGCACCCCTGCAAAGGGGTTTGCCCTGGAGAGGAACATCCCCTGCCTGCCCCATGCCTGGATCTGCACCACATGCACATTCCCAGCCTGTCCCTTTGGATCCCATGCGGACACAGCAGCATCCAGCTGCCACTGTGCCCTGAGAGGGTGCAGAGTGCCACGTCCCCAGATGCCACCCACCCCAGCCTCAGCAGGCAGTGCATCCCCAGCCTGGCTGCACCCAGGGGACACTACTGATGAGCCTCGGTGCCCACTCCTGCCCCCAAAGAAGGGGTTCTCCCAGAAATCCAGCTTGCATCCCATTCCCAATGGGTCTGAGACACTTTTACCACTCCTGGCTAAAAGAGCTCACAGAGAAGGAGGAAGAGGATGGGACAGACCTATGGGATGCTCCCCAGTGCCCTGGGGAGAGACCCGCGCATCCTGGTCCCACTTACCTGGTACATGCACATGCTGGCATTAATCCCATTGGGCAGGTGAGCGCCTCTGGATTTGCTTCCCGTGTTCATGCCGAGCCCTCATGTCCGGGGGAGAGCACGGGAGGCACCGGAGCCCCCTGCCCGCAGGGACCGGGAGGCAGCGGGAGCTCCGGGGGATTCCCCATGGGAGCCGCTCCAGTCACATCCCGGGGCTGAGGGGCCAGGGCGGCCCCGGCCGGGCACGCAGGGGGCACAGCGCTGCCGGCGGCCCTGAGTGCTGACCCAGATTGCTCCGAGCACACCCCGAGGCTCCCAGGGCCCGTCCCCGGAGCGGGAGCCGAGGCTAAATCCGCGCATCCCTTAATCCGGGATGCTGCGGTGGGGCGGGCAGAGCGGCAGGGTGACCCGGCTTGCTCTCTCCAGAGCGGGGAGCAGAGGGACCCAGCCCTCGGCACTGGGAGGTGGTGGTGAGAATGGATGCACTCAACAACTGGGGACATCTCAGCAAGTCTCAGGAACCTCCTCACCATCTCATCCATAGGGACCCCAGGAGCTCCTGGGAAGCACTGTTGGGTGTTTTGCTCTCAGCATCTTGGGCAGAGCCAGGACCAGCTGAGCTCTGCATATGGAACAGCTGTTCCCAAGCTGCTTTCCTCCATCCAGACAAGGCAGGGATGCAGAGAGCTCGCCAGCCAACAGCCAGAGCTCTGTCCTAGCTCATGCCACTATTTTTGACCCATTTTCCATCTCTCTGAGGTGCTCCAAACCCCAACACCCAGGCAAGGAGGATCTCAGGTTTCAGCACTGCAGAGTTAGAACAGATGCAAACATTTGAAGCCTCCTGCTTCCCTGGGCTGTTGGGCTCCTCCCACACCATACCCACAACAGAGCAGAGCAACAGCCCCCCAAAATCCCTGTTACCCCAAGTCTGAGCCCTGGGACACCGTGCTATTTCAAAAGACCCCACAGAGATGGTGGGCAGCTCAGACTCATCCTGCACAGCCCTGTGACACTGGATTCATCCACCTCATCCTCTTCTAGCCTGAATATCTTTGTGGAAATCAAGACCAGGCCTCTGGAGTACCTGGAGAGGGTCCTGCAGGTGGAGGAACCAGGAGCACAGCACCAGCAGAAGTCCCAAGGCAAGCCCTGACTCCCCAAGCCCTAGGCTGCTCACTGAGCACAGGCCCCTGGCAGCCTCACTGTCCTCTGCTGAGATGTCCCAGTCCCCACCCTGCACCAGCTCTGACTCCAGTGTCCCCTCTCAGAACCAAGACTGAGACACAGAAGTCCCATTGCCCCACTGGGAAAGGGGGCTGATGGAAAGGAGCCCTTCTGGCGAGGGAAGGGGCAGCAGTGGGGCTGCTCTGCACAGTGGGGAAGGAGAGTGATTGATGAATGGTTAATGTCCCCATCTGAAGCGCCACGGTGGGCTCAGCACTTTCTGACATCCCAAGAAGTTAACTGGAGGCAGAAAGCCAGATCTGCTGCCCAAAATGAGCTATCTGCTCCCCAGGTGCTGTCCCCCAGCAGACTGACTGTCCCCATAGGAAGCAAAGACTCTGCCTTGCCCTCACCCTGGGGTGTCCTTGGGGAGGTTTTGACCCTTCTCCAAATCCATTCCCCTGTGGACAGGGGCATTGCATTCCTACCCCTCCTCAAAGACCAGCAAGGGTACAGAGAAGGGGAGATGTCCCAGTTGGTCGTGGCTTGGCCTGAGAGAACCTACAGGATTTACTGCTGACATGAGGTGCAACACCTGCAGCGTCACCACTGTCACACCAAGCCAACCCACCCAGGGCCATGAGCTGAACCCCACATGCAATCCCCCTCGTGTGCCTCAGGGCAGGTGCCAGGGCAGGTCCTCACCTGCGGGAGCGCCGAGTTCAGCTGCCTCTGGAGCTGGTCCCGCTCCCGGAGCGTCTCCTGCAGGCGGCTCTGCGTGACCGCGAGCGTCTCGCGCGTCTCCCGCAGGGTGTCCAGCAGCTTGTCCCTCTCGTCCAGCATGTTCACCATCAGCTGCTCGAAGTCAGCGTCCGCCTCCGAGCCCTGGGGGGGGCCCAGCGGGTCCCCCTCGCTGATGGTGGGCATCACCTCGCACATCATGGTTGGGCTGGCTGGGGGAGGCTCCCGACGGGGCTGGGGGTGTGCTCAGCACAGTCACATCACTGCGGGCTCCCGCGGGCCAGGGGAGCCAGCACGGGAGGGGACACTGGCCTGTTCAAGGAGGGGGACTCCCCATCCCTTCCTCCTGTGGGCTAAGCAGCAGCTGGCATCACTCCAGCAGGGTGCAGGGATGTCCTGGGCACCAGCAGGGTCCTCACAGTCACCAGTGCCCCGCTCGCTGCTCGTCACTGCCGGCTCCCACTGCCACCTCTGCTGGGTCCTGTGTGTCACCTCTCCTGGGTTCTGTGTGTCACCTCTCGGGGGTTCTGTGTGTCACCTCTCGCTGTGTGTCGCCTCTCGGGGGTTCTGTGTGTCACCTCTCGGGGGTCCCGTGTGTCACTTCTCCTGGGTCCTGTGGGTCACCTCCCTGGTGCCTTTCCAGGGGCTGCAGAGTCCGGGCTGTTCAGAGGGGGACAAAACAATCCTTGAGGATTTGTCCCAGTGGAGAGCCCAAGCCAGCATAGGGAGGGTCCAGGGAATGTTTGGGCTGCCTGTCCATGCTGAGGGGGGCTCTGGTGAGGATGGGCTGTTTGCCCTAAAGCTGGATGAGGTGTCACTGCTGACGTGGAAGCGTGTCTCTGTTGAGCATCACAGTTCTTCAAACACCCAGCAGTGACCTGTGGCAGAGGGGACAGAGATCAGATCCCTCCTGCTGGCCCCAGAATGCCCAGAGACCTGCCCAGCCCCCTCTGCCCCCCATCAAACCCTTGAGAGCTGCACCAGGTGGGCTCAGCACCCACAGGAATGGGCTGTGGCAGGTTGTACCTCCTGCACCCACTACCCCAAATCCAGGATGGCACCAAGCTGCAGGAAACAGCAACCCTGGCACCCAAAATCCTGCAACTGTCTCTGGCATTCACATATCATGGGCCAGGATCCCATGCCCTCTGTGGAACTCCTGGCTGCCCAGGGCCCCACTGTTCCCCAGCCCCAGGGAATTTGCAGAAAATCAGGCTCCAGCTGAGTTTAGCCCAAACCTGGCAGGAAGTCACAGCAACAAATGAGTTGAATGATTGGATTAATAGACAGATGTGCTGGGCCCAGCTGTTCAGTGACAACTGAACTCCAGCACATCCTCCCTTGGTCAAACCTCTCCCAGGGGATGAAGGCAGCAGCATCCCCAAATTCCTGCCCAAGCACAAGCACCACAGATGAGAGGCTGGGGGGAAGAGGCAGAGCTGGCATTTGGCAATATATAGGCTGGATTAAAGCATGGCTGGACCTGAGAACCCAGCCCAGGGCTGATGCTGGAGCCCACAGCCCCACCTTCCCTAAACCATCCCAGACAAGGTGCCAGCTGGGGATTCACAGTCCTGTGGGGGAACTTCAGCCCTCTGCAGCTCCGTGAGGGTCCCCAGCAGCAAGGGTGAGAGTGACACTGCCACCCCAGCCACCGTGGGGACCTGCCCACTGCAGTCACCATCTGTGCCAGGGGACAAACCATGAGCAGGGCTCAAGCTGAGCACCAAAACACAACAATGGCAGGCCCAGGGTGAGCAGTGCTGGTCTAGAGCTGCTTCCAGGGCAGGCCCCACTCCAGTGTGAAACTTTGCAGATGAAATGCTCAAGGGTAGGTCTGAATATTCTGAGTCTGTGGATGCATCTGAAGCTGTGGCTGCCCCATCCTGGAAGTGTTCAAGGCCAGGTAGGACAGGGCTTGGAGCAACCTGGGGTAGTGGGAGGTGTCCCTGCCCATGGCATGGGATGGGACTGGATGAGCTTTAAGGTCCCTTCCAGCCCAAACCAGCTGGGATTCTGTGTCACTTCCCCTTCAAACTCTCCCCCACACACATGGATAAAAAGGACCTGCACACAGGCCTGGCCCAGAGCAGCCTGTTCTGGCCCTTTGGGCTGGGATGAAAGCTCTTGTGCCCAACAGCTCAGAGGCACAGCAGGGACCTGCCCTGATGAAAGGTGACACTTGTGAGGAGGTGCCTTTGTCACACCAGACACTGCCAGGGCAGGGGAATCAGAACTCTGCTCTTTGGATGACATTGGCTCATCAGCTGAGGGGAAGTTTGACACAAAAAGCTCTCTAAAAATAGAGAGGCTCTGGCAAAAGCAGCAGCCCCTCACTGTGCCTCCTGTGTGATGCTGAGAGCCAGCTTCAGGGGACAGAGGACAGGGCTGTCCCACAGGTGGTGTCCTCCCCTCACTTCACAGGTTGGATCCTCAAGTGGGATAAAACCTGTTGTGGACATGGGCCACTGTCCTGAAGCTTTGAGGGTTGTTCATGCTCTGCCCTGGCTGTTGGGATGTGAATGACCAGGGTAACTGTGGATTCATGGGATAACTGCACTGAGGACATCCCAGCTGTCCTAGGGTGAGGTTATGATGCTTGTATCCCCAGTCATCTGTTCTGCTTATGCTGGATATGATATTGTCTGCCTTCAAGACTGGCTCTGAGAGCCAAGGTGGGGAGAAGAAGCATGGAGTGTTATCAGAGGCTGCACTCACTCCTCCACAGGCTGCTGGAACTCAGAACTCCACTGTGGTGTCTGGGCACGGACAGGGCAGAACAGAGCCTTCCTTTGCTTTTCAGTTGGTTCAGCTGGCTGAGGCAGAGTTTTGCCTGGACTGCGTTTGTTTCTTTCCCTTATCTTGGAACTGTTCAAAGCTGCTGTGCACTGGGACTTGGGGAGAACTGAGAGCTTGTACTTTGTGGCCTATGGGGGCCTAGTCTGGGCAGCAGCCTTTCCCAGTGCTCGAGGGATTGATAGGAGAGCGAGCATCCACAGGAGAGACTTTCAGAATTTGTCATCTCTTCAGAGCAGCGGGGGGGGCCTTTTTGAGGTTTTCTCCCCAATTTGCCCTAAACCAGGACACTATCCCAGCAGGATAAAACAAAAAAAAGGCTGGTGGAGCAAAAGGCACAGAGTGAGGGACCATTCCAGCCCCTGCTCTCCTTGGGTTGAGTTGGACATGAGCCTCATCCCTGTAATTAAGCAGGGAAAATGCTCTCCAGTTCTATGGCCCCTAACGAACAGCCCCAGGGGTACCCACAGGCATGTAGCTCCCTGTCAGCTTTCCTGGGGTTAAGAGGTCCCAGACTCCAGGGAGATCCAGAAGAGCAGAAATCAGTCCTACCCCAGGGCTAAGCCCTGTTAATTTGGGCACAAAGCCTAAAGGAGGTGACTTGCATGCCCCCTCCTCTGCTGTGCCTCTGCCTGAGGGACGAGCACGGAGAGGGAACACCCCGGCTGGGCAAAGTCTGGCAGCTGCTGAGCACGACTTGAATGGCAAAATGAGCCCCATGGGCATGGCCCCAGCCAGCTGCTGGTGGGGAACTGGGAGAAATTAGCAGATGAATTAAGAGATATTAATCAAGGCATGGAGGGAAGAGCCCTGCAAGCCCTCAGGGAAGGGAAATGCTGCAGGGAATGACCAAGACATAAATCTGACCTGAGCGATGATGGGATGGAAATTTATCCCAGCTGCAAAGGAGAGACACCCTTTCCATGAGGAGACTCTGCAGATGCCAATTCCAGCAGGGCCATGGCAGCCTCCCACACCCCCATGGGGCTGGACCCACACAGTGCAGCAAGAGGCACAGATTTACATCCAAGAGCTGATTTTCTTTCTGCTTCCCTCATGGCTGAGCTCGTGCACGAGTTGTTCTGGGGGGGTTTTGTTTCACTGCAAACCTGCTCCTGCCCACAGTCGCATCCTGTTATTCCTGTGTGCTTGTGCAGGGAGATGGGGAGATGAGCACAGCCAGTCCCTCAGCCTGGGGAGGGTGATCACAGAATCACAGAGATCTTACACCCTGTGGTCCAGGGTGGCCTCATCCCATTCCACCGGTCCCAAAAAGCCTCTGTGCCCTGTCCCTGAGGAGGCTCAGTGAAGCATCAAACTCTCCTGGCCAAGGCAACGTTGGTGACCCCGAGCTCCTCTGTGCCCAGGGCCTGGGGGTGTCTGCACTGACTCGTCCTGGACCACCAAGGACACCAACAAAGGTGTAAGGCAGCTGCTATAAACCCCTGCAGCTGGAGCAGCCCTATGAGCAGGGTGAGACCTCCCACCACCCCAGAGAGCGGCCAAAGCCCCCCTGGCCTGGCCTGAGAGCCCTGACAGGTGGGGACAGCCAGCCCAGGGCTCTCTGTGCCCCCCAGGATGCTGTGGCACTCTGAGAATCCTTCTGCCAGAGGGTCCCTGGCAGGGAAATCCAGGGGGATGCTCTGCCACCTCTGAGTGTGGCTCTGGACACAATCCAGTCCCGTGTGCCCATCCTGGCTGGAACCATGGCAAAATCCAAGAGTGGGA
Source organism: Geospiza fortis (assembly GCF_000277835.1). NCBI lineage: Eukaryota > Metazoa > Chordata > Aves > Passeriformes > Thraupidae > Geospiza > Geospiza fortis. Next base: position 411,544 of record NW_005054425.1, read on the forward strand.
AATTCCCTGCACTGCAGTGAGACCGTCCACATCCATGGACAGACACTGAGCTGCCTCCAGCATCCCCATCATGGATCCATTCCTCTAACAACCACAGGAACTCTCCAACCCCACGGATTTGTGAGTGATCATTTCTGGATTCAACCACTGCAGCTTTCAGAGCAACACCACGAGTCCCAGGAGTGGCCCAGGCTCTGGGAAGGGCCAACACCCAGAGTCAGGGCAGATGCAAAGGGTTTATTTGGGATGGCACATGAAGGAGCCAGGACCAGGCTGCGTTTGATCCCTGCTGCATTCAAGGCCTGTGGAGCAGGAAGTGAGTTCAGTAAGCAACAGGTACAGGTGAGTGTGCAGGGATGTGCACACAGGGACAGGGATACAGCAACATCCATGCAGCCA
>NW_005054425.1:411952-423834 GCF_000277835.1 Geospiza fortis
GTCAACTCCCCTCATTGCTGTCCCACCTCAAACCTTGGGCTTTTCTCCATGCTCCACCTCACCCATTCCCAGGTGCCTCTGCCATTCAGCCCAGCTGAGGGGGCACACCCAGGCTCTGTCCCTAGCCAGCAAAGCTCAGCAGCTCCCAGGCAAACCCACACATGCCAGCGGTCACTTTGAAGGACCTTGGGGACATCAGTGTGGGTGACAGCACAGACATCCCCCACACTCTGCTGTGACTGCAGCAGCAGCGAGGGCACACCCAGAGCAGCTCTGTGCTGCTGGAGGTCAGCGGGGCCTGAGCTTGCTCCCAATTAGTGCCTGTAAATCTCAACCTTGCACAGGTCCTGGGAGAACTCCCTAAATGCTCCTGCCTGGCTTTAGAGGGCCTTAAGTGCTGGGATAATCATCGGGTAGAGGCTGCAAGGAGACAGCTGGGAGCTGAGCAAACACACAGTGCACAGCTCCAGCCCTTGCTGGGTATTTTTAGCCCCGTGGGGCTGCCAGGCACAGGCTTGCTGGGAGCAGGTTTCTTGCCAGGGAAAACGTGCTTGCTTTACTATCCCTCCCCCCTCCACCCCAAAATGATGCTTTCCTCACTTTTGGGGATGGAAAACAGCACCATCACATGTTGCCTGCTCAGAAAGGGCACTTCCTCACAAAGGTGCCCAGATGTGGAGCAGCTGATGGGGAGCAGAAGGGGTTTTTGGCCTGGAGCTGATGATTTGCTCAGCCCAGCTCAGCAGTGAGTCAGGCTGCCTGTGGGATGCTGGGTCCCAGGGAGCACCCTGGCTTTCCCTTCCCAATGAGGGCAAGAAGCACCCACAGCTTTACCCACACACAGAGGATAGAGACAGCCTCGTGTTTCCTCTCTGAACAGTTCCAGTCCCATCCCAGCCCCGACAAGAGGAAGAGAAAAGCCTCGGTGGCTCTGTCAGCAGGACCATCACCCAGCAGGCAGCTGGCAAAGAGGCTTTAATGCACTCCTTGGAGGCAACAAGCTCTCAGAGATTGATCATCCCATAAAAATGTCACTCTGATCTTTTCTGCTCCTGGAAAATCCTTCTCAGCTGCCCAGCTTGGTCTTGGAAGCACAGAGTTGGGGTGGCAGAGCCCACACCAGCACCCCTCACTCCCAGCTCCCTGGCACAGGGACAGCCCCCCCTCTGCCCAGCTCGGGGTCCAGCACCCACACTAACCTCCCACACTGACTCCTCTCTGCCAGATCCAGGAGGGACCAGAGTCTGATGCCCTCTGCTGTTAGTTCTACCTTTCAGGAACTTGTGACCGCAGGACAGGCTGCAAGTGTGACATCCTGGCATTCCCAGCAAGCTCATCCCAAACACTGCCCTGCAGACAGAGCCACATCCCAGCACAAGTCCTGCCCACCCCCACTGCAGTCAGACACCATTTGGAAGCAGCCAGGAGACACCAACCCACCCTTGCCTACCCGAGGGAAGGTCAGTAGTGACCCTCTGAGCAGTGGGATGGCAGGGTGGGAACCTCCTCACCATCCCTACTGAGCCACAGAGCCCATTTCTCCTACCCTCAGTGAGAGATGTGGCAATGAGAGGCTGGGAAAAGATACAGCCTCATCCCAGCTTTTCTCCCAGGCCCCCTCATCTATTCCCAGGATACATTGTGGCCCCTTGGGACCTGCAGTCCCCTGAGAGGGACAAGGAAGATGTAGTTTTCCATGGGGCCCGGATGGTAACAGCGCTCCCGAATTCCCTAACACAGTCCTGCCACCAGCAGGGAACTGCACAGATGGTCCCTGGCTGCTGCCAGGGGCTGCCCGTGGCCAGGACACCCAGGGATAACAAGGGAAATGAGGCATTCTGGCTGGAAATAAGGCGCCATTTCTCAGCAGCACAGGATTGGATTCCTGTTCCAAAAGGTGAGATGGATTTGCTGAGACTGGGGCTGGGAACATGGTGCAGACCTGAGGAAAGACTCAGAGGTGCCTCCTCTCTCATCCAGGGAGGTCTCCTGGGGTCCCCACACCTGCAGCAGTGTGTCCTTTGCCCCCAGTGGGACAATGTCCAACTTGAGCCTTGCTGGAAATGCAGCAGTGGCAGAACAGGACACTCAGGCAGCATCTCCAGGGTTTGGAGCTGTCTCAGGTGTTGGGAAGCCCTGGGTGCCCCTAAAGAGTGGGGACAGGGGACATTGCAAGAAATAAAAGGCAGCTACTCCCAATATCTTACCTTAAAGGACACACTTCTGCCCCAAAGACTTGCTCCAAACCCATGAAGCAGTTCCCACCTCAACCCTTGCTCACTCAAGTTGCTAAACCAGAGGAGAATCCACAAGGAAAAATGTCCAGATCTGACAGTTTCTTTGCAGGGAGCAGTAAATGCTAGCTCTGCACTGGTATTTATACTTCCCAGTGGGAGGGGAGGCATTACACACCACTTCCAGAGGGTATTTTCAGACAGCCACCTGCTCCTCATTGTGCAGAGACACAATTGTTCCTCAGCAAAACCTTGTCAGACGAGGAGCCAGAATCTGCGCCGGGCCCTGGGGGGGAGGAGGGAGCTGAAGCCCCAGGGCTGGCACCCAAACACGGTCACACAGACACCCACAGGAATCCACAGGACTTTGTCACCTTGGGATGTGTGTGGGGGTTGTGTCGGGGGTCCTGACTCAAGTTTCCCTGTGTCCAAAGTGGGCCACGTGTCCTGCCCTGACCCCAGGGAAAGGTGGGATCTCAGGGTATCCCAAGGAGGACCACAGGTCTGAGGAGGCTGCTGAAGCCCTGAGGGTCCCAGGGGCTGTGTGGAAGCACAGGGAGTGTTCTGGAGGAGCACAAGACTGGAACACAAGCTGGATTTCACTCTTTGGCACAGCTGCCCCAGTTGGCACGAGGGGTTCACCCGAACCAGCAAAAACACAAACCAAACCTCCCAATTCTGTAATCACACCCCACTCCAGTCACCTGGACCCAGCAGCATCACTGAAAGACAGGGCTGTGGAAATCCTGGAGAGATCCCAATTCCTTTGATGCACAAGAGGCTGGAAAACAACCATGTGCTCTGGCAGGGAGGAGACAGATGCACGTGATCCATGAGACCAAGCTCACATTGCTTTCCAGGATGTGGTCTGCACTCAGAGCCATCCACAGGGACAAGGAGGGGTTTCAGCAGCCACCAAACCAACACAAGAAAGCCACAATTCCGGTTACAACCATTTCCTTTTCCAGTTGCTGCTCTGCTGTGTGTCATATGGCTCATCCATCCTTCTGTTTCACAACTCTGCAACCAAACCCCCTGCCCTTTGCTCTGTTAGGCTGAAGTCACAGAATCCCAGAAGCCCAGAATAGTTGGGGTTGGAAGGGACCTCTGAAGATTGTCTAGTCCAATGCCCTCTCAAGGCAGGGTCAGACCCCAAGCAGGTGCCACAGGGACACATGCAGGTGAGTTTAGAATGTCTCCAGGGAGGGAGACTCCACACCCTCCCCAGGCAGCTGTTCTGGTTCTCTGGAGGAAGTTCTTCCTTGTATTGAGGTGTTGAGAGTCTTGGATTTCTGTCTCAAGGAAGGTTACTTTAAACAGCAGCAGAAGGAAATGCATTCCCTAGAGAAGCAGCACATGGAGGTGAAGCAGCCCCTGACTGTGCCAGGGAACACAGCACTGGGATCCATCCCAGCAATCAGGCTGGTTTCCAGCCCAAGGTGGATTTAGACTCCTCTGACAGGGAAGTGATCCACAACCATTGAGAGGAAATCCTGTGCTTGTCACAGAGGGAGCATTGCTGCAAAGTCCCCTTACCTCTGGCAAAGAGAGGCTTTGTGCCTCAGTCTCCCCACGAGCAGGGCACAGCTTCAATCCTTGCTGAGACACAGAGGCATGGCTGGTGATTTTCCATGATTTCACTAGAGGTTTTGCCACGGGTACATCCCTCCCGCCCCCATGGCACTTCTGCTGAGGAGTTATCTCATCTGGGAGCCTGGCGGGCTGGAGCCGGGGCCTCCCCCTCGCTAGCGCTGCCCTGCTTTAGTCACACCCCGTGAGCACTTGTGGTGCTAATTTATTCAGCGACAGGGAAGAGTCACCAGCTCCGAGGGGGGCTGGGGAAATCTGTGCCAGGGTGCACCCGAGCCCTGCCAAATGCTGTGGAGGTGCCTCTCCCCTCACCCAGCCCGGGCACCCACAGCCAGCCCGTGCCCGGCCCTGGGGACAGGGGAGGCTCTGCTCGCAGAGAAACCCCAGGCAAACCCCACGGGCACCTGAGGAGCTGCCCTGCCTGCTCTGCCCGAGATCCAGGGTTTCCCCCTCACCACCCATCCCACTGGAGTCTCTTCCACACCCTGAGCAGGGCCTCCCTGCCAGGAGCCTCAGCAGTGATAACCAGTCCTGCACATCAGCTGCACATCTGCCCAATTCCCAGGGTAAAATTCAGCCACCAGCTCCGCGACTGGCGGAAAGGGAAAGGGGCTCAGTGAGCTCCCTGAGGCCCACAGTGAAATCCCACTCCCTGCCCTGCTTGAGCAGGTCTCCAGCATTCTGCCACCACAGAATCATGGAATGGTTCACTTTGGAAGGGACCCTGAAAGCTCAACCACCCCTGCCACGGGCAGGGACACTGTCCACGAGGCCAGGATGCTCCAAGCCCTGGCCAACCATCCCTCACCAGACTCTAAATTATGAGTAGGGTTGAGGAAGAGCCCAGAGAGGGAGTTTGGAGTTGGGGAAGAGGCAGATGGGGCTTTCAGTGAAATTTAGGAAGTGTTAGAGGGTGTTCAGAGCCACAATGGACAGAGCAGGGATGTGTCCAGTGCTACTGGCCTCAGGTTGGACCACAGCAGGCTCAGGAACATATTCCTGCACCACAGCCTGCAAGGGAACACCAATGGTCCTGGAGCATGACCCTGGCCCTGGGGAAGCCTCCAGAGCTCAGCAATGCCCCACCAACCACCCCAGCACACAAACAGAGACAACAGCAGCGAGACTGTGCCCTAAGCTCCCCTTGTGCTCCCCATGCCACCTGCAGACAATCCAGGCAGGGCTCCCCTTCCCTCCACCCTCCTGAAGCACAAGAAGGTTTTAGTCCATCCTGTTCCTCAGGAGTGGTGACATCATGAATTGGGCACTGGATGACCCCAAGCAGAGGTGACCGGGATGCTTTCAGTCACTCAGGTGATGGGGAGTGGGGATGATTCCCCCTTGTTTTCATCCTTTCTGTTGCTCCTAGCCTGTGCTAAGGGGCTTTAGCAATTACTTGATCCCTTTGCTGATAGCACAGCCAGTTCCTGAAGAGCTTTTGCCCAGATGCAGTGGGACATCAGTGGGACTCTCAGTTCTGGATGCTCAGGCTTTGAGGATGAGCAGATCCAGCACTGGGACAGCTCTGCAATGTTCGGCAATGAAACCTCACAGGATTTACCACAAGCATCTCCACCCCTGCTGGGACATGTGGGTGCTCAGCTCCACGTAGGACAAGGCAGGACCGTGGGGTTAAATCCCTGCCTGACTGAAACCTGCTCCTCCTCCCAAGCACCCTCACACCACGGATAACCACAGCCCTCCCTCGCCAAGCCAGGCTCCTTTGGCTGGTTTGGAATGGTGGGTGAATCCCAGCAAGGAGCAGGCAGAGATGGAGATAACCAGCCCCCAGTCCAGGCTGGAATGGCCCTGGTGCTGTTCCAGTGCCCGTGCAGGGAGGGCCCAGGGCAGTGTCAGCTCCCAATGCCTCAGCCCTGACAGCCACAGGGCCTGGCAGGAGCAGCCAGGGGACAGGGACATTACAGGGTGGCTGGGGCAAGGCTCAGGCACTGGAGCCCTGTCTGCTCTGTTTAAATCCACATTGAGCAGGGTCACATCTTCAACCCACACCCTTCAGGGGCAAAGTGAGCCCCCAAATGAGCCCCAGCCAAAGCCCACCTGGCACACCTGGCACAGCCAAAGCCACGGACCTGCAGGAAGGACTCATCCTACCCCTGTCTGGCATTTTAAAGCCTTGTTTCATGCAAGAAGGACTTCCTGGGAGAGTCTGTGCCCTGCACATCCCAACTCCTGACACAGGGGAGGATGTGCCCACTCATGGCACCAGCGAGGCGGAGGGCCTGGAGATGCTGTGCTTTAGAAGGAAAATTCAAGTTGTTCCTCTTTAGGAGAATTGTAGGATTAGCTCAGCCCTGATTAAGCATCAGAGGAACCACAAAAAGCACCTCAAAAATAGCCTGCCAAGGAAAAACTCCATCTGGAGCTCATTCCTCCTGGATATAGGCCACAAGGAAGATATAAGGGATATAAAAGTTCAGTTCCCTCCAGAAATCCCAAGTACTGGAAAAGATCAGGAAGAATAAATCAAGGTTTGCATGAATGTGAAGAGCTGTGTGATCCAGCAGGGTGCTCTAAGCAGAGCCCCTGAGGGCATGGAATAAGCAGAGGGAGGGACCAGAGGAGTCACCATGTCCCACCACTGCTCCCCTCCTTTGGGGATTGGAGAAAACAGAGAAAGGGAAGCACCACCAAATTGCTCCAGAAAGTGTGGGGAATGTGGTGATTTGCAGAGGGGTGGCAGCCCTCCTCCAAGGCAGCAGAGCTCTCATCTGGGCACATATCATCTCAAAATCCAGCACCAGGCACTAGTTCAACTCAATTTCTAACTTGCTCCCTCTCAAAATGTCAGCTCCATGGAGCCCAGCTAGTGCAGTGTCCTTGGTGTCCCCAGGGACTGCCCTGCCTGGCACAGGAGCCCCAGGAGCTCTGCCCTTGTGCTCCCTGTGCCACCCACAGGCTCCCATGGCCACCTCAGCTCACCCAAAGGGGAGCCCCAACTATGGCATCATCGAGCCTGACCCCTGCTTCCACCCATCACCTGCAAAGGGAACCCAAAAAACACTGAACCCATTTCACCCTTTGGCCCAAAGCCCCTGGGAACAGCACTCTGCCACCCCCAGTACTTTGGGGGCTCCTGCATACTGAATTCACTGGATCCCAGACTGGTTTGGGGTGGAAGGGACCTTTAAACTCATCCTGTTCCACCCCCTGCCAAGGGACACCTTCCACTATCCCAGGTGGCTCCAATCCCTGTCCAGCCCAGCCCCAGGAACAATCCCCTGAACCACCTCAGGTCAGAGCAGGATTTGGCCAATTCATGAGACATCACCAGGAGAGGAGGGACACATCTGCAGCTCAGCAGGCTTTCAAAGGAATGACATGTGGTTGATTACACTGGTGCACCACTGGTGGGAAGAGTTGCAGGGGGGGTGGTTTCCTACCTGGTCCCCCTCTTTGCTCCTGTGGACACTCAAAAACATGGGGGCCTTAAACTCCCTTGGGGGAGGAATGAAGGAAAGGGGACATCCCAATGCCTTGGAAAACATCTGCTGCCTGAGCTGAGGATGTTGTGTGCTCTCTGCTAAAAGCCAAGAGCATATCAAAGCTCACAAGGCAAAAGGGCACGTGTGGGGCTGGGAATCTCTCTCCACACACAACCCAAGAACAGCAGCTGAGCCAGTGCTTTCCAGAGGGTTTAGTGACCATTTCTGCAGACAGCTTTAAATTTCTGGCTCTTTTACAGCACAGTTTTGGACCTTGCACACCCCCCAGTGCCTGTTCCTGCAGATGTGGCAGCAGGCAGAGCCCAGCTCCAGCAGCACTGGCTGGGGGGGTCAGGCCCTCCCTGAGCCCCAGCACTCAGCAGGGCCAGGCTGTGCTGCTGCAGAGCTGCAGCCCCCCAGGGCAGCACAGGCAGAAAAACCAGCATGTGTCAGGACTGGTGGGATGCTCACCCAAGCAGAAGTGGCTCCCTGCCCAGCCTCCTGTGCCCTCCTCCCACCTCCCCAAGTTCAGAGCTGCCTGCAGGCACCAGCCCACCTGAGGTGACCTTCACCTGTCGCGCTGATCCAGGGACATTCACTGAGTGATGCTCACATGTGAACACCTGATAGACAGAGCCCCTGACCTTCTCTCCCCGGGTAAACGCACCAACTTATCTTCACCAGCTCTGGAAGGTGCCTGGTTTGGACAGCTACAATCACTTCCCTGCCAAAATACAGCAATTCCAGACCTTGCCACCACCACAAGAGGACCTTCAGCCCATGCACACGTAGCAGCAGCAGCTCCCTGGAAATGCACCCAGGCACTCAGAAGGATGGAATTTACCCTGCATCCAACTGGTATGTAACTGGAGGTGGGATTTTTGTGCCTTGCCCTTTGCAAAGTGCTTGGCCCTGCTGAAGAACATGGTGGACTCTGCAAACGTGGTGGACTCTGGGCTTGACAGGCAAACCACTCCCAGAAGCTCTGGGAATGCACATTAACACCCACCCTGCAGGTCTCCCACCCCCGTGGCACAGCATAAGGGGCTGTCCAAAGGCCCTTTCTCCCCTCCAACATCACAACCACAGTTGTTGGTCACCATCCTTCAGCTCAGCAGAGCCACCTTCACCTGCCTGCACCTGCTGAGAGCTGACAGGGAGCTCCAGGGCTGGGCTCACATCCAGCAGTGCTCTGCATCCTTACAGGCCATACAGCCTCTCCAGGGTGCTCCCACCCCAGATGGGGAGTGAACCTCAACGGGATTCATCTCTCCCTACAGCCAAAGCCACCTTCCTCCCAGGCACTGGGTCCCTTTGGCACCTTTGCATGTCCAAATCCTTCCATAGAGCAGGGATGGATCCAAGCCCACCTTGCTCCTTGCTCTCAGGGATTTTTGAAGAGCATCAGCCAGTTCTGAGGGCTGAAATGAGATAAGGTGGAATCTAGTTCCTGAAGCTCAAGAACCAAACACTCTCCCAAACTGGATCTCACCATGTCCTCTGCCCTTTGCGAAGTATGTGGCCTCCTCCAGCTGTGTCTGGTCTGGGGAACATGGGACAGGGCAAGGCAAGAGGGTTTCTGGGTCAGACTGAGTCTCCTGAGGGGAAACAGATGGGTTTTCTGGTGGGGACTGATGCTGAAAAGCAATTACACATGAAGACATCCCCAACAGACTCTGCTCTGCTCTGGCCCAGAGCCCAAGTCATCCTGGGTTTGGATTTTAATTAGCCCCGTTTTGGTATCTGCTCTCTCTTCCCTCCAGATAATGATTTAATTATTACAGACATGTCTTCAAATTAGCAGCTTCCTCAGTGGATTATTCAGACCTCCTCAATTACAGAGCCCAGCTCACCACCATCACAAGAGAGGCTGGAGAGAACAAAGGAAGCCCAAAATGCTTCCTGGAAAGAGGAACCATGAAGCACCTGTACAAGCAGGGGTCACTGCCAAGCCCTTTTCTGTTTATCCAGGTCTCTGTCACAGCTGGACAGGAAACCTCGCTCCAAACCACACCCAAAGAGCTGCATCATGTGTGTTCTGTCTTCCCACCAGGCCTTTGTGCTCAGCAGAGCACAAGCAAGGTGAAAAGGACATGGGATGAGCTGGGACGTGGAGCCACCTCTGTGCATGCCCCTCTACTGAGATCACAAGTTTGGGGATCCCCCAGCAGAAGGGACCCTGTGGGGACGTGGTAGGGACCCACTGCCAGACTACAAATGCCCTTGTGCTGGGGGTCACCCAGTAGGCTCCTCACCTTGGGAAGGACCACAAGGGAGGTGAGACCAGGCAGGGAACAGGGAGCAGGGACCAGGAGGTGGGAATGGCAAGTCCAATCTCCTCCAGCAGTGGGACTGGGCAAGGGCCTGGGGCTAAGCCAGGCCTAGTTGAAAACAAATCAGCAGAACAGGCTGCCAAAATAAACACCAGAAGTAAATGCAAAGTGAAGGAAGGGGGAAACCTTCAGAGTGCAGCTCCCCAGCAGATTTGGTGCCCAGGAGCAGGGGCTCACCTGCACAGGAGAGGAGTCCCTAGCTGAACTGCCAGGCAGACATCTTGCTCCCTCACAGTGAGGTGTGGGCAGAGCTTCTCCAGGCTGCATGAATTCCCAGCAAACTCTGCTCCCCAGCCTGGCACAGACTCACAGAATATTCTGAGCTGGAAGGGGTGATCCCTATCCCCAGGCTGGGCTGGGACAGGAGGGGACACACACAAGAGGTGCCCCATCCCTTGCTGCAAAGGGCAACAAGCTCCACACCCCAACAAGCACCTTGGTCCTTTTCCACCGACACACCTGAGCTCCTGACTCCACACCATGCTTCTCCCAGGACCCCCAAGATTTTCCTCACCAGCACTGCTACAACACCCACATTACTACCAAAGGAACCAGATTTGTAGCAGCCACTGGGAAAGCTCTACTGCCTCTCCCTGCTGTAGCATGGGCAGAAGCACAAAATCTCCTCTGGCACCCCTGTCACTGCAGTTTACACTCCAGAAGACCAGCTTAAAGCAGCTGCAGCTCCTGCTGCTGCAGGAAAAGCCCTCAAGCACAGCCACGTGTGAGTCTGCACCTGCAAACACAGCCTAGGCCTCCCAAATCCCAGGCTAACCCTGCATTTGTGAGGCTGGATCCTCCTCTGAATCCCTTCCTGAGCTCAGAAAAGCTGCTGTGCAGCACAAAGAGCCCGGTGCTGTGGCCTGTTATCCCAGCTCATGGGCTGGGGGATACAGCCCTGCTGTCCCTCACATTCCTGGCTGGATTCATAGCCCTGTTCTCTGGGCAATGAGCCCCAGTCCTGCACCACTGGCCTCGTGCCCCACATCCCTCCGGGCTGTTCCCTGGCTCTGTCCTCTCCAACAACCATCACAAACCTTTGAGCATTCCGAGCTCTCCACCCCATCAGAGACCAACACACTCAAGAGCAAGCAGGGCGAGAGTAAAGGTCACAACGGAACAAGGCTTTTGGTTTAATTTCCTTAAGAAACCAGGCTAAAGAAGATGGGAGTGGAAGTGACACATAAAAAAACCCAGAGATTTTCATTAACCCAATCAAACCTCCTGGAATATGATAACAGAGGCAATAACAGACACCTCCCCTCTGGCCAAGGACAAAGAAAGGCTTCCTAGCTATGAAGAAGATGAAGAAAATTGGAGTAGAAGAAAGGAAATGACTCAAAAATGGCTGAAATGTCAGCTGTTATTAAAAAGCCTTCACCTGGAGAGAAATAATGAGTGATGAGAACAGCGATATGATGGGGGAAGCTGAACAGACAGAGAACAAGTGGGGGAGCAACCACCTGAGAATGGCTCTGAAAGCCACGCTGGTGACTACAGGGCTGGGCTGACCTCCAGAGCTGTGCCTGGGGTGACCTGTGAGGAGTTTGGGGTCCTGAGAGGCCGTGCCTGTCAGGAGGGTGGCAGCACTGCAGGTGACAGCAGCCCCGGGATGTCCCCCACCCCCGACGAGCGAGTCCCAAAGAGACACAGTGAAATCCCCCCAGATTTTGAAACATCCTCCCAGAGGCGCTGATCCCGCCCTCCTGTCACCTCTTCTCTGCTGTGCCTGCCCGAGGATAGGAACAGGGACACTCCTGCGGTGCCACAGTGTAGGGGGATAGAATGTAAGTAAATAAAGGTAGTATAGAAAGTAATCTTACCCCCTAAAGAGTTGCAGCTGGGTTAATTATTAAAGATTAGGAGCAGGCCTGATTTTAACAGGCCACAGCTGTAGCCGATGATAAGAAGAGTGTTATAAAAGAGTGGATTGGTTGGTTGAGGGGAATTGGAGTTAGTTGGCTACTGGGAGGATAAGGACAAGTCAGTGCCTAGAGGAGCCGCCTATGAGAAACACCAAGGAGGTACGAAATTCCAGCGATGTGGAGCCTTTGCACTATAATAACAATATAATTCCCAGCACGGCTGGGAATGCACGGCCAGCATCCCGAGTGGAACAGCAGCTGGCATCAGCCAAGAGGGGACACCCGTCCCTGTGAGCCCCGGGACCACCCTGAGCCGGGGCGGCCGCGGCCTCGCACGGCCCCGGCGCTGCTGGGAGGGAGGGAGGGAGGGCAGTGTCGGGGCTGTGTCACTGTCATTGTCACCGTCACGCAGCACAG
>NW_005054425.1:423861-433049 GCF_000277835.1 Geospiza fortis
CGGTGCCGGAATTTCGGGGGGGGGAGCCGCTCGCATCCTCCTCTCCTGGCGTCTGCCTCCAGCGCCTCCCCAGAGCTGCGTATGCGGACACGGCTCCATCCCCCCCGCAGAACCCCAGCCCAGCCTTGCTCTGCCCCACATTCACAGCACGGTGTGCCCAGAGCCCTCCGAAGCTGACAAGAGTCACTTTTTGGGAAGCAAGAAGTGAGAGTCAAACCTCACACATTTCCTGCCAGAGTAAGGTCGAGGGCAGCAGGGAGTTGGGAGCTGTGCCTGCACAGAGGTTGGACTTTTCCAAACCCATACTTGTCACCTTCAGAGGAAAATACAGAGGCAGTAAAGCCATCCCAGTTGCCACCATCACCTTCAGCATTCTCCTCCCACCACCAGTCTGGACCAGCTCTCCCCTGCCAGCCTGCTCTGGTTACTGGTGTTATCAGCACCTGCCCTGGGCCTGGAAGTCCTCTCATATTTACAGACGCTTTGGGGACCACCAAGTGCACTCAGCAGCTGCATCAGAGTGATAAGCCTCAGTTCACGCCAGGGGGACAGACAGGGGCAAAAGGAAACCATGAGGTCCCAGCTGCCTCAGGGACTGGTTAAACTGGGTGCTCACAAGCAGCTTCTGATCATGGTTTAGTGGCCACAGTGGTATTAAGTCAAAAATTGGACTTGATGATCTTGAAAGTATTTTCCAACCTTAATGATTCTATAAGTCTTTGATTCTGTGGTTTGGGGATAAATCCTGCAAATTCTCACACTTTTGGGAGAACACATTCAGACAAATGTCCAGCTCAAGAGTGACCACACAGGAGCTGACCAACGTCACTCTCCTCTCCACCTGCACCAAGAGAAAAGAGAGAAAGCCCCAGGAGGCAAGCAGCAGCATGGGAAGATTCTTCTGCTTCCCTCCCCACACCAGGGTTTTGGCAGTTTGAGGCACCCCAGGGCAGTTCATGAGGAGTCAAGAGGCCTTGGAAGGAGAAAGTCCAGGCACTGAGTGATGGAGGACCTGACACCTTGGGCTGACAGCTCTTCCTGATGGGTCACTACATTTTTCCCCAGGCCAGGGCAGTGACAGCCCCTCCCTGGTATCTCCAGTGGTTGGATTTCCTTTGAGTTGCAGTAGAGAAAGGAGGAAATCACGCAGCCAGTGTCTGCTAGCTGGTGGGGCTGGTGACTGGTTTCCTCACCTTTCCAGCCTCAAAAATAAACATTATTTTCTTTGCAAGACTGGGGGAGCTATCAATGCCTGTATCCATGGCCTGACCACGTTGCAGCAGGGTGTAGGGCTCCCAGGGAGCAGCCAGCCCTGAGAATGTGTTCCTGGATCCCCTGCTCCTACACTGCTGGATTCCAGCTCCCTCATGAACTTCCCAGCAGCAAACAGGGCAATCACATGGAGCCGGAGACAGGAAAATCCAAATACCTTCAATCCAAGGTCTCCTAAAGAAACACATCCCTTTAGAGCATCACTCCTGTTTTACAGCTCAGCACCTCCCAGCTGTGCTGAACTTCAGTTTGCCCATCCATCACACCCAGCTCTGCTCCCAAATCCCTGTCAGTGCCACAAAGCCAGTTTGTCACTTCCCCCCAAGATCACAGCACGTGATCAGCCCTTGGCTTCATTCTTAGTTCAAGTGATGAGCTCTCCCTGCTCTACCACAAGCCATTGGGGTCAGGAGGCTGAAAGCTGCTGGAGACAAGAGCCTGCTGCCTGCACACCAGTCTGCCCAGTGCTCTGTGTGAACTGGAAACACCAGCAAGCCCTCTGCATTCACCTACTGAACACAGACTTGGCTCTCAAAGCAAAACACCACCAGTTGGCCACCTTTTCTGTATCCCACATCTCAAAGCCAGATGTGAAAAGGTAAATTGTTTATTTACAAAGAGGATGAAACAGATTCTCAGGACACACACACAGAGTTAACAGAAGGTTTTGAGGGTATTTTGCTTGATGCTATATGAAGTCCCCAAAACTCATCCTTTCCTCAATAAGATGAGCCCTCAGTGGCCACCAGGGAAGGTGCCATCATTTCCCTCCTGGACCCCACATCCCTAATCAGGAGCACACCTCACAGCATGGAGGTAAAGGTAATAAATGTTCATTTACCCCCAAATTGATCTGGGGGTAAATGCAGCTGCTGCATTACCTAAAGGCCACATCTGGAGGGCAGGGTGTGACCCTTGGGAGCGCAGCAGATGTCCTGCACCGAGCCCTGAGCAGCATCTCAGGCAGGAATGGAGGCTGTGCAGTAGCCAAGGCATTGGAGAATTCAAGCCTGGTATTCAATACCTCCTGGTATTTTTAGGCAGCAGGAGGACGTGTGGGAGAGCTCTCCCCGTGCAGGCTGATGCCATTTGCTGCAGGGCACTCAGAACAAGATTTATTGACAACGTGGGATTTGAAAGCGACACTGGTGCTCCCAGAAGCCAGGCACTGCTCAGCAGTGCTGGGGCTCATGGCAGCCTCAGTTTGGGAGACAAAATTTCTCTGTAAATGTGTAAACATGAAGGACACATGTAACAAAAGCCATTTCTGCTTGCAGGGATGCTCTGGCTGCCAACTCCAAAAATGGCCACTGTGAAAGTCTGCTAACTAAACTAACTAGAAGCAGATGATCAAAAGCAGGAAAAATGCTCTTTTTTTAATATGGCAGCCCAAAGTGCTGGCTGTAATCAAGTGATTATCACCCAGGTTTTGATGCTGGGGAGAAGATTCTCTCTCCATCAAACACAAGCTGCTCTCTGGGTGGCACATCTGGATGTCAGATAGATAACAGCAGCAAAGCAAACCCTTTCTGGATTTGGGATCAAAGGAAAGACAGCTCAGGTCAGGAGAGATGAGCCTTCTGGCTCTAATTAAAACCTGATGGGTTAAAATGAGTAAAGCCATGTTATTGAGCACATGGAGAGCCCAAGCCCCTGGAAGGGTTCTGGGAGGAAGCTCTTCCAGGGACACTGGCAGTGACCCGAGACTCCACCCCATGTCCCAGTAAAGGCACATCTGCTTCCAGGTGCTGTGATGCTGGGGAGGAACAGGGACAGCAGCTCTCCACAGGCACATGGGAATCTCCAGAACTTCCACCCATCCACTCTCTAGCACAGCCAGGTTTTGCAAGAAGCAAAGCTTGAAAATTTGGGTTGGTCAACACCCCCATGGATCCTTCAGAGGCTTTGATTTTCTGCTCCTCTACCCCCACATGGCCTCCTCAACCCTCCCCAGCCTGCCTTAGCCCAAACTGCTGGCAGATACAACCCTGGCTGCAGGAGGTGTGGGGACCGGGTCCCCTTTGCCCACCCGGCAGTGCATCCAGGCTGGACATTGCCTTCGCTGATGCTCCAGTCCCACAGCAACCTGGAGAGACAGGACCTCTGCTGCTGCCAGCATCTCTGCACAGGGCCACAGCCAAGAGGGATTCCATCCTCAGCCAGGTGGGAGACACGCCACCAGCAAGCTGAGATGGCAAAGGCTCCAGCAGTGCTACATCCCAGTGATTCCCACCCTGGCAGATCCCAGTCCATGACCAGAAACCAGCTGTGGCCACACCAGAACGCCCCAGAGAAACATTCTCTTCTGCAGATACAGGAGAAAAGCAGGATTTGGCTGTGCCACCCTCACACTTCACTCCCACCACCCCTTCTCAAGAGTAGGAGCTCAGCTTCACAGCATGCCAGGGAAAGCAAACACAGGAGGGAAAAATCCAGGAGCACCAGAGCCACTACATCCTGCAGAGAAACCATCCCAGACACCACGGCCCTTCCTGAGCCTTGAAACAACACCATGCCCAAAAGAGCCCTGAAACAACTCCCTGCACTCCCCAAATCCAGGTGTCAGCCAGGGAGACCCCAGCTGAGCTGGGTACTGCTCAGGATGGAGCAGGAGTTGTAAGGCACAGAGCCTTCCACCACCCCAGGACACAGGGCTCAGGTCCATCCCCAGGGACAGAGGGTGAGAGGGCACAGAGCCCATGTCCCCTGGCTCTGGCCTTATCTGAGGACCCTGAGTGTCACAGGACACGGAAGGTCCAAGGTGGTTCCTGAGAGCTCCATCCACAAACAGGAGTGTCATCCCCCAATGTCTCCCAGGGAAACCACACCTACACACAGCACTTGGTGTTATGTGGGGCAGTGTGGGACCAGAATAACTCCTCTCCTGGCTGATCAGTGTGTGAATAAATCAGCCACAGCCAAAAATAACCTCTGGACATTTTTTGACTCCTTCCTGGAAAACTGTTTGGGGCTGCTGCTTGAAAGAAGCCCAGATCTACTTAGTTACAGCTGCCAGACACTGAATTACAGGGCAGATTAAGTGGATTATGGATTTTGTACAAGCCCATCTTTCCCCTCTGTGACCACAGCCCCTGGCACTGGGAATGTCTGCATGGGGAGCAGTTCTAGGCACCACCACCAAGCCTATTTAACTCATGATCCAGAGCCATCACCTCTGTTAATGCCACAGCGAGCCTATAAACACCTTCCCAACTCTGGAACCAGAAAGGCCAGGCTTTGGCAGAGGAAAATGCATGTGAGGATGTTCTGCACTAATGAGACTCTGAAAAGGTGAGAGTTGGGCTGGGGGCAGACATCCCCTTCTCCCAGGCTCCAGATATCCCATGTTCAGCCCAACTCCCTCCTCTGGCCTATGGACCCTCCGGGCACCCCACAGCTGCAGAGTGTTTGCCCTGTACCAGCACATCACATCATGATGTGGCCAGGAGGGAATTTGGAATTGCAGAGAAAATTCCACCAGGAAAGGATGGAAATGAGAAGTTTAAATGCATGCCCCTGCCGTATGGGCAGCAATTCCGGGAGGGGGCCCTTTCCCTGCCGTGTCATCCTGCCCTGGCGAGGGATGCTGCCCTCTCTGGAAGGCGGGATGTGGAGTCCAGGCAGGAGGAGCCTCCTTCCTTCCTTCCCTCCCTGCCGCACATCCCTGCTCCCGCTATTTAAAGCTCTCGGCCCCGCTGCCAACGCCTCAGCGCCCCACGGAGGAGCTGCCCGAGTTCCCCGCACGGCTCTGCCCCCGGGACCAGCCACACCAGGGGCTGGACACGGCAGGAGCTGCAGGGAGAGGCACCGAGCAGCAAAAATCCCCGGGAACTGCCCTCCTGGAAACCGCTCGGCACGGACAGGAGGATGGGGAAACGAGCTCTCATCTGCCACTTGTTTTCTTCCTTTTTTCATGTTTGGATGCAATTAAAGGCAGGCACCCAGCCGGCACCTCCTCGTGCTTGCTAAGAGAAGCACGGCAGGAACTGAAAACCAGGAGCAGAAAAAAAAAATCTGCATTTCAGATAAATTCCAGGCTTGTCAGTCCTGCAGGATTACAGAGCTGGAGACAGCGACCCACGAGCTGCTTAAAACATCAGGGTGAAGATTCAGCTAAGAAAGGGCAATGTGGAGGACACAGGGTCAGTCCCCTCCTGGCCAGTGGCTTTTGGAGGTTTGACACCCAGCTCCCAGACCCTCCTGTGGGATGGGAATCACTGCGCTGCCAGTGCTGCCCAGGGCTGAGGGGCAGCAAGTTTTGCACAAAAATGAGAGAGATGAGCAGCTACTTCATTCACAAAACCACAGAATCACAGCATGGCTTGGGCTGGAAGGGACCTTAAAGCTCAGCTCATTCCAACCCCCTGCCATGGGCAAGGACACCTCCTACTAACCCCTACAAACCAAGCCCTGTCCAGTCTGGACATGGACACTTCCAGGGATTCAGGGGCAGCCACAGCTTCTCTGGGGAACCAGGTGGTGTGCCAGGGCCTCCTCACCCTCACGGGGAGGAATTCCTTCCCAATAGCTAATCTAAACCTCTCTTCTTTCAGTGTGAACCCTCTTGTCCTGTCACTCCATTTCCTTTTGCACAGTCTCTCTCCAGCTTCCTTGCAGCCCCTTCACACCATGGATAGGGCTCTGGGGTCTCCACACAACCTCCTCCTCTCCAGGCTGAACTGCCCCAGCTTTCTCAGCCTGATTCCTCAGGACATCCTCACCCTACAAATGAACTCAAGGCTTTTACCCTGTCCCCACAAGGGTTTCAACCTGCTTGACCACACAGCAAACAGAAATAAAATCCAATTATATCTGCACAACTTTTTTTAGCAAAGAGCCTAGAATCATTTCCCACAACTTCTGCTCCAGATGGGCCCAAGCACAGACCTGTCCCCCAGCACTGCAGTTGTTCCATGTGATATTTTCCCTCCTCCCTACTAAATGCCAGCCTGTGTGAGCACACCCACACGGGCACCCACCTCCAAGCCTTTCGTCTGCTCAGAGAGGAGGCCTTTAAGCACTGAAAACTCCCAACCACATCCCCCAGGAGCCTGGCCAAGGCTTGGACCCACCTGCAGGGCCCACGGCAGAGCCCTCAGCCTGGGTCAGGTCTGTCATCCCACACCTGGTGCTTGGAACGTCCCAGAAATCATCTGCAAGGAAAGTGCTGTCATTCTGTCATTCACACCTCTCTGGGAGGGCAGCTGGGCAAGGGATCCAACAACCTTCTCCTCCAGTTAATACTCAGAGACCCCACAGCTCAGTTTTGGGAACCATCTGGGAAACCTCTGGCTCACCAAAGCATTCTTTAGGAGGAAATTAATTGTGAATTAAGGTTTCAAGGTTAGATAAAGAATACAGTATCTTTCTGGTTTGCTGGAAACCTTGAAATGGCACTCCCCAGGCAGAGGATGGACACTCATGTCAACGTCTCTCCATTTGCCCAGAGTGGAGCCCTCCAGAGGTATTCCTAGTTGGGCCCCAATTTGAGTTCAGCTCCCTCTGAGGCTCCAAGAATGTCTGTCTCAGCTCCAGTGTGAAGTTCCAGCTCCAGCACAGTGTCAGGCTCTTTCCCAGCACTGATTCAGGACCTCCACATCCTCACCCAGCACAGCAGGACCCACCAACTCAGCCTCACTCAGCCTCCTCCTCATCCCTGTCCTCATTCCCAGGCCCCAGTGGGAGCTGCCCCAGAGGACAAGACTTGCAAAAGCGTCCCTGCAGAGATGCAGATGAGAAGGGTTTTTGGGGGGGGGTTTAGCCCTGGTGTCTTCTGAGACAGCTGAGACAGGCAGGAACCCAAATCTCCAGCTGTCCAGTCCCCCTGCATCTGCACTGGAGCTGCTGCCAAGCTCAGCTGGACTGGGACAGAACAAGAGCCACTCACCACAAAGACACAAAGCTGCACAGGGATGAGATGTTTAATCCCACACCTGCCAAGCTGGCCATTCCAGAAAGCTGGATGTGTCCATCAGTCCCACCACTGGTGCCTTAGGAACCAGCCAGTTCAGAGGCACCCCTGCCCTCCTGCTGGTGACACTGGTCCCAGCCCCTGGTCTGACTCCTGGGAAAGAGCTGCAGGAGGAGCAAGCACTGAAGCTGGGAAGGCACCTGAGCACCACAGGGTGCCAGGGAGATGGCAGCAGGGACCTGTGCTGATGGCTCCCTGACAAATCTCCAGGGAAGTCCCTAGTGATCAGTGCTGTTCCCCAACGAGCACATGCAGGAAGCAGCACACCGAGATGGCCCCAAGAGCACAGGTACCTGAGACTCTCAGACTGATCATCAGAGACACAAAGACACCCAACTTTCCACCTCCTGCTGTGTGGGTAGCACCACAACCAAGAAACTCCCAAACCACACAGGCACATTCATCCAAGTCCTAAACTGTAGCTCACGCTTGCCTCTGGACCAGCTCCTGCTCACACAGTGGCTTGGTGGTATTAAACCCACCAGGAGAACCTCATTCCAGCATCCAGCAGATGGTGGCAAATGAGCTAAAATGAACACTTTGCCAATCCTGACTTGGCCAAAACCAGGGCCTCCCCAGAAGGGTTTGCACAGCTTTAACAAAACCCAGCTCCCTAAGCCAATTGCTGCTCTAATGATGCAATTGAGGGGATAAACAAGCCCTTCAAGACTGGTTATTCAGGAGCAAACAGTGCTGTCTGGAGGCAGCTTGCAGCAGCCCTGTGAACAGAGCTAACAGGCTGGGAAGCAGTGTGGGCACAGCTGGAGCTAGCCAAGCTGACCGGATGCTCTGCTGGCCGGGCCTGAGCACACAGGCCAATGTTTAGGCTGAACCAGATCCATGAGCATCTTCCCAGTTCTGAGCTGGCCCAGCTTGGAAGGCATTCACCTGGTGCTGAGCTCCAGGAGCGTGTGTGTGGCAGCATCCCCACGAACCAGTCCAGCCCAGAGCCCAGAGCTCAGAGCCAGGCAGATGCTCAGTGGGGCTGACACAGAGCTCAGCATTGGGTGGATGCTCCAGGGCTGGAGGCAGCACCGAGGAAGGCAGGAGGAGACAGCGCTGGGAAATGAGAGGACGAGGAGAAGGCCATGGGAGGACCAGCCCTCCCCTCGGTGTAAGGTAGAAGAATCTGGGGAGGGGATGCAAAGGGACAGCTTGGGAGCATATAGGGGTCTGCCAGAGGCAGAGACCAGCCGAAAATCGAGACCCCTTCTACCGGGTTAAGGAATCACTGCCTCCTCCCTGCCCCCCATACCATGCAGCCTCGGGGGATGTGCCGGCCCTTCACCCTCCTGCCTGCACACCCAGTGGGGATGGGGCAGCACACATCTCCCCGGCTCTCGGTACGGGGCCAGTGCACCGAGGGGAGCAATCCTAGCTCAAATGCTCGGTCTGCGGGTAAAGCTGGGGCAGAGCAAGTCCCCCCTCCAACCCAGCTCGGGGTGAGTATGACACTCCCCAGCTCAGACTCAACCCAAGGGAAATGAAGGAGCTGAGCACACCCTGACTCAGACACCCCCTCCAAGGGGTAACGGGGTGGAGATGAAGAACCCCCGGAGCGAGTCAGCCCCTTCCGGGGGGGGGGCAGAGCATCCCCTGGGGCACGGCAGGCTGAGCATCCCTACTGCGGCCCCGCCCGGGGGGCAATGGGAGCATCCCCAGTAGGGGGGGTGGGGGAAGGAGGGCAGACCATCCCCGGAGGGTCGCAAAAAGGGCAGAGCCCGCCGAGTCCAGCCCCACTGGGGCTGAGCATACCCACGGGGAGGGCCGAGCATCTTCTCGGGGGGCAGCAGAGCATCCCCGGGGGAGGCAATACAGGCAGTGCCCTCCGGGTCCGGCCCCACCGGGGGGGCTGAGCACCCCCGGGCGGCCCCACGGGGGTCACGGGGGCAGAGCTCCCCCCGGGCGGCCCCGCGCGGGGTTGAGCATCCCCCGTGGGCAGCGC
>NW_005054425.1:433081-455335 GCF_000277835.1 Geospiza fortis
CCCGCCCCCGAGCGGGCACGCCCCCAGGGGAGGGGGCCGGGGGTCGGGGGCCGGGGGTGCTCCCGGGGACAGGAACCTCCCTGGGGACAGGATACCCCTGGAAAGGGGAGGAGCCCCTCCTTTGGGCGTCACAAGACTTTCAGGAGCGACAGGAATCCCCCCAGGGAAACTCTTCTTGAGGGCAGAAACCCCCTTGGGGGCAGGAATTCCCCCGGGAGGACAGAAGACTCTGAGGTGGGGCAGAAATGCCCCCGTGGGAGTAGGAAACTCTCTTGTGGGGGAGGTTCCTCCCTGGGGGAGGCACAGCAATCCCCTTGGAATGGGCATAGAACTCTCCTGGGGGCAGGAACCTCTTCGGGGTTTGTAGGTCCCCACAGGGGCAGACTCCCCAGGGGTCTTCTCCAACCCCGCAGGGAGGGAGGGAGACAGGAGCAGGCCTGGGCTCTGGGGTGTCCGAAGCCCTGGGTGCCCCGTCCCCTCCCACCATGTGGGGAGCAGCGATGGAGCCAGATAGTGACCCCCGGACTGCCCCAGCCCCCTCTTCACCCTGCCAGGCTCAGTTCTGAGCCCTGGGGGATGAGATGTGTCACCCCGGGCTCCCCTCAAGGATGTCTTCGGCATCATCAATGGGATTTGGGACAGAGGGGGCCCGTGAACTTCAGTGGAAGCAGACAAAAGCCCACCCTGCTTCATCATCCTGCCCTGCACAGGGGCATCCTTCACAAACAATTCATTTGGGGGCCTTGGAAGCAGAGTCCCTGGCACAGCCTTTGGGATCCCTCAGCAGTCCTCACGCAGCCTACCCATGAGGAGCTCCTTTCTGCAGCGCCACTGGGAACAACTGGGATCAGTAGCATCATCACAGAGCAGCACCTTCCTCTCTCCAGGAAGGATATGGAGCTCATCCTCAGGATTTTTGCTGGAGGACCCTGAGGAGGTCTCACATAAATGCCTCCAACCCACCAGGGAAGGGAGTGTGCTGGATCCACCCGCCGCCAGTAGGACTCAGGAACAACTGCCTTCAGTCCTGAGAACATTTCATCTCTTTTCCACGTGCCAGAGTTTTCTAAGCCAAGACAAACTTCACTTTTTAAAAATAATACTGTGATACAGTTCTCAAATAACTATGATGAATAGGACAATCCAAGGAAAACATTTTCAAGTAAAGAGGTGGGTGCAGCCAGGAGCACCAGGATCTGGTTTATTGACTGCCATCCACATTAATTTGTATCCATTGCCTAAAGAACAGATGGATTCAGAGTAGCCTTTCTGTCAAGGAATGGCCTTTCCTGCCTGCGATGATCAGAAGTTTTCTCAATCAAATATGTTCCTTGCTGATAAAATGCTCTTTGTTTATTTAAGAAATGCTGAGAGAAATAGGGTCGGGCAGGGAGGTTATGGACATACCAGCTCCTGGCCATGCCTGGGAAGCAGAAGGAATGTGGATTTCCTGGATTTGTCCATATTCCATGCTTTATTCTGCTCTGGAGAGGCCCAAGAGCTGACACCACTGTCACAGACATCTTTTATGAAAAATCCTTTCCTTAGGATTTTTTCTCCTGAGAAGCTGAGAGGCCTCAGGAACAAAATGTAAACAATGATTATCTGCTGCTGTGGAATGCAACAGGTGCATCTGTGATTGGTCTCATGTGGTTGTTTCTAATTAATGGCCAATCACAGTCCGGCTATCTCAGACTCTCTGTCCGAGACACAAGCCTTTGTTATCATTCCTTCTTTCTCTATTCTTAGCTACCCTTCTGATTAAATCCTTTCTTCTATTCTTTTAGTATAGTTTTAATATAATATATATGATAAAATAATAAATCAAGCCTTGTGAAACATGGAGTCAGATCCTCGTCTCTTCCCTCATCCTCAGACCCCTGTGAACACGGTCACACACCACAGCTGTGAAAACATCTCGCTGTCATTCCAATCGTCCCCTGAAGTTTTGTAGGAAAGGGGCACAAGTGGGAATGCAGCACTCTGGAGTGTTCAGAGTCATTGAGGGAGAATGGGGCAGGGCTGGGCTCTTTGGTCACTGTGTAAAGCCCAAAGGAGGGGAGCAGGATTCCACCAGCCTGCCCAGTTTACCCCAGCACTGGGCAGGACTCCCAGCCAGCTCCTGGCAGTGCCCAAATCCCCCTGTGAGCAGGGCACAAGCCCTCAGGGGGACACAGGCCCCAAAATCACCATCAGCCCCTGGACTGCCAGTCACGATTTCCCTTTGCAGATCCCCCGGAACCAATTCCTCCCCCATGGGGTGGCACCACTCCTTCAGCAAGCTCTGAGCACTCATTCCAGCCCTAAAAAATAGCAAATGCAGTTTACAGCTGGTGGCCACCCATCACTGCTCCCACCACAGAGGTGTGGGTGGCACCGGGAGCCCGTGGTGTGGGCTGTGCTTGGGCACTGCTCAGTGGGTGTCTCTTGGGAGTGTTCCAAATCTGAAATCATCAGGATAAACCCCGCCAACACTGTCTTTTTAGTGTCAGTGGCATTACCTTATCCTTGGCCAGAGTTCGTGTGGCCAACAGGGTTCCAGACTCCACACAGACAAAAATACAAAAGTTTGTCATGTGTTTATACATTTTTAGAAGAAAAAAAACCCCAAACAAACAAAAAAACCCCAAACAAACAAAACAACTTCATTTAGTCTAAATTCCATAATTCTCTTCCATTTAATACTATTTTATGCTGTACCAGTTACTGATTTCTCACTTCTTATGTTAATTAGTCCATCTTTTTTAGTCTTTTTAGTATCTTCGGAAAGTAGGAACTTTTAACACATAGATTCTTGTTCATGTCTTCTTTATTTTCAGTTTTCTGCAAAATGTCCTTGTAGCTCATAAATTCAACATTCCAGATGTCCAACCTCACCAATATGTTCTGCTCTCCCCGGTTTTGTTCATTGAATCATATCAGACTTAGTTTATCAAAACTTCAATTTCAGTACTTTTCCCAATCTGTGCTCCTACAGAAGTGGCTCATGGCACCTTTGCTAAATGCTGGAAAAGAGTAATTTAAGAATAACACACTATTTATAATTTATATATAGGTTATGATTAATTAAAACAATTAATTTAAAAGTTAATTAAAACCATTAACTAAAATTATTATTTAAAAGTTCCATTGTTTCCAACAGGGGTTGCATCAGGGCAATCACCTCAGAGTTCCTCCTTACTGGGAGTGCTGGGGGGGGCCTGCAATCACCACAGAACTCTTTTATTGGCGGGTCAGTTGCCTCAGAGACTCTCCCCGCTGGGAGGATGGGGGGAATCCCCTCAGAGCCCCCTCTTACTGGGATGACTGGGAAGGGCAATTATCTCAGAGCCCTCCTTTACTGGGGTGACTGGGAAAGGCAATCATCTCAGAGCCCGTCGTTACTGGGATGACTGGAGAGCGAAGTTACCTCAGGGGCTGTCGTTACAGGGAGGATGTGGGGGCAATTCCCTCGGACATCCATGTTCTGGGAGAACTGGGGACCCACTTGCTCAGAGGCCCTTGTTACTGGGAGCACTGGGGAGCCAGCATCCTTAAAGGCCTTTGTGACTGGGAAGACGGGGGTGCCGTTCATCTCAGCGACCCTCAGTGCTGGGAGGACTGGTGTGCGGGGGATCCCCTCAAGCGCCCTTGTTACTGGGAGGGAGCAGTTGCCTCACAGACCCGCAGTACTGGACGGAATCCCCTTAGGACCCCCATTACTGGGAGGACTGGGGCAGGCTGGAAGCCCCTCAGGGCCCCTGCTAACGGAGAACTGGGAGGGGGCAATCCCTCAAACACCTCCATTACAAGAGGGGCAATTACTTCATAGATCTTCATTGCTGGGGGGATCTCTTCAGGGATCCCCTTTACTGGTGGGGAATCTCCTGAATTTGAAGGGAGGAATCTCCTGAAGTGCTCTTGTTTCTGATAAGATTGTGGGGGGAGGAAGAAACCCTCAGGGACCCTCAGCACTGGGAGAGGGGAATCCCCTCAGGGGTCCCCGTTCCTGGGAGCGCTGTGGGAGGGTCCCGTCAAGGGTCCCCGTTCCCGGGGGCGCTGCGGGGGGGGGACCCTCACGGAGAGGACTGGGGTGTTATGTCACAGCCCCGGTGACGTCGGAGCGGCGCGCGGTGTCGCGGCGGTGACGCGGCGCGGGGCGGGCGCTGTGGCGCTGTCCCCGCTGTCCCCGCGGGGCCCGGCCGGACATGGCCCCGCGCGGCCGCCCCGCCGCCGCCGCCATGCCCCGCAGGGGCGCCCGCAAACGCCTCAAGTTTCGCGCCGACGACGTGTGCTCCGAGCGGGGTGAGAGCCGGGCCGGGCCGGGCCGGGGCAGCGGGTCCGGGCCTGGGCCGCTGCTGAGGGGGCCGGGGCTTATGAGGGTAGCGACGCCTGATGAGGGGAGCGGGGACTGTGAGGGGAGGCGGGCCTGAGGTGAGCCGGGCCGAGCTTGGCCCTGCTGGTGCACGCCGGACAGGAGGCCTGGGCCCGCATCAGGGCCCGAGGGAGGAGGTAGTCAAGGGCCTGGGCTTCGCCTGGATGAGAGGGATGAGGGGAAGGAGGACGGTCCAGTCTCACCTAGGAGTGAGCTGAGCCCTCTCGAGATTGTGCAGGCAAAGAGCTGCGTCCAGGAAGGATCCCACAGCGGGGTTCTGGACGGATGTGTGGCAATAAGACCTCTTTGCCTGTGGAGGAGGAGCCTGAGACCAGAGGATCAGCCAGGCTCGAGTTGGGCTGTGTGAGGGAGAATGGGATTATCACTGACTGAGGTGGTGGGAGAAAGAGAATTGCGCTGGGCTGGGCGGGGGTGTGGGTCCCCTGAGCCTGGTAGACCAATGGTCTGGAGTAGAGACTTTCTGGGGACTCCTGGCCTGCACATCTTTGCTGAGGCTCATTTTCCTGCTTGTACATCTCCTTCTCGAGCCTCTACTCCTCTGGGGACTGTTCCCTTTAGTCATCGTGACTCTTAGCCCTTTTGTCCCCTCCCCATAATCCCTAATCGCTCTGACCCTTGTTTCCCCCTTTCTGCAGTGACAGTGGCAGATTATGCCAACTCAGACCCAGCTGTCGTGAAGTCTGGGCGGGTGAAGAAGGCTGTGGCCAACGCAGTGCAGCAGGAAGGTGAGTCTGCCCTGGAGCCCCAGCCTTCCCCACACTGCCTTCAGATTTTGCTCCGCATGACATGGGAAGCTCCTCTTCCTTAAACTGAGAAAATTTGTTGTCCTTTAGTGCTGAAAATGAGCGTGTGCTACTCTGTAGACAACCAAATGTTAAGGACTTTGACAGGAGGTTTTGCAGAAAACCTGCTGCAAGAATTGCTGAGTCTTTGTTAGTGCCTGAAATGGCAAGGCTTGGATGTCATCTCCTGCTTGAAGCAGAAAATAACATTATAAAAGTCTTTATTACTTTATTACCACATATAAAACTGTAGATAACTTTATTAGCAGGTAAAGTTCTGTGATAGGTCTGTCAAACATGTGCTGCAAGGAGGTCTTGGGAGGGTGTTGTTGGTTTTTTGGTAAACTTTGCAAAGAAGAAGTTTTCCTGGAAAGGTAGTGCAGTATTTTGTTATCTGCTTCCTCCTTGTCTGGGAGCTTTCTGAGCTAACACACCCCATTTGCTTGAGAAATGGTGAGGTTTTGGCCTTTTAAATGTAGCTGTCACACGTGTTGGAGGTGGATGTTGTGTTGACAGTGATGACTGAACTTTTCATAAAGGGAAGCTCTTGGTTTGCTGCTGAAATCTTGCACTGTTGGAGGCAGTATGCACTTGGCATGAGTGCCTGTCAGGGGCAGTGGTGCTCCTGAACATCCTCTTCAGCTGCTACTTCTCAAGCTTTCAAGATCAGGGCACCTCCCTCTTTTGCAGTCTCCTTGAGGCAAAGTCCAGCACTTCAGCATCACACCAGCAAGCTGCTGGTGTTCTCTTCTCCCTGCACCCAGCATCATCTGCCTCATCCAGTGTATCCCCTTCCCTGCTGTGTTTCTGGCTCACCTCCACCTCATCCCGTTGCCTCCGGGTCACAGCAGTTCCGTGCCCACCCCTTTCCCAGGTCTTTGCAGTGCAGTCTCAGGGATTTCCCCTCCGGATTCAGGGATTCTCGGGATCTCTCCTCCCCCACCCCGGGGGCTGTGCTCCAGCCTTATCTGGCCCAGCCATGACCGTGCTGCAGCCTTATCTGGCCCAGCCTTATCTGTGCGTCTCAGGGTGCCACGCGTGGGGACAGGAGCTCCAACCTTTGGCCTTGCTGCTCTCCAGAAACTGGGCTGCGAGTAAAGCCCGTGCTGGGTGTGGCTGTAGTGGGCGGGGCACCTCCCACAGCGAGCGTCCCATGGGAGGTTCACCCACCGGGGAGCAGCGGCCCGGAGGAATTTTTCCGGGCTTCTTTCTTAATGCCTAGGATGGGAGGATTGCAACAGTGAGGTGAAAAGAGGGTGCCTCTGCAGGGTTACAGTGCAGCCATTCACTGCTCGGTGGACTCGTGCTGTTGACTCAAAGGTTGAGTTTTCCTTAGCAGAGTGGGGTGGACTCTTCTTCTAAACCCCACTCTGAGTCCCTGTCAGTTTTGTCCTCTCTTGCTTGGCTGTATTTGATGTCCTAACTCACTGTCATTTGTGTTGCCACCTATTCCACTCTCTTTTTACCTATGAAAGGTCATCTAGAAAGGGCAGGGGGGAAACAACTGCCATGAATGCATCCAGGTGCCAGGAAAGCCTCCAGTTTACAGAACAAACTCTGCAAAGTGAGGTAGAACTGGTTTAGCAAAGCACTGAGGTGTGTCTAGTCAGTGGGTACAATCAAGCCCTGTCTAAAGACTGTCTTTCCATCTGCTGTCTTTTCATTTTAAAACCTTGTTTAGTGGTTAGAAATGAGAATATTTTCCACCTGAGTTTATGTTTGGTTTCTTGTTGTTGTTGTTTGTTTTTCTGCTACCTGTCTCTGTGATTGAAAAGCACATTTTCCTCTTCAGTGGCTCTGGTGACTGCAGTGACTGGAACTGGGATGTATAAAACCTTCCTGGGCCTCAGTTTGTGCTGAGTAGAAAAGCTTGAACACTATAAGCCTCCTCTGACCTCACTGGTCATGTTCTATTCTTCACCCAGTTTGTTGGGTTGAAATTCAGCTCTCAAATGAATTTCACAGCCTATTTACTTGCCTTTGTGCTGTTGTGGCAGTGCTGGTCTCTGTGGCAGCGCCTCACACAGCTGTAATGCAGGACCACACCTTTCTTTTTCCAAGACTGTCATTACTGACTCTCGTGGATTTTTCTGCCCTAATGAGCCCTCAGTTTACAGATCAAGTTTTGAAAATAATATTTCTGAACAGAGATATGTCTAAACATGTCCCCAGATACGGGGAAAAGCCAGCCCCAAGCTCCAGCTGACTCAACTGGCCGTTTTCCTCACTAGGCCAGGGCCTTCCCCTTCACTAAATTCCAGGGTAAGTGGAACTCCTGTGCACTTGACACTGAGTTCCAGCCCCAGTGGATTGTTCATCAGCCACAGGAAGGTTGTCCTGCTGCAAAGGGAGTGAATCTTCTCCATGTTCATAAAACAGTTCCAGAGCAGGTGCTGGCTCCAGGCTGAACATGGCCATGCAAGGCGACTCTGCTGTTTAGGGAAACCAGTTACCCTTTATAAAGAGGCTGTTGTTTTATTTGGAGTTGTAAATAGCTTCAGCTAAACCAGTGGGATCTGCATAATGTGCTGGTAATCATCCTCATTGTTCATTACTTAAAACAAGCAGCTGAATAATTATGTTTCCCATTCACTCACCCCTGCTAATCTTTCTCTGACAAGGTAATCCTTGAGCTCAGGATTTACTTGCTTGTGTCACTCACCAGAAAGCTTTAAGGCAGTGCTTCCACTGAAGCATCTCCTGGACTTGGATCACCTTTTCCTCTCTGCTGTTGTATTTACTGTTGTTTTTAATTCCAGTAAAATCCCTGTGTGGTTTGGAAGCTTCCTGTGTCCCTACGGAAGAAGTTCTCTCCGTGTCAGGAGAGTCCTGTGACAGCAGTGATGAGATGGATACCAAGGAGAGCATCAATGGGAGGGCTGCAAGAAAAAAGAAGAGCAAAAGGCACAAAGGTGTGGTCACCTGCGGTCCTGGGGCTCTTTGGGCTCCTGCTACGTGTCCAGCGATGCTCATGCTGGGGATTTACAGGATGGTCATGGGGCTCTTGGAGCTTTCTGGAATTTGTGTGTGCACAAAGAAATGCCTGGGGTTTAGTCACTTGTAAATCTGCTGGCACTTGGTCACAGGAGCTGTATTTGCACAAAGGCAGAGCCTGGGGCATGAAATCAGAGCCCAAGAGCTCCTTGCTTCTAACAAATATCCCTCAGTCTTGGAAAACAAACACTGCTATTCCAGAGTTGTGCAACTTTGCCCCTGGATATATTGCTTCACTGAACATGGGGTGGTGGCAGCAGGTTTGCTTTGGGGTTGAAGTGCTGCTGTCCATGATGCATTTGTTGGCAAAACACAAGCTCTGTTTTCAGTGTTTCCAAGGCTGTGGTTTGTTACAAATGGGTTTAAAGGGTTCTTTTTCCAGCAAGGAAGTGCATTTGATCCTACTGGCACCTTAATACATTAATTTTCAAGGGAGATGTATCCTTCCGCATTTGCACTTTGTGCAACTCCATAGAAATCCATTGACAATGCAGTGTAAGCATCAAACAGCTCTACTGGACTGGGGAACTCTGCAGAAGTTTCTAGTATCAGGTTGAGAAGCAAATTTTGACCATTTTTCTTGAGCTTAATAGCAATTTATGTAGCACGTGATCATCCATCCACCACAGACTGAGGGTGGACAGCACTTCCTCTGGGAAGGGAGTTAAAAGAGGTTAATCTCTTTTATTAAGGCATCCTTCAGAATCTTGACAAAATAAAATCAGAGTGGCTGGAGCTGTGAGTCTGGGAAGACAATATTCTGTTCTACCACAGCCTTGTCTTGTTTCTGCTACACATTTAGGGAGGAAAAAATGATGATAGAACAGTGATGCTTCTGGCTGCCCTCTGAGTTCAGCAGTGTGGAGTTTGATGGCTTCTTGAGCCAGAGCTGACCCAGCAAAATGGGTGTAGCAGCTCATTGTGGGTGTGCCTGCCAAAAATCTGAAGTGCTGTGGAGAAATGATCCCATCCAGAGCTTTCTTTGGCAAGTATCACATGAGGATAAAGAACTGCCCT
This sequence comes from Geospiza fortis, assembly GCF_000277835.1. Classification (NCBI taxonomy): domain Eukaryota; kingdom Metazoa; phylum Chordata; class Aves; order Passeriformes; family Thraupidae; genus Geospiza; species Geospiza fortis. Next base: position 442,250 of record NW_005054425.1, read on the forward strand.
TTGTATTAACCTGCTGTCTCAGGGTTAGATCTGGCACCCTCAAGTTCCCAAACACCTCTTCTATGCCAGAGACCTCACATCAGCTTTTCCTATTAGCACTGTGCACAAGTTGTGTTTTCCTTCTCTGTTCTTAACCTTCCTAATGCTCAGTATTGTTCACCTACTTTAAAACTATTTTTTACTCCTAAAGTTGGAGCAATGTCTGGAAAAAAATGTGGTGTAAACTACAAAGCACTCCAGGAATGAAAGGAGTGTGAGCCCTCAGTTCTGGCTGAGCAGTTCTGACACCTCTAAGAGGAGCAGGCCATTCTCTCCATCTGAATTGCATTAAAAGTTCTATCCAAGAAGTTTTAATGAAATAAGGAGATTTTTAAAAAGAAGGTGATTGCCAGATGCAGAACAGAATTTTCCTCCCTGACAGAGCTCCTACTAAAATATTGTGACCACTAGAACAAAGACCTGACAAGCCTGGCAGTACCAGTGATCAGGGTCTTCATGTGTGAAGCTATTTTAGTGACCTGTTGAATGTGGCCTTTTCATTAAAAATGCAGGAACTTGGCCCTCCTTTACGTGAAGTTGCCTCTTTATTTGACATCCAATTTTTATTTCTCAACTTCAGGGTGGTATTTCAGCTGTGCCAGGGTCAGGCCTCAAAACAGGGTCCAGAAAGGCTTTGTGGTTTCCATCCTTGCACACAGCACTCACTTGGACAAGATGCTGAACGAAATGACCTAATTCTGTATGCTTTCAGCTGAGCTGCTGGATTAGAAACCTCCAGAGAACCCTTTCAGCCTGAATTCCTTTATGAATCTGCCACTTTGCCCACTTGTGCAGCAGGGATAGCAGTGGCAGGTGTCCAGCCCAGGGGAGGTGTCTGGCTGTGTGGACACGGATAGGAATGGGAGCAGGGCCACTGTGGCAGTGCACACTGGGGCTTGGGCTTTCCCTGGGTGTGAGTCAGGGGCCCACGTGTGCTGCCAGGTGTGCAGCAGGTGTCTCTGGGTGGGAGTTGGTGCAGATGGGATGTTCTGCACTAATCCACCCACGTTGCCTTTAGAAGATGCCGAAGGGGGAGGAGGAGAGGAATATCCCATCGATATCTGGCTGCTCCTGGCTTCCTACATCCGCCCTGAGGACATCGTCCGGTTCTCTCTGATCTGCAAGAAAGCCTGGACTGTCACTTGCACTGCTGCCTTTTGGACCAGGCTCTACAGAAGGTGAGACTCTAGAGGGTTTTAAAACTGGTTGTGGGAGGTTTCAGTAGAGAGCAGTTCTCTGCAGAGCTGGAACTAAGGGAATAATTCCCTGTAGGCCTGGGCCCTGTGTTTGCACATTGACATAGTGATGTGGGCCTCTCCTGTGGAATATTCTTATCCCTCAAGGACAAGCTGGGAGAGCTGGGGTTGTTCAGCCTGGAGAAGAGATGGCTTGGGGAAAACATCCCTGTGACCTTCCAGTACCTTAAGGGGGCTTAAAAAGGGGAGCAGAGGGACTTTTTATATTGGTGGGTGGTGACAGAACAAGGAATAATGATTTTAAACTGAGGGCAGAGGGCAGGGTTAGATTGGATGTTAGGAAAAAATTCTTAACTGTGAAGGCAGTAAGGTCCTGGCACAGACTGCCCAGAGAAACTGTGGCTGTCCCATCCCTGTAGTGTCCAAGGCCAGGTTGGAGCACCCTGGGATAGTGGAAGGTGCCCCTGCCCATGGCAGGGGGTGGAATGAGCTGAGTTTTAAGGTCCCTTCCAACCCAAACCATTATAAGATTCTAATATCACATCTGCTTTGGTTATGGAAATGGATCTTTGTGGTGTATTCCTGTATGTTCCCTGTAAAATCTCAGAGCTTTGTGTCCTTTTCTGCTTGCCATGGCCCAACACTTGTATATATCAACCTGTCCCAAGTGTGTAGGGCAGGGTCGGTGCTGAAAAGCAAACATCATTGATGGACAACTTGCCCTGCCTCAAGCTCTAATCACAGCCATCTCCCTGTAATTTGGGAATTTTGGAGCTGTACAGTGACAGGAGTAAGTGAAAGCAAGGAGGGCAAACAGGTGGTCAACACTTGATACAAATGCTTCTGTCCCAGTACATGCCACTGGGGTATTCTTTCAGGAGAGAACATTTTCTTTATGCAACTCTACCTGTTGCCCAGGAGGCATAAGCAGCAGGGGCACAGAGTGGCTCTGATCACCCTCGCCCCACCCCTGGTTTTTAGTGTGACATTCCCAAGCAAAGGCTCCTTTGGAATGTGATCAAGTAACAGCCATTGAGTGCAGGTGTTCAGGCTGCTCAGGCAGTGCTGAGAGCTGCAGTCAGCTCAGCTGGAAGTCCCTGGGAACCTGCAGCAACCTGCAGCCCTTTGTGCAGCCTGCAGCTACATCCCTGGCTGGTCTCTGGGCAAACTAGAAATTATTGGGAATTGTAGTAGGATGTCTGGGCTGGAAGTCTGCCTGGTGTGGGTCAGGGCTTTGAGGCTGCCATGTGGTGTCCTGTCAGCTGCACAACCCCCTCACAGCCCTCAGGGTTGACCAGGTCCTGTGGTCAGTCAGATGTGTGTGTGTGTGTGTGTGGAGTGTTCCCTGGCACGGCTGTGTCCCTGCCCTGCCGTGCCCTGGCGCTGACACGTTGCTCTGGGTTGTGCAGGCACTACAGCCTGGACGCGTACCTGCCCCTGCGCCTGCGGCCCGAGTCCATGGAGAAGCTGCACTGCCTGCGCGCCTGCGTCATCCGCTCCCTGTTCCACATGTACGAGCCCTTCGCCGCCCGCCTCTCCAGGAACCCCGCCATCCCAGACAGTACTCCCAGCACTTTAAAGAATTCCAGAGTAAGTGGCATCACTGAGGAGCTGTTTTCTGTTTGGTTTGGTTTTTTCTTTCTAGAAGAAAAACAGATGATATGGAGATGGTCACCAGTGAAGCTGGTGTAGGATGGTCACTAACTGGGTATTCTCAGTGGGATTTGTAAAAGTGGGCTGATTACTTGTGCATGTAGAGTTACTCCTTGGAGTAACTTCTGCTTAAGTCCTATACTACACCATTTTAACCAGCAAAAGTGCCCTGGTATCACTGGATATCAGAACTGCCAGGGATGTTTGCAGCTTCCCTTCCTCTGATCAAGGCTCCATAGGATCAGCTTTTATATGTTTTGCTTTATTCTGACACTGTGTGCCAGAGTACATCTTCTCTCTGTAACAGGCCTCTGGAGAGCTCAGGAGTGACACTGATGCCAGGAGTTGTGTCACCCTGCTTTCCTGCAGGTCATTCATGGTCTGGTGTGTGGGTGAGGTAGGGTGGTGATGCTGGGGTGAGCATGGCAAATATGGAGAGCCAGTGTCTGCTTTGGGACTGGGCTGCACTTGTGTTGGGCTGTGAAGGGCTTGTCTGTGGTGTGGGCAGGTAATTCCCTGTCCTATCCCAGCTTGGAGCACTTGCATATTATTCCTCTTTAATTGCTGTTGACCATTAACTCTGAAATGCCTTTGTGTCTCTTGTTTGGTTTTAACTTGCAACTGGCCGATAATCTCTGAGCAGCTTAAGCAATGATGTGAATTCTCCACCCTCCAAATCCTAGGTCAAAAACCTGTTGAAAGAGGTTTCTGGAGCCAAACTGAAGTGGATTTCATTTAGGAATTGTTCTTTCTTTTGTATTCAAAATAGAGGAACCTCATCTATCTGTACATGACATCCCACCTTTCTTCCTTCCTCTCCCTGTCACAGGCTGTCCTAGGCTCGGGGAGCATCCAGCAGCACACAGGAGGTGGTGCTGCAAGACAGGGAAAAGCACATGGCTCTGTGTGCGATCTTATCTCTGCATCCAGAGCTCCTTGTTCTCTTCCTGAGTCCCCAGGCTGGGGATCTTCATTGCCAACTGAAAAAGCAAGACACTTTGAGGAAATTCCAGTAATCCTGAGCCCAAGCTCCCGCTGCACATGGCTGTAGGAGCTGGAACCCCGAGGTGGTACTGGCAGGGTCGACATTTCAGGAGGATTCCTGGTGACATCATAACGGCTTTGGTGCCCACTGCTAGTGCTTCTTCTGTACTAACAGTTGGAGGAGCATCCTTTAAGTGCAGTCTTTCATTGCTCAGCTTTTAAAAAAGGAAATTAAATGGGGACGAGACTTTGTCAGAGCAGTAGAGGTCTGACCTAACCCCTTGCAGCATGAAAGAGCCACCCTGAGTCTGGTCTTGCTGTACTACTGCACTGCAGGACTCTGAGCTCCACTTGTGTGATTGTGCACACAAATCCCTCAGCACAGAGGGTTTGGAGGAGGACCTGGCACTGCCTCCCCATGTTCTGGCTTTCCCGGGCTTTGGTTGTACCTTTGTGGGTTGCTGACACTAACGGCAATGCCTACCTAAACTGCATGTGGCTAGAGGAGAGCCCAGCCCGGGGTGTGATCCAACCTAGCTTTTCCTCTTTAATTTCCTTTTTTCTTCCCCTAGCCTAGCTTGTGTGGGACACTGGAGCCGTTATGGTGTCAGCAGAGGTGTTTGCCCTTTAAAGACACCCCATTATTTTGGGCGGAGCGGCCCCGCACGGCGCGTCTGAAGGGCAGGACGGCTGACCCGAGGACGACATCCTCTGCCCCTTAGGAGGTACTGACCTTTTGTGCTTCACTACTTGCCATGACCAAACAGGTTGCTAGACCAGGCTGCCTCTGCAGGTGAACTACAAATGCCACTGGTGGAGTTAAACTCAGCAGCATGTGGTGCTCATCTGAGTTAAAAGATCTGGAGAATGTTTTTTTTGGAAAAAAACTTGAGGGCTGCTTCCTCCCAGGTGGAGGTTATTCCGTGCATGTTTCTGAGCTTTACTCCACAGAGCTTTGTTGTTCACCTCATGAGGATTGTGGAGAAAAAAGGTCTTTTAAGGACTTGTTTATGAATGTGACTCAGAGTTGAAGTAGAGGGTCTTGTATCCCCCTTGGTCTCTTCAGAGCCCCTGTGGTGGAGGCTGGCTCTGGCTTCGTTTTATTAGGATCACTCCATCCTGGAATGAAGTTAAATGTGTGCTTTGCCCTGCAACCCAGTCAGGCCTTCTCTCTTCAGGAGAGACTGTGTATGGATCACAGGGAGTTCTCTTTACCCACATTATTCCTCCTTTACCTGCTGACACTGATGAAAGATAAGACCAGCTGTGGTGGGCTGGCATCTGTGGTGTGGAAAAGCTTTGTGGGATGGCTGGACTGATTTGCCAGGTTCTTTCCTTGGCTGTTGAAGGCTGATTGCTTGTACTGTGACTGGTAGGCAGGGATTTCCCTCCTACAGGAGTTTTTCTGAGCCTCCTGCTCTAGAAGAAGCTCCTGGGCTGGAGTCTGTGGCCCACGCAGTGATAACCAAGTGAAATTGGAGCAGTCCTGATGTATGTGTGCATGAGAGGGCAATGCTGGTGACTTCTGAGGCTGGTTGAGGCTGGTTTCTCATTTTCTTTTGAAAAGAGACAGAAGGTTGGTCAGACTGTGCTGTCCTGGCAGTGGTTTTGGACTCGGAATGATGACAGTCAGTGCTGGTAATGGCAAGGTCAGGGTCTCCATTTGACACCACAATGGCTTAGGAACTTCTTCATCCATCACCTCATAGCTCATGTGGTGGTCTTTGTATTTCCCTCTGGATCCTTTCCTTCTCAATCCTTATTCTGTTCTCTGTTGTTCCTCGCTTTAACCTTGTTTGGAACCCAGTTTAATGGGAGTTGCTGGTGGGTAGAGGGAATGGGTGAATCTGCACCACTCACACCTGCCCTAGGAAAGGGACAAATGGCACATCAGGATTTTGCTGTTTGGCACATCAGTGACTACATGTTGCATGAGGAGTTGGCCAGCTTGAAACTGGGAGACCTACACTGCTGAGAGGGTTCTTTGAACATAATCAATTTGAGTAAGTGGCTCCTAATTGCTCCTATGTAATTGTGTTTTCAATTGGAAGCCTTTATTATCTGTTAAAACTTACTTAAAGTGGTGTTTCTAAGGGTTTCATAATTATGTGTTTCTTTTTTCCACCTCAGTGTCTGCTTTTCTGGTGCAAAAAGATTGTAGGGAACAGACAAGAAGCAATGTGGGAATTCAACTTCAAGTTCAAAAAGCAGGTATGAAAGAACCAGATCAACTGTGACTTTTGTTTGAAGTAGAAATTATTTTTCTGGGGAGTAGAAGAGAAGTGGAAACTTTTTGTCCATTCAGAGAATAAATGCAAACAGATTTCCATGGTAAACTAAAGCATGTTGTAGAACTACACTCAGATTTCAGTCTGTGTTACCAAGACATTTAGAATCCCGCATTTTTATTTCCTCCTTCGGTATCCTTTCCCTGCTATACAATGTGGATCATCACTACTAATTGTTACCAGAAACCACGCTGTCTGACTGTAGTGGTCAAAATGTTGATCAAAATCTGAAACTTCTTGTTATGCCATTGCCAAGACTTCTCAGAGAAGACAGCCAGCACTGCCAGGGAAAGCCTCCAGTAGTTGGTGTTGGGAGAAGCCAGTAATTTCAGGCTACCTTGGGAATTGTGCAGCTTTCCCTTCTAAAGAAGTGGGTCTGAAAATTGTCCATCCAGAGTGATGGCATTTTGTTGTTATTGTGACACTTTGCCCAAATACCTGGTGAGGAGGAGAGACCCTGCCAGGCCACACTGGGGAGGAGCAGCCAAGCCCAGCAGAGGTTCCTGCTTTGCTAAATCAGCCTCTCTTTCTTTCAAGTCTCCCAGATTTAAGAGCAAGTGTTGCAAAGGTCTCCAGCCCCCAATCCAGTATGAGGAAGTGCACACAAACCCAGATCAGGATTGCTGCCTGCTGCAGATCACCACCTTCAACTTCATCTTCGTGCCAATTGTCATGGGCATGACCTTCACCTTGGTGAGTGGGAGAAAGCTGCCAGGCTCTGCAGATGAGGTTCCTGTAAGGACATGAGAGGGCACCTGGATCTTCTGTGTTGGAAGGGACCCACAGGGTCCCCTATTCCTGGCCGTGCACAGGACAACCCCAAGAATCCCACCCAGTACCTATTTTGGGCTGTATAAATCCTACTGTTCTATCTGCAAACCAGTTCTGGGAATCATATGGTTAATAAAGACAGGAAGTGCTCAGAATCTCAGTTTAACTTCTCCATTTCCCCTGTTTGGTGCAGTGAATAGAGAGGATGTAGAGAATGTGCCAGGAGCTGTGGTTAGGCAGTGTCTGGCCACAGGTCAGTTACCAGAACTGCAGCAGGTACAGGAGACAGGGAGCAGTACAAATGGAGGTCTGCCCCTCACAGGAATATCTCTTTATGGTAGTAAATTCTGAGAGGAAAATCCCACATGAGCAAACTCTTTGATTGTGTGTTTGGTCCCTGATTGGGAGTTAGGGTTTCAGAAGTGACCAGTGCTCAGGAGAGGTTCAGTCTGGCCTCACTTAGGAGTTGGGCAGTGAGTTCCAGACTTCTCCTGACAGCCATGTGTTTCCAGGTTCACTTAGAATCAGAGTCATAAAATTACTTAGATTAGAAAAGAGCTTTAAGATCAGTCGCAGCACTGTTGTGTTCACCCCTAACCCATGTCCCAAGTGCCACATCCACAGGCCTTTTGAACGCTGCAAGGGATGGTGACTGCCCAGGCAGTTTGTGTTCTTTTACAACCCTTCCAAGTTTCCAACGTGATTATTTGGGGCTGTCAGTCAGACAGCTGGTTTGGGTGAGAATGAGAATGTGACTGTGAAACACCTTGTACAATTCAGAGGAATTTATAAAGTCTAGAAGTGTGGTGTTGAGAGCTCTCTTGGTCACTGTGACTCTCTGAAGCAGCTCTGGTCTCCTCTCTTGCAGTTCTCCATCTCGGTGAGCACGGACATGCGGCACCACCGCGTGCGCCTGGTGTTCCAGGACACGCCCGTGCGCAACGGGAAGAAGCCACGCATGGAGCAGGGGGTGCAGGTGGTACTGGACCCTGTGCACAGTGTCAGGCTCCTGGACTGGTGGCACCCACAGTACCCCTTCTCCCCAAAGGCTTAGTGCTCTCCTGAGGCTGCAGGAGCCCACAGGGAACTGAATCTGGCAGGCTGAAGAGAATTTCTAGGAACCAGGAAATCCTATTTTTATTTCTGAAATAAATTCTGCAGTCTCCTTGCAAGTGGTTGAAGCTGCTGAGCTAGTTTGTATGTATATAACTTCTGGTCAGTAATGAGCAGAGCTGAGTGTAAAGCAGAAACTATTTGTAAACACACTTTTATGTAAAATTGACATTTTATGATTTGAAAGGAGCTCCCTGGAACTGTTCATTTAAAATCCTTTTGGTGCTAATCAAAGTGGTCTTGTGTTCTGTTGTTCGGGAAGAAGTAGGAGGTTTTGCTTTCCAAGAACTTTCCTTTTTGCTTTCCAGGAACAATCAACAAACAAAATCCATGTTTGTTTTACTGCAGCAGGATTGTGTTCATGCACAGTGTGATATTTCAGTGTCTGAGAAGCAGTGAGCAAGACAGCAGTGATCAACAATAATCTTAATTCCCAGCCCAGCAGATACCAGTTTAAGGAAAGAAAAAGACATAAATGATCAAACAAATGAATTACTTGAAAGAGGAGTTGTAAGGCAAAAGTATGTAAAGGTACTTAAGTTCTCACACTGGTGTTTTTCTTTGAAAAGAAGATCTAAACTTTTAAAACCAGAAAGTGCTTTTCAGAGAACATAAACGGGGAGGGAGAGGAGGAGATAAACTAAAATAACTGAAGCAGTGATGAAGGACTCAACTCTGTCTTTTCAAAGAGCAGTGTGGAAATCGTTTCTGTTGAAAGCCCCCAAGCAACCACTGATCTGGCTTTTGACTAAATAAATTGATTTCTGTGAGGAAGAAGCAACCATGAAACTTCCTGTGGCTCTGGGCTGACTGAGAAGTGAGGGGTGCGGGGGTTGGGCCTGTCAGAAGTGTGGTCTGACCAGAAGGAACCTGGCTGGAGGTTTAATTGAACACGTGGCTTCCTGGGGAGGTGCAGAGGAGGTGCTGCAGGGCAGGGGAGCAGCTGTGCAGATACAGACCCTGGACTGAGCTTTGCTGCTTATCAGATATCAGCTCCTCAGTCCTACTGCACACCACATCTGGTCCCTAGCAGGAGGAACAGTACTTGTCCATGTAGAATGTTCAGTGAAGCTCCCGAAGGAGAGGGAGTTCTGACATCTCGGTTTGGACTTGGTGGTCTTTGAGCCCTTCCAGCTCAGAATATCCAGTGGTTCTGTGACCCCACATGACCCTGGTGTAGCTGCCCAGAAGGAGTTTCTTGCTACTCTAAATCACCACTAAGGACATCTGCCTCGACCTTGGATCTCTGTTGGAGACTCTTTATGTTGACTTCAAACACATTTGGGACAGCTTCTGCCTCACAGTTCCCCTTTCCACCACTGCTGAGCTTCTGTTGATGCCACAGGTAAGTTTTAAAGTTAAGTTGGTTTATTAGAGATAAAAGGCAAGAAAATTGTGCTGTCCCTGTGCTCCTGGGGCTGCCATGACAGCAGAGCCTGAGCTCTGTTGTGGTTGTGGTGCAGGAGAGGCAGGACAGGGCCGGGGCTGGAGCTGTGTCTAAGGGCTGCAGGGGCTCTGTCCCCAAGGAAGCTGCTCCAGGGCAGTGGGGGACAACAATCTGCCTTTTGCTGTGGGGTTAAACACCACTGAACTCAGGGACAGGTGGTGAGCTCAGGCAGTGAAATGTGGTCAGGCTTCAGTTTGTGGTTGTCTTGGAGGGAGGTGGCTGCTTACTCAGAGCCTGGTTCTGGCTGTGCTTCAGGCTGTTTCCTGCTACGTTCCCTGAAACCTCCCTCATCATGATGCCATGGCCATGTGCCTGGTGATTGCTGTTATGCAGGGTCTGGAGGGTGGGAGCAGAATTGGTTCCTGGCTCAGGCTGATGGCAGGAGCATGGAGCAGGCTGGTGTCTGTGTGAGGCTGTGCCCTTACCTGTGGGGAGCTGCTCGGGCTGAGCAGGGCTGGGAACGGCAGCCTGGGCCCTGCTCTGGCTCCTGTGCAGAGCTACTGAACAGCTCCTAGGGCTGTGTGTTCCTGCCATCTGGCAAAGCAGGAATACCTTCTGATCAGGCATATGGCAAATCCAGGGGGCAAAGGTGCTTGGCAGCTCCAGAATTCCCTGGCTGATCCTGGGCAGTGCAGCTGGAGCGGGCGGCACAGGCTGTGACAGCAGGAAACAGGTGGATGGGATGTTTCCTGCTACCACCAGACTTACTGGATTCAAATATGGATATTTAGATACAGATGCCCCTAAGCCAGAGGTGCCCCTCCCAGGCCAAGGTTTTTGTAGGCTGAAATGTACAAAACATAAATAAAATGTACAAGAAAATTCTCAGTCTTTTCCCTTACAAAGCTCCCAGTGATCCTGGTGCTGAAGCTGTGCTGATCAGCAGTGCTGGCCGGGATTGGGAATCTGTTCTGATCCATGTTGGGAGGATGGGGAGTGGCAGGGATGCTGTGGAGGGGGGATTCTGCCTCTATGTAGAGCTTCAGGTACAGGAGTTCCCCTTGGTCCTTACCCAGAGCATCAGACCCCGAACCCTGGGCTGAGGTTTGCTCAGTGAGGAAGTGACACCAAAGCTCAGCCCCGAGCAGGGGATTTCCACCCTGGCTCCTGAGCCCAGCCTCTCTTGAAGCTTGATTGCCAGAAAAGTCCTCTTCAGTGTCCTCTGGGGTGGGATGCAGTGAGTGCATGGGCAGGAGTGGCTGTGGTTTGGTGTCACCCATTTCTGTAGGACGCAGCTCAGAGGGGTCCTCAGTGATGTGGAAATGGAGCCCCAGATCAGCATCGTGGTGGCTCCCCCGTGCTCTCCCTGCTGTGTGAGGCCCCGTTCTACCTTTGCTTTATCCTGCTCCTGAATAATGGAAGGGCTGTAAACAGATCCTGCCTGGCTCTCTGGTTTCCTAGGGGAGACAGGAAGACTTGGCCACCACCCTCACCCTGCTCTTGTCCTTGTCAGGGTCCGGTGTCCAAGAGGAGCTCAGCTCGGTAAGGCAAGGCCTGGGGGCTTGGGGAAGGGGGCTAGGCCCTGCTCTGGGTTCCCTTGTGCCTGTCCCATCCCAGTCCCTCCACTCTGGCCTCAACTGGGGAACTGGTCCTCCCTGGCCCTCTGAGCTGGGTGTGCCTGTGCAGCCACAGGGCCCTCTCAGAGCAGCCTTTGCACCTGGGGCTTCTCTTCTTCAGCTTATTCTAAAGCAAGCAAAAATGTGCCTTTTAGCCTCATTTCAGCCACTTCCCTGTTTCCCCTGGTCAAATATTTTGGTGAGCAGAGCATGTTTGGGTTTGGGGCCAGAGGGAGGTTTGAGAGCAGCCTTTGGTGCCAGGCTCTGGTTGGTTCCTGGGCACTGGGGCTATGCTGTGGCCCTCACAGGGTGGCAGGTGGAGGCACCCTTTTTCAGCACCCAAAAACCATTTGGGACTTGCTCCATAGCACAAAGGGGGGACTGGATGAACTGGCTCAGGCTGGGCTTGTGGCACTTGCTTTGAGGGCAAGAGGACCCAGGATGTTTGCCTGGGCACCCGGAGCTGTGTCCTAGCTGGATTCCCTTCCTGCTCCAGGCCTGCTCGTGGATGTCCCCGGGGAGGGTCAAATCCTGCCCTAGCACTGCACCCTGAAGCAGCCTGTGAGGACCAACATGGAATTTGGTGGCTCTCTTGCTCCCCTTGTCAGTGCTGGCTGTTCTATTGGCACGGCTCTGCACCCCGAGCGTTGGGGACCCAGGGCTGTGCTGGGTGTCACAGCCCTCCCCCTCTTCCTTTCTGCGGGGGCAGGAAGGACCAGATTTCCTTCCTGTGCAGGGATGGGGGTCAGGGGCAGCTGTGGTAAGAAAAGCCCTCCCCCTCCTGCAGCTGCTGCAAGCCCCACAGTCCTTCCCACCCTGGGCCACTGAGCAGCAAAGCTCTGCTGGGCTGCACCATCCCAGCTGCCTTGGCCCTCCTGGAGTCCTCCAGCCCCTGCCCAGGTGGGAATCCCAGACTGCCTTTGCTCCAGTGCAGGTGGGGTGTCCCCACTGAGCCCCTGGGACCCCACTGGGACAGATCCACTGCCACCTCACCATAGGAATGTAAGGATTTAAATCCAAACAATGTAGGAAAAGCGAAAGCCAGCGGATCTGGGAGCCTGGGGACGTCTCTTCTGCCTTCCCAGAACCATCACCTACTTCCTGCTCTACGTTTTCTCTCTCACAGAGGAGTTCCAAGCTCCATGTGTTCCCATGGGAGCAGCTGGGGCTGGAAGTTGTCATGGAGGATTTGTAGAAGATGGAGCCTGGCGAGAGATGTGAGGTCTGCCTGAAGGTAAGAGAGGTCCAGCAAGGAGAGAAGGGAAGTGGGATCCACACTTGTGTGTGAATAAATAGGGGGAAGGGAAGGGAAGGGAAGGGAAGGGAAGGGAAGGGAAGGGAAGGGAAGGGAAGGGAAGGGAAGGGAAGGGAAGGGAAGGGAAGGGAAGGGAAGGGAAGGGAAGGGAAGGGGTTTCCTCTCCATGGGGCTGCTGTGGGAAGGAGCTGATCTGGTTGGGAGCTGGGGACGAGCAATGCCATTGATGACTTGTGGATGCTCCAGAGCCATGTTCCTGCTCTGAGTCTGGAGGAGGGAAGCAGTGGGAGAAAACGCTTGGAGGGTGGAGGAGTTGGGAACAAATCTGGCCCTGGAAGGGCCCTATGTGGCCCACACTGGTTCACTGGAATGAAGGGGCTTCAGAAGGGGCTTCATTCCCAGCCCAGCTGCGATGCCCAATGCTCCAGTGAGGAGCTGGAGTGTGTGGGGAAGCTGTGGTGTTCTGGGGCTATGTCCCGGGTGGGATCAAGGTTCTGCCCTGCCCCAGGGTGCCAGGCATGCAGTTCTGCCTCTGCAGCCCCAGAGGTTTTTGCCACCTCAGCACAAGAGCTGGAAAAGAAATGGGCAAAAAGCTCCATGTCACCAGCTCCGTGTCACCAGCTCCTGGCTCGGTGAAGTGTCAGGTTCGTGCCAGAGTTTGGGACGCTGCGGCTTGGCAAGAGCCCCCAGCGGGGGTTGCTGCTGCCCGGGGGACAGGAGCTGCCTGCGAGGATGGAGTCGGTGGGGCACAGCTGATGCCATCCTGCGCTGCCCGTCGGTGAGG
>NW_005054425.1:455972-464133 GCF_000277835.1 Geospiza fortis
GCTGTCAGCGGTGGGGACAGGATCGGTGTAAGTGTCCCTCCCTGCAGGGACCTCCCTGTGCCGTGGGACACCTGAGCTGACTGAAAGCTTTGGCCCCCGGAGCCGTGTGCTGCTAGAACAGGGCATTTCCCCTCCTTTGTCCCCGTGGGACAAGCCCTGGAGCCGAGACAGTCAGGTACAGTGGGCCAGACCCTGGCCTGACTCCCAGGGGGCCCAGGAGCCCCCATCCCCCACAGCCTCAAATGGCCACAATTTGCCCATGGGGGACGTTGTGCTGCCACAATTTGCAGTGTCCCCCACCCATTTCTGGTGCTGGGTTCCATCCCAGCCATTTCCACCCCGGGGACCCTCAGGGCGGGGCACTGAGCTGTGCTGCAGGAGAGCTGGTGTTTACCTGCTGGGTGACACAGCCTGTGTCTGTGCCTCAGTTTCCCCCAGCATAGAAAGGCACTCCTGGCAGTGGGCAGGAAGCCCTGGCTGTTCCCTTCTTGTGCAACCAGCCCTGCTCTCCTCAGTGCCGGCGGAAGCAGCTGGAGCTGCCTGCACACCGGGAGCTTCCTCGGAGCCCCGTGGGACTGAGGCTGGGAATGGACTGTTCCTTCCCCCTGCCCTGCTCTGAGGCTGGGGAGGAGTTTGGCTCCAAGCATGTGGCTCTCAGCTCCTCCTGGCCAATGTCCCTATAGCAGGGTGGCTTTTGGGAGCATCTGCAGTGGGGTGCTGGGCTGTGGGGAAGGTGCATGAGGTGCTTGGAGCAGAGTGTGGGGACAGGGATGCTCTCTGGAGGCACTTTGAGCTGGAGCAGGAAGATGCTGCACCCCTGGTTGTGCCCACTTACCTGGGCTGCTTTGTTCCTCCATGGAGGCAGGAATCCAAAGCCCAGTTAGGGGGCTAATTATGGGGCTGCACTCGTTACCTTCTGTTCTGTGCCGGTGATCCCTGTTCCCCATGGGCTGCCTGCTCCTTGGGTGAAGCTGCTCCTGTGAGAGCTGGGGGTGCTCAGCAGCATCTTGTTTTCCACGCAGAATGGGCTGTTGGCAGCCAGACATTCCCCAGCAGCCAGAAAAACCTTTGGCCAGCCTGGCATGTGGCCAGGCCTCGCCCTTCCCAGCTCACTCCGGAGGTACAGGCTTGGAAATCCACGTCCAGGGTGGCACCAGGGTGTGATGTCCCTGTGGCTCGGACGGATCCCTAATGCTGCTCCCCCCTGAGCTGGTGAGGTCCCCCATGTCTCCAGAGCTGTAAGGGATGGAGAGGCCACGCTCTCTGCTGGGACCCGGACAGAGAGATTAAGCAGCTGCAGGAGCTGGTTGTCTGTGCTGCGGGTCAGCCCTGCCCTGCCGGGCAGCGCGGCTCCGGATCCGTGTTTATCTGCGAGGGAGCAGCCGTGTCCCTGGGCGGGGTCAGCGCTCCAAGGGCCAAGTGCCTGCGGATCGGATCGGGGCGCCTGCTCGGCACCAGCCTCTTGGGGAGCTGACAACCCCTCCAAAGGGCTCCTGGGCGCAAAAATGAGGGTTCTCCTTAAAATAAGCCCAGCACACGCTTCAGGGCAGCAGCCCCAGAGGTGCTGTGCTCCAATCTGTGGGGCCTGCGGGTGGGCTCAGAGCACAGCGGTGCTGCACAGCTGCACAGCAGTGGTTGGGGCAGGAAAGTGTTCAGGGCACCGTCCTAGGAAGCCCAGCCTTGGTTTGGGAAGGCTTTGGAGGGCTTTGCCTCCACGTTTGCATTCAAAGCTGCTTTGACCAAGCCAAGTCACTGTGAACAGCTTGGATGGGGCTCAGGCTGTCTGCCCCATCAGGCTGGGCACTTGCCCAGGCTCAGCTGCTTCTCTTCCAGGACAGCACTGTCATATTTATAATGGAAAAAACCCAGGCAAACACAGGAGCCTTTTAGCCTCCTGCCACACCTCTGCTACCATGTACATTATCTCAAGTTCGCTGCAACTTGCTTGAAGTTGACACTGTCCCCTCAGGGACACCTTTCTTGTCCTACCAAGCAGGGGATGGAGCTGGGACAGGGCGAGCTGGTGCCTGCCTGGAGGAAGGTGGGGAACTGCTTCCTCCTCACAGTGCTGGAAGAGCAGCCTGGGCCCATTTGAGACCTGAGTGTTTCCCAGGGCTTGGTGACAAATCCTGGGGTGTTGGTGACTGCTCGTGGGGTGTCCCCATGACCCGAAAGTTTTTTCTGAGGCTCTGTCACCTGCATTTCTTCTGCTTCCAGCTCCGGGGTGTTGCTTGGGGTGTCCCAGGGCAGCCGAGGTGTCCTGGGGCTGATTTTGTCCTGGTCAGGTTGGGGTTTCCCTGTCCCTGCCTGCCCAAAGGGGACAGTGCACAAGTGTCCCCTGATGCTCCATGGCTGCTACAGGTGTGCACCTCTGTGTGCTCGGGGCAAGGGGTCAGTCCCACGGGTGTATCCAAGTGCTGTCCTGCTGTCCCATCCAGGGGGTGGTGGCTTTCCCCAGCCTGTGCTCTGACATGTCCCCTCTCCCCAGGCCTCAGCCAGCAGGTGCCATGCGATGCTCTCTGAAACGCTCCCTCACGGTTCTGCTCACTGTCTCCTTCCTCCTCCTCCTCCTCCTCCATGGGAGCAGCCGGCAGGAACAGGATCCCCTGGAGGTGAGTCCCCAACCAGTGACATCCCACTGGAGAGGCTGGGGGAGCATCCTGTATCCCTTCCTGCCCCGCATGAACCCCAGCCTCAGCTCTGCTCTCTTCCCTGCCCCCTCTCACCCCAACACCCCCCACCTTCTCCTCTCCCTCGGGTTGCCCTGGGCAGATGGACCCCCCTGAATCCAGGAGTTGGGAGGGCAGGACAGGGGCTCCCCTTCGCTTCTGGGTCCCCCTCTTGTCATCCCCCCTTGCTGCATGGTGCTCTGGGATGTGACCTGTTGCCTGTGGCTCCCATGCAGGTGCAGCTCAGGGGCCTGGCTCCTGACACCATCCTGCAGCTGCTGCAGCCAGAGGGAGCCCAGCACATCCTCAGGGACACAGCTGAGCTCTCTGCACTCCACAACATCTCCTACCAGCTCCTCGCTGGCTCCCCGGCTCCCCGAAAAAGTGAGTGGTCCTGGACCCTGTGGGTATGCACATCTGGGTGTGCACAGCTGCACATCCCAGCACAGACCTGCCCCCTGAGTGCTGCTGGGGCAGGGAGGGGCTGGGTCCTGCCTTTTTGGGTGGGGGCCTGCCTACAACCTCCACAGCCTTCACTGCTCACTCAGGGGATGGAGGAATTGGGGAAGCTCCACGTGCTCCACGCAGGGTCCAAGTTTCTGCACCTTGGGACTGGGTGACTGCAGGTGTCTTGGGCTTCCCAGACCTCTCTTTGGGGGTTGCTGAGATCCCAACTCCCTGGGGTTGAGGTTCCGGTGGAGATGGTGAGCTGGCCCACTGGGACAACCCCATAGTGTGGGAGGAGTGGGCCAAGCTCTTGGACAGGTGCACAAGAAGCAATTGCCATGCAAACCCTGTGGGAAGGAGCCCAGGGCAACCTGTGAAGCTGTGTGGAAACCAGCACAGGAATGGTGCTGTCCCAGCCATCAGCAAGAGAAGCTGAATCAAGGCAGCCAGTGCTGGGCCATGGGGAGGACACAAGCTGCCTGATCCCAGTGTGGGTGCATCTCCATGAGGTGTGGAGTGGGGAACGCTTCCAGGATGTGCAGCCATACCAATAAGCCATTTCTGCCCTATAGACTCTCTCCCTGCACTGTTACTTGCCTAGATTTGGCTTTTTAAAGGTGTTTTTCAGGAATATTTCTTCAGTGGAGCCCCTGCCTCCTCAGCCTGTCTCTTGCTGCCATTTGGGCCAATTTTGGGCCTCTCCTGAGATGCTGAAGGCTTCAGCTTCAGGAAGGAGACAACAGCCTTAGACATGGGGTTACAAACAGCACTGACCCTGCAGGCTGGCCATGGGAAGAGGTTTTTGGAGCCCTTTTGTTACATCTTGAAGGGAAGAACATCACTATGGTGATCCCAGGTCATCCCTCTGCCTCTTCATGCCTTTCCTTTGCCTTGCAGAATTCCTGGCGGTGGGAATGGCGTCTGTGCAGAGGCCACGTGGTTTCTACCTCCTGGCCACACTCCAGTCCCTGTTCAGCCAGTCCACGGAGGAGGAGCTGCAGGAGATGGTGGTGGTGGTGCACCTGGCTGACACCGATCCTGGCTGGAACGTGCGCGTTGCTGCCACCATCGCCCAGAAGTTTGCTCGCCACATCCTCCTGGGCCGGCTCCTGCTCATCCATGCTCCCCCTGAGTTCTACCCCACCCTGGAAGGTCTGAAGAGGAACTTCAACGACGCAGAGGAGCGGGTGAGGTTCCGCTCCAAGCAGAATGTGGACTATGCCTTCCTGCTCGCCTTCGCTGCCAACCTCTCCTCCTACTACCTGATGATCGAGGACGACGTGTGGAGCGCCAGGTCCTTCCTGACGTCCATCCGCAGGGCAGTGGCTTCCCAGGAGGGCTCCAACTGGGCCACCCTCGAATTCTCCAAGCTGGGCTACATCGGAAAGCTCTACCGCTCCAGTGACCTTCCTCGCCTGGCTCACTTCCTCCTCCTCTTCTACCAGGAAATGCCCTGTGACTGGCTGCTGGTCCACTTCCGCCAGCTGCTCACCCAGAAGGACGTGATCCGCTTCAAGCCATCTCTCTTCCAGCACATGGGCCTCTACTCCTCCTTCCAGGGCACTGTCAACCGGCTGAAGGATGAGGATTTCCAGGCTGATGCCTTGGACCTCCCGGACAACCCACCAGCATCCCTGTACACCAGCATGTCCATCTTTGAGAACTACGAGCCCCTCAAGGCCTACAGCTCGGCACAGGGGTACTTTTGGGGCAAAGACCCGGCAGCTGGCAGTACTTTTACCATCGTGTTCCAGCAGCCAGCCCGAGTCAGCCGCGTCCGGGTGCGCACGGGCTCCGTGGAGCGCCCGGGCGATTTCCTGCGCGCAGGGCTGCTGGAGCTGGGCCAGCGCCGCGACCGCAGCCGGGACTGCTCCTCCTACGTCCCTGTGGGCTCCTTTGAGAAGGGGACCCTGGAGCAGCAGGGCCTGGAGAGGGTCCTGCCTAGGCCCGTGGAGTGCGTGAGGATCCGGGTGACCCAGGACCAGAGCGAGTGGCTCATCATCCAGAGCATCGAAATCTGGACCACAGCAGGCACTTGAGCACAGCACCTGTGGCAGCATGTCAAAGCAGCTGCATTGGGTTCCTTTATTTTTCACATTGCCTTTTTGGATAAGAAATTATTGGCTCTCACTGCCCTATGTCTGGAGAGATGGGAACCACTGCTGTGGGCTGTGGGTGGGTCTAGGAGCTGGGCCCATCAGAATGTACCTGCTGGGGGATGCCCCAATGAGCCAAGGAGGGGGAAGGATGTACAGGACAAAGCTGATCAGCTAATTAACAAACCAAATAATTCATCAGGCAGTGGTATTTTTTGGAGCCTCTCCACACCTTACTTGTTATAAGTTTTCTAACTTTTTCCAAAACTCTCAATTTCTCATTCCCTCCTCTCTGATCCCATTTCCTAGCTGCTCCTGGAGGGGTCAGGGGAAAGTCTGGGGGTGCTGCTCACCAAACCCTTCACCTGCAGGCTCAGCAGGTTCGTGGCAGCAGCAAGCTCCCACTGGTGCCCGGCCATTTCCCGGTGCCGATCGGGGGCGACGGCCACCAGATGGACCCATCGGCCCGGCCACGGGCAGCGCCTCCCACCAGCGCTCCTTGTTCCCGCCCTCGAAGGGAATAAAACCAATTCCCAGGGACCTCACTTCGTGTTTTTGCTTGGTTCACACGGAGCGGGAAGGACAGGCAAGATGGGGCATCTAGAAGGGCGAGGAAGGCACAGAATTGAGCTCCAGGGAACAAAGATAAGCCAAGGAAAATGTGGCCTTGGTATAATGTGAAGCTCTGTGTCCTTTTTAGCCCAGTAAGGTGCTGAAGGGTAACTGGAGTACACAAAGGATCCCAAAAGCTGCTGTTTGGGTTTGTGTGGCAGGGTCAGCTTGGAGGGCTGGATGCTCCACTAGCAGCTGTGGGCCCCAGTATGCAGGGCAGTGACTGACACCTCTCCCAATTAGGCTTTTAGCAACAATTTCTCAGCTTCCTGCAAAGGAAGAATTCCAGTCTGCTAAGCATTCCCATGGGATAGCCCAGAGAACCCACTAACCTGTGCCAAGCAGGACCCTGGTCTGCCCATGTTCCAAGCATGGCTCTCCTGGGGCAGGACAGTCACTGTCAGCAGGGAGCAGTGCCACTCCTGCAGCACCATAACCACAGCTCTGGTTTGAGGTGGCATCAGCTCACCTGCTGGGCACTGGCAGGCAGATGGAGAGCCCCAGACTTAGCATGATGAGGTTCTTCCCCTGAAAAAAAGCCACTCAGGTAGTAGTAGATCTTTGCATTTAATATGGAGGTGCTACACCATAAACTCCAAATTTTCTCAGTGGGATCAATACACATGGCAGAACCACTGCAGCTTCCTCCACACAGACCAAGTCCTGTCAGAGCTCTTGGAGTGTTCTGAGTGGCACAAGTGTCCACTTCCCAGGGCCCTGAAAAGTGTTTCCAGTGCTCCAGGAGAGCCTTTGCCCCAGTTCTCTTGGACACAAATGCTGCTGCTCACTGTGGGAGAACACCAAGGGTCACCAGTGTGGGTACAAATCAAGAGGTTTCACCCCAGGAAGTTTCTATCTACTGGTAAAGCACAAAAAGATAGAAATGTAAATCAGCTTTTTACCTCTTGGACTCTTACTGATGTAGGTACTAACAGTTTTTGTGATATTCACATGCCCAGAAGCAAGCTGCAGTCTCAATTATGCTGGTGTAAACCTGGACAGACTCTAGAGGTATGGAAATCTCTCCATTTACATCAGGATAAGTGGAAGCAGCAGTGTGCACTGGCAGAAACCCCCTCCCCTTTGTTCCTGTGCTGTTCCTCTGTGGCTCAGCACCACAATGCCCAAGGACCATCAGTGCATACTGGAGGAGGAGGTGGCTGCTGCATCCTGGAGAAACATCACATAATTTATCCCACATCAAAATTCTCCCACCATTTTTATCCCAGGAGGACTCAGCCAGCTCACAGCACTCTGCTCCCAGCCCCTGTCCCTGCTGGGGTGGGCTGATGGAGTCCCATGGCAGCCAGAGCCCAGGGGCCCCGTGGCTGGGCAGGGGAAGGGCAGGGGACACGACCAGAGAAGCCTTTGGGGCTGCTGCTCCCTCTGGAGACGGTGGATCAGGGAGGGCCGGAGGTTCCATTCCAACGCCGGGGTGTCCTGGTGCGGCAGGGCCCGGCAGGGCCTAGCTCAGCATCTTGTGCCGGTCGAACACCGTCTTCCTCTGCTCCTGCACCTGCCGCTTCCAGCGCTGCTGCGCCCCCTCCACCCGCTCCAGCACCGTGTTGGCCCTGGCGCCAGCCAGGGTGGGCACTGCAGCCAGGGAGTGAGTGTCCTGCAAGGAAAGGAACGGGGCTGGAGACCAGGCAGTGCCCAGCCTGAGCACAGAGCGAGGCAGCTGACCTGGGGAGAGACTGCACCTGGAAGAGCAGTGCAGGGTTTGTTGTTCTGATGAAAAACCTCCTTTTCAGAGCTCCTCAACACCAGCCCCCAAGTCCTTGCTCTTGGGGATCACCCACAACCCCAGACAGAAGTTCCCAGCAGAGGAACTGCGCGAAGTATAGAGCTCTGCTGGAAACCCACTCTTGGAGTCTGCAAGGAGCCACAGTGCCTAGTTGAACCACATCCCCCCGCTAAAACCAGGCTGACGATGGGTGGAGATCCATCGTGGCACAGGAACAGGGCCTATCCCAGAGGACTTAGTCCAGCATACTGGAGTGAGATAAACCTCACTTAACACCAGGCATCCACCATTTGCACCTGGATCTGGATCTGAATTACTGCTGCAGAGCAGGGTGCAAACCCATGACTTTGGAATACAATTCATAATCCTCCTGCAGGACCTCCTTTTTCAGCAGGAGGCAATGGATGGACTGTGGACACTGAAGCAGCTGCTCCTCACATCCGAGTATGAAGGAATTGGGCCAAATAGTTTGTACTCACAACAAAGTACAAACAGGACAATCCAGCCTAGTGCTGCAACTGCATGAATTTTATGCAGCAAGAAATTTTTCCTCCCCCAAAACTGGTGTGTAAGGAAGAGAGAAAGAGGGAAAG
>NW_005054425.1:464154-465176 GCF_000277835.1 Geospiza fortis
TACTGGGATTTTGCCAAATCATTTTGCCCAGGGTTTGTATACCAAACCCCAAAAGATGGGGTTTGAATGAAATTGTGCTCTGGGAGAACTGCAGCAGAGGAGCACAAGGAACAACAGCCTGGATACAACCCAGGGCCCAGCCCCAGAGCAGGATCAAACAGCACCTCGTAGGCCAGCGTTTTAAGTGTTTAGAAGGTGGTTTATCCAACACTTAAGTTTGTCCTTCCCTGGAAGCTCAGCACCACAAAACTCCACCTGAGACACTGCACAAACAGGATCTGTTTGACTTTTTTTTTTTCCCTCTAGATGGACAAACCAAATTCAGGCCAGCTGCTACAAAGTCCCCTCTGCCTCTGAGGGCAGGGCTTGCCTTGGGGTCATTACACAGAACTCTGAATATTCCTTGTGCTTCTGCATGACGTGCAGAGATCTAAATGTTCACCTGTGTAAGTGCCCCCAGAGCAGCAGTGCTGGTCCCTCAGTGGATCAGAGGACACAAGCAGTAGGTCGCTGTTTCCCTGTCCCCCATTCTCCTGTCCCCCTGTCTGCACCCCTGCCCCCTCACCTCGCTGTCCTCCTCATTGTGCAGGGGCTGGGTGTAGGGGTCTGGCTTGCGGATCAGGGGGTCCACGAGCACCAGGAACGCCATGTAGAGCAGCAGGGCCCCCACCACCGACAGGTAGATGATGATGATCACCTGCAGTTGAGGACAGCACAGGGGGAAAGGATAAGCAGTGGAGATAAGAAGCACCACAGAGGTCAGGAAGGTCCTTTGCAGCTGCCTCTGATGTGTGATCTCTTGTTCTCATTTTGCTCACAAGAGTCTCTTGCTCTTGCCAGGAGGCTGAGGTTGTGCCATCGCTGCACAAACTGTGCTGACGCTCTCACTGTGCCAACTGAGGGCATGTTCTGCACACAGGGGACAACAAGATGGGGCCCTGGTCAGAGATGCTTGGCACTCTTGTCACACATCCCCAGCAAGAAGACTGGGCTCCCACACAGCTCCTCACTACCAGGAATGC